>NC_082729.1:28979380-29279380 GCF_030144855.1 Hypanus sabinus | reverse complement strand
TGGGACTTTTTCCATTGGGAGACTGTGAGGAGACCTTATAGATGTGTGTAAAATCATGTGGGATTAAAGTAAGAAGAATTGTCTTTTTCCCCAGCGTTGGGGAATTAAGAGCTGGTTTAGGTGAGAGACGGTGAGATTTAATTGGAATCTGAGGGGTAAATCCTGCACCCAGAGAAGGTGGAGTGAGTTGATTCAAGATTCAAGGTTATTTATCACATGTCATCGAAACTTTCAGTGAAAAAACAACCAACACAACCTAACGACGATCCGGGGGCTGGCCAAGTGTCGCCGCACATTCTGGTGCCAACACCACGGCATTCCCACAACGCTCGGCAGAAGCACACAGAACACAAGCAGCAAAACCAGCCCGGTCCCTCCATTCCTCCCTCCCACCCCTGCACACACACAGCCCCAGGACTGCCATCCTGTTCAGCCTGCAGAGAGCTCAGCTGCGCAGACATTGCGAGAGTTGCCAGAGGAAGTGGTTAAAGCAGGCACATCAAAAGATTTGAAGTCAAAGCTGTGCTTATTATGTATGCAGTACACAACCCTGAGATTTGTCTTTCCCATAGCCAGCCGCAAAACCAGGAACCACCATGGAACCAGTGAACAGAGAAACAGCGAAACCCCAACACACAAAAAAAGATCAAATTGTGCAAATGGCAAGGGAAAAAATGAACGAGAGACACAACACAAAACACCAAATCACAAAGACGTCGAAAGCTTCCTGGCACATTCTGTTCAGCTCATTTCAGTTCAATCCAGTGCCACGTCTCCCACAGCGGTAGTCCGCCCTGATCAAAATCGCATAAAACTGCAACAGGTCACTGGCACCATCTTTAATAGCATTTAAATGGCTCAGAGGCAAGTGAAACTAGGTTAGGTGGGTTAGCATGGAACAGCTGGGCCGAATGACCTGTTTCCCTGCTGTACAATGTTGTTAACAACTCTCATTCAATTCCAGATGGATCACAAGCTGGTGCCCATTGACTGCCACCCGTCCAGCAGCCCAGCGTAAATGGGCTGGGATATAAGTTGCAGATTTTACAAGCCGTGGAACAGATCCCAGTGGGGACAAATCCCAGGCTCTGTGAAGTTGCTAACCCCGCTCTCTAACCCCTAAGGAGGAAGCGGCAGAGTGGAGCATACTACCTTGAGGTGCTGGTTAATCCCTTCTGGGTCCCTGTTCTCCTCGCCCGTAGAGCTGTCAGCCAGGGCAGGCTGTGGGGTCCCCTCCCCATTGTCTCCGGGGCCCCGAGGCTGGTCGTCAAGCTCGATCTTCGTATAGTCTCCGTTCATGGCTTTCCGAGGCAAAGGTTACTGAAATCAAACCTGGACCCGTTGTTGTCCCCCAGCCGACCCTGCCTGCCTGCCTGTGCTCGTCTCCTGTTGAGTGGATCATTCTATTTTGGGAGGCAGAGTCAATTCGTGCCCAGTATTCCGCTGACATGGAGGTCAGGGCTGTAACCACTTAAAGGGACACCTCCCTTCTTCTCTCCCCACCCCTAAGCCTGTTACCCCTTGACTTAACTTCACTGCCTGGCTCCTCGATCTCCTCCATCAGGTGCAAAGAGGGGATGCCCTACTGTTGAGTGAGTCGTGCTCATCAGGGAGCAATGATTTTACACTAGGCTGGGAGCTCAAAGGCCCAGCCAGAGAGAATGGCCATATCCACAGCACCTTCTCAACAAGACCATAAGATATAGGAGCAGAATTAGACCATTTGGCCTATCGAATATGCACCACCATTCATCATGGCTGACTTATTATCCCTCTCAAGCTCATTTTCCTGCCTTCTCCCCATAACCTTTGATGCTTTGGGTAATCAACAACTTACCAACCTCTTCTTTAAATACAGCCAGTCTTGGCCTCCATAGTCATTTGTGGCAATGAACTCCAGAAATTCACCCTCACCTTTCTTCTAAAGGGATGTCCCTCTGGTCCTGGACTTCCCCACTACAGGAAACATCCTCTCCACATCCACTCGATTTAGCCTTTTCATATTCGGTAATAATTTGGAGCTTGTCTAATTCACCCAGCAAGGGATGCAGAACCTTCAGCCCAAATGGTCAGCGTCATTCATTTATTGTTGTCCCGGTGCGGGCCGAATTGAGGAGGTGGGGTCCAGGCCCCAGAGGGTATTGAGGCAACTGAACCTGATAGTTTGACAACGATTTTGGCAGCGGGCCAGATTGAAAAGGTCAGGGTGTTGGGACCCGAGGCAAGAGATGGGTCAGTTCACCTTGCTGTTCTGTGAGGTTTACTTGACTCTGTGCTGAACCATAGGTCTCAGGCTTCAGTTCAAAGAACTATTTGCTTGCACTTATTGTTTGCAAAGTTTGTATTTTTTCCCCCTCTGTGTACACTTTTTTATGGGTTCTTTTGGGTTTCTTCATTTTGTGGAGACAAATCTTGAGATTGTATATGCATACTTTGGTAATAAATGTACTTTGAACATTAATACACTGAAGAGCTTATTTTGCATGCTGTTTACACAGATCAGATCATTACACAGTGCATTGAGCGAGAATAAGGTAAAACAATAACAATGCAGAAATAGGGCCCTTTAGTGCACTGAACTGTTCGGATACAGTTATGGCGAATCACTGCCCTCTGGAGATCTCCACCTCGCAGGATGTGCTGAAAGGATCGGGTTTTTTGGGTGGATGAGTGGGGAGTCAGTCCCCTCCTGGTTTCCTGATTGTTGGAAGGGGAGTTCCAGGATTTAGATCCCGTGGACGCCGACGTACTTCCACAGCTTCACACACAAAGTGCCAGAGGAACTCAGCAAGCCGGGCAGCTTCTCTGGATTTCTGTAGATGCCTGCTGAGTTCCTCTGGCATTTTGGGTGTGTTGCTTCGGGTTGCCAGAGTCCGCTGGCGTTTGTCATCGTGCGCAGTTTTGTGGGCGGCCTGCAGGTGGCGGTGTTACCCTGCGCCAGCTGCTCTCGACCTCCGGAGGGAGGGAGAGTCGTTTTCGGAAGGCATCGACGGGGCAAGCAACGCCGGTACACTTTGAAGGCGGTGGAGAGTTGGGGGTGCATTGTCCCGGACAGTGTGGAGTTCCCTGAGAGCTGTCAAGTGGGAAAAAACTCGCCGCACTGCTGGCGAGACAACTCAACACGTACAACACGCTGGAGAAACTCCGCAGGTCGGGCAGCATCCGTGGAAACGAACAGTCAAAGTTTCGGCCGAGACCCTTCGTTAGGACTGAACAGCTCAACAGAAGCCCCTGACCCCTGATTTATGTGGCCCGTTGTTCAGTGATCCCCCCCCCCCCCAGGATGTCGAAGGTGGGGTAACGGTACGTAAGGAACGCCATTGCATGTCAAAGGGAAATGATGGTCAGTCCTTGACCTTGTGTTGGAAGGAGGGCCATTGAGGGAGGAAGTAGATAGGGTAAATTAAACGTCGACAGTGCTTCTCCTTATAGATGCTGCCTGGTCTGCTGTGTTCCACCAGCACTTTTTGTGTGTGTTGCTTGAATTTCCAGTATCTGCAGATTTCCCCGTGTTTGCTCTTTAAATTCACTACTGTGAAGCCTCTGCCAGAGATGCCTACACTGAAGAAGTTGAAATCTTCTCTTCGACAGGGGTTCAGTGCAACCTTCTCTCGCTGCTCCCCATCTATAATTCCTTCAAATCCTGATGAAGGGTCTCGGCCGGAAACCACATGCCATTTGTGGTGATTGCTGTATTTAAGAGGTTTGGATAATTACATGGATAGGAGGGGTATGGAGGGCAGTGGTCCAAGTGCAGGTTGGTGGGACTACTCGTTCGGTATGGAGTTCTTGGGCCAAATGGCCTGTAACTGTGTTGTAATACTCTATGTCTGGGACACTGCTGAGCTTCCACAGCGATGTGCATGATTGACCCCTTTCTCTTCTCTCACGTTCTGGTTTCTGCCCACTTGCTTTCCAGTCCCAATGAAGGATCTCGGCACCAAATATTGATTGTTTCCCTCCATGGACACTGCCTGACCTGCTGAGTTCTTCCTGCAAATTGTGTGTGTTGCTCAAGATTTCCAGCATCTGCAGAATCCCTGATGTTTACGATATCTAGACTAACTGAGAGACTCTAGCCATTAAAGCGGTTTCGCCTTGGTGCCCTTCCTGTCAGCTCAGACATTGTGATGTCATGTTTGGTCAAACACTGTCCTGATGTCACTTTCACTCCACCTTGTGTTTGGAGAAGGGTCGTAATGAGGATTGGTGCTTTTGAAATCCCAATGGGAAGTTAGTGAACAAGTTGTTGGTGAACAGGATTGACAAGAATGGAGTTCGCCTTCAGTACCACCCCTCCCATAGAGACCCTCCCACAGACCCCGCCTCAGTACTGCCCCTCTCACAGAGAGACCCTCCCTCAATACCACTCATCCCACAGAGATCCTCCCTCAGTACTGCCCCTCCCACAGAGACCCTCCCTCAGTACCACCCCTCCCAGAGACTCTCCCTCAGTACCACCCCTCCCACAAAGACCCTGCCTCAGTACTGCCCCTCCCACAGAGAGGCTCTCCCTCAGTACCACTCATCCCACAGGGAGACCCTCCCTCAGTACCACCCCTCCCAGAGAGACCCTGCCTCAGTAATGCCCCTCACACAGAGACCCTCCCTCAGTACCACCCCCCCACAGAGAGACCCTCCCTCAGTACCACTCATCCCACAGAGATCCTCCCTCAGTAACACCCCTCCCACAGAGAGACCGTCCCTCGGTACTGCCCCTCCCACAGAGACCCATAGTACCACCCCTCCCAGAGACCCTCCCTCAGTACCACCCCTCCCACAGAGACCCCGCCTCAGTACCACCCATCCCAGAGACCCTCCCTTAGTACCACTCCTCCCACAGACTCCGCCAGTACTGCTCCTCCCACACCCTCCCTCAGTACCACTCATCCCACAGAGACCCCGCCTCAGTACCACCCCTCCCAGAGACCCTCCCTCAGTACCACTCCTCCCAGAGACCCTCCCTCAGTACCACTCCTCCCACAGTGACCCCGCCTCAGTACCACCCCTCCCAGAGACCCTACCTCAGTGCAACTCCTCCAAAAGTGAGACCCTTCCTCAGTACCACCCCTTCCAGAGGCTCCCTGTACCACCCCTCCCAGACACCCTCCCTCAGTACCGCCCCTCCCAGAGACCCTCCCTCAGTACCACTCCTCCCACAGTGACCCCGCCTCAGTACCACCCCTCCCAGAGACCCTCCCTGTACTGCCCCTCCCAGAGACCCTCCCTGTACCACCCCTCCCAGAGACCCTCCCTCAGTACCACTCCTTCCACAGAGACCCTCCCTCAGTACCACTCATCCCACAGAGATCCTCCCTCAGTAACACCCCTCCCACAGAGAGACCGTCCCTCGGTACTGCCCCTCCCACAGAGACCCATAGTACCACCCCTCCCAGAGACCCTCCCTCAGTACCACCCCTCCCACAGAGACCCCGCCTCAGTACCACCCATCCCAGAGACCCTCCCTTAGTACCACTCCTCCCACAGACTCCGCCAGTACTGCTCCTCCCACACCCTCCCTCAGTACCACTCATCCCACAGAGACCCCGCCTCAGTACCACCCCTCCCAGAGACCCTCCCTCAGTACCACTCCTCCCACAGTGACCCCGCCTCAGTACCACCCCTCCCAGAGACCCTACCTCAGTGCAACTCCTCCAAAAGTGAGACCCTTCCTCAGTACCACCCCTTCCAGAGCCTCCCTGTACCACCCCTCCCAGACACCCTCCCTCAGTACCGCCCCTCCCAGAGACCCTCCCTCAGTACCACTCCTCCCACAGACCCCGCCTCAGTACCACCCCTCCCAGAGACCCTCCCTGTACCACCCCTCCCAGAGACCCTCCCTCAGTACCACTCCTCCCATAGTGACCCCGCCTCAGTACCACCCCTCCCAGAGACCCTACCTCAGTGCAACTCCTCCAAAAGTGAGACCCTTCCTCAGTACCACCCCTTCCAGAGACCCTCCCTCAGTACCACCCCTCCCAGACACCCTCCCTCAGTACCGCCCCTCCCAGAGACCCTCCCTCAGTACCACTCCCACAGTGACCCCGCCTCAGTACCACCCCTCCCAGAGACCCTCCCTCAGTACCACCCCTCCCAGACACCCTTCCACAGTACCACCCCTCCCAGAGACCCTCCCTCAGTACCACTCCCACAGTGACCCCGCCTCAGTACCACCCCTCCCAGAGACCCTCCCTCAGTACCACCCCTCCCAGACACCCTTCCACAGTACCACCCCTCCCAGAGACCCTCCCTCAGTACTGCCCCTCCCACAGTGAGACCCTTCCTCAGTACCACCCCTCCCAGAGACCCTCCCTCAGTACCACTCCTCCCACAGTGACCCCGCCTCAGTACCACCCCTCCCAGAGACCCTCACTCAGTACCACCCCTCCCAGAGACCCTCCCTCAGTACCACCCCTTCCACAGTGAGACCCTTCCTCAGTACCACCCCTCCCAGACCCTCCCTCAGTACTGCCCCTCCCACAGAGACCCTTCCTGTACCACCCCTCCCAGAGACCCTCCCTCAGTACCACCCCTCTGAGACCCTCCCTGTACCACCCCTCCCAGAGACCCTCCCTCAGTACCACTCCTCCCACAGTGACCCCGCCTCAGTACCACCCCTCCCAGAGACCCTCCCTCAGTACCACCCCTCCCAGAGACCCTCCCTCAGTACTGCCCCTCCCACAGAGACCCTTCCTCAGTACCACCCCTCCCAGACCCTCCCTCAGTACCACCCCTCCCAGAGACCCTCCCTCAGTACTGCCCCTCCCACAGAGACCCTCCCTCAGTACTGCCCCTCCCACAGAGACCCTTCCTCAGTACCACCCCTCCCAGACCCTCCCTCAGTACTGCCCCTCCCACAGAGAGACCCTTCCTGTACCACCCCTCCCAGAGACCCTCCCTCAGTACCACCCCTCCCAGAGACCCTCCCTCAATACCACTCCTCCCACAGAGAGAGCCTCCCTCAGTACTACTCCTCCCACAGAGAGACCCTTCCTCACTATCATCCTCCACAGTCAAACCTTCCCTCAGTACTGACCCTCCCACAATGAGACCATTTTCCTACAAAACTATAAAAACTTATTTACACAAAAAATACCCAGTGTACAAATATTCAGTATTTACAAGACTGTGAATAAGTTCCAATTAAAATATGATTACTACCATCTCTAAAACAGTCAATTTTTTGTGGGGGGGGCACTGCTCCCAGAAACCCCCCTCTGTATCCATTGTGACCGCATTCTCCTCCTCCAAGTTCAGTCAGGCACAAACATACCCTCGGAAGAGGGGCATAGCCCTCGACTTCCCGCAGCCTGGGCCTGTGAATCTTGGCCCGGCCCAGGAGCAAGCCCGCCTTGATCCTAGTCGTGACCTGCCCCCCCCCCCCCACCTCCGTACTGAGTGCCTGTATATGAGGAGCTTCGGGCTGAAGTGAAAGGTGTACCAGAGCAGCCTGTACAGGAAACATTTTGGTGCGTCATGGAACAGCATCCCCGTGAGACAGCTTACATTGTGTGGACCCTCTCCCACGTGGTATCCCAAGGCTTGGGTCCAACAAGCAGTTCTGGCCCATCAGGTGGTGGTACAACCAGAACCTCTCTACTTCCCCGAGAACCCTCGACACCCACTCTGTGATACGATGGGGACCAGTTCCCCCTCACAGCTAGAGCACCCAGTGTGAACGAGACTGGACCCCATACGCTGAACAGCTGGCACTAAAAGCGAGACAGTCCCCTTGCGGGAAGCCAAGTGCCGTCCTGCAGGCAGTGCCCCGGTGGAGAAAGCACATCGGCAATGCATGCCATCTTGGAGGGTGGCCACAGTACGGGTATCTCTGCAGTGACCCGAGGTGGAGACCTGCCAGCTGGGTGCACACCCACCAATGACTGAGCTGCCTCCACGATCACAAGACTCAGGACCACAGCAGAGGGCCAATGTCTCCTGTTGTCCCAGAAGTCCACCAGCCTCTTCAGGGTCCTGGAGACTAAAGCAGTGGGCGAGATTGAAGTAATCAGCTGGTATCACATCATGGAGGCGACCCTGGTATGAGATTGTCCGAAGGAGACCTGACCAGTGACCCAGCCAGACAGAGGTCGCAAGTCAGGGCTCCTTCGGTGAGTTCAAGTAGAGGAGGTGAGTGGTGATCCATGCAAATGTCCTCAATCTCTCCGGTAGGTAGTCAAGAGGCCCGCAAGAAGGTCTGCTGGCTGTCTTGCATCCCCTGCAGGTCAACAGGGTCAGTACCATCACCAGCATAAACTGAGAGAACGACCCCTATTTGCAGAACAAACCCGTCAACTCTGACAAGAAGGCACAGGAATGGGTCTACGCAGACCAAGTGCAACTGCCCCGATGCACAAGGATGGTGTCAAGGACCACCCCATCTCTGAGGGTGATCAGTATACAGGCATCTCCACAGAGTTCTGAGGCTGGTAGGATGGAGTCGACAAGATGACAACCTCACTTGAAGTGGAGCTGAGGTGATTCGTATGACATAGCAACAGAATTAGGCCTCACAGCCCATCGAGTTTTCTGTTTTTCGATAATGGTTGATTTATTATTGCTCTCAATGCCATTCTCCTGCCATCTCCCAGTAACCTTTGACACCCTGATTAATCAAGAATCTATCAATCTCCACTTTAAACATACCCAATGACTTGGCCTCCACAGCCATCTGAGGCAATGAATTCCACAGATACACCATCTCCTGGCTAAAGAGGTTCCTCCTCATCTCTGTTCTAAAGGGACATCTTTTGAGGCTGTTCCCTCTCATACCAGACTCCCCCTCTTTAGGAAGCATCCTCTCCACATCCACTCTATCTAGACCTTCCAATATTCAATAGGTTTCAATGAGATTCACCCCTCATTCTTCTAAACGAGTGAATATAGGCCCAGGGCCATCAAACCCTCCTCATATCATAGGAATATAAAGGTGGGAGCAGAATTAGGCTATTCGGCCCATCGAGTCTGTGCCAACATTTCATCATGGCTGATCAATTTTCCCTCTCAGCCCTGATCTCCTACCTTCTCCGACTAATCAAGAAACTATCAACCTACTCTTCAAATACACCCAGTGACTTGGTCTCCACAGTAAGCACAGGCCCAGAGCCATCAAACTCTCCTCATACAGAAACGCTTTTATCCTGGAATCATTCTTGTAAACCTCCTCTGAATCCTCTCCAACATCAGCACATTCTTTCCAAAGCGGCTCACAGTACTCCGAGTGAGGCCTCGTCATTGCTTTATAAAGCCTCAACATTACATCCTTGCTTTCATATTCCAGTCCTCTTGAAATGAATGCTAACATCATAATTGTCTTCCTCACCACCAATTCAACCTGCAAATTAACTTTCAGGGAACCCTGTATGAGGACTCCCAAGTCCTTCTGTATCTTGGATTTTTGAATTTTCTGCCCATTTAGAAAACAGTCACTCTTTTGTTCCTCCTACCAAAGTGCAAGATCATATAATTCCTGACACTGTATTCCATTTGCCATTTCTTTGCCCGTTCTCCCAATCTGGCCAAGTCTTCCTCGACACTACCTGCCCCTCCACCTATCACCTGCAAACTTGGTCACAAAGCCATCAATTCCATCATCCAAGTCATTGACATATAATGTGAAAAAAATCAGTCCCAACACAGAGCTCTGTAGAACACCACTAGTCGTCAGCAGCCAAACAAAAACAACTCCCGTTATCTCTTTGCCTCCTGCCAATCAGCTAAAGCCCTATCCATGCTACTATCTTTCCTGCAATGCCATGGGCCCTTATTTTGTTAAACAATTTCTACGAGGCACCTTGTCAATGGCCTGAAAATCCATCGATTTTCCTTTGTCTATCCTGCTTATATCTTCAAAGAATTTCATCAGGTCTGCCAGGCAAGATTTTCCCTCGAGGCTGACTTTGGCCTATTTTATCATGTCTCTCCAAGTATCCAGAGACCTCATCCTTAACAATCAACTTCAACATCTTCCCAACCAATGAGGTCAGGCTAACTGGACTATAATTTTCTTTCTTCAGCCTCCTGAAAATTGGAGTGACATTTGCAATTTTCCAGTCCGGATCCATTCCAAAATCTAGTGATTCTTGAAAGAACATTACTAATGCCTCAACAATCTCTTCAACCATCTTTCAGAACCCTGGGGTGTAGTCCATCTGGTCCAGCTATCTTTCAGATTCCCAAGGACCTCTCTTTAGTAACCATTTCATTTCCAGATTCATAAACCTTCTCTAAACCCTTTCCAATGCCAGCTCATCTTCTATATGGGGCCCAAAACTACTCACAATACTCCAAGTGCAGTCTGACCAATGCTAACAGTGTATTTGATAACTCGTGTGGAACCCCTTGCCATTCCAGGAGCCAGGTGGATTAATCTCCTGGAATGGTGCAGGTTTCCTGCAAGAAGTTTACCTGTTTTTGAAGACCAAGAGATAGATTCTGCAGAGACCCCGATGCTGTTGATGTTAAGGCAGGCTATAGTGAGCTTCATGAAACACCTGACTAGGCCCCTCGCCGGTGTCACAGGAAGAGGGCTCACCATTGATTCCCCTTCCGACTTTGCTCTAATCCCCTACACCACCTCCAGGAGTCTCCTAAACTAGCGCCTTTCCTTCCGAGTCACTTCTGCCTCCTTCCCCTTCTTTTGGAGGATGGCACAGATGGACTGTACAACTGCAGACAGATCCAATCAGCAGTCAGTGGGACCTTATGAAGTCTCCTCCAATAGTCTCATAAGCTGCTAATTATGAAAGATAGACTGTGACTCGGTGCTAGGGTCAAGAAAGTGCACCATCTCAGCTTTGAAAAGAGCTCCCCTCTTTGCCCTCACTTCATTCCACATCTCGTCTCCCCCCAAGTGGTCATCGCCTCCATCCAATCTCACTCCTCAGAGTGGCTCCATTGGCAAACCCCACCACTGGCACTACCCTATCCCCAGCCCAGGACTGGTGATGGAAGAAGGCCCTGCCACTCCAGAACTCCAGTACCAGGCCCTAAGGGTAGGCCCTCCCTCTCATCACTACCATACAATCTGACCTCAGAGCAGACAGCCCACTGATTTCCCTGCAGCTTGAATGAAAAGTCATCCTCCACACCCTTGTCACCCTCCCAGGAAGCAGCTTTAGAAGACCTCCTTCCCTTCCCTCCTGTTGTGGCACCAACAGTCCGATCAACACAGGGAACGGTGATCCAGAGGTACTGGGGCAGAATGTCCCTCAGCAAGACACTTGGCCTCGTTAGAGTCAACCCCCTCCCCCATTGATTCTCTGCCAAGATATGATCCCTGTTCTTCAGGATTTTCCCCACCCTGAGGATGTGGTGTCTGGGTGTGCTGCCTCCTCAGAAGTCCCTTGCACCGTGGCACTGCTCACGTAGCACACCCCAGGGACATATGGTCAGGAGATACCCACCACACCAGCAGAAGACCCCTGTGTGGCAACGCCATTCAGCTCTGGGGAGACATGCTCCGAACACTCAGCCTTATCCACTCTCTCGAATGGCCCCTCATCTGCGTACTCAGAGGTTGTTTCTCTCTGTTGCTTCAGCCCAAAAGGATACTGTGCTTAGGTACTTTGACCCTCATTTTTGGAGGCTCTGGCATCACCTCTCCTCCCCTCATTTCCCTAGGCCTTTGCTGGATGCCAGAAGTCATAGGGTCGGGTTCAGATGCCAGAGATCATAGGGTCTTGGGTGGGGGGGAGACCTAGAGATGCCTCTTCATCTTACGCAATACAAGGAACCCACCCCTCACCGCCATTCGCAAGCCGCCCATCCATGATGTGGGGAACAAAAGGAGAGGAACAACAGGAGGAGGAGTAACACCGGATGTCCATCCATGCTGCTCTGTGCCTCCTAGGTGGAGTATGTAGCCTGGTGGTTGGGCATATCCTCTCGATATGCCCTAACTCTTTACAGCAATGGATGGGATCGTGGGCAGCCCATGACCAAGGAATACAGGAATACCCACCTGAAAATGGCTCCTCAGCATCTCCACCCTGTCCCATGAATAAGTAGGCAGCTCTGGAAGGAGAAGAGGTTTGTCAAAGCCCAGTGGAGGGGCCCTGAGAGTGCAGATAGGGGAGGAGGACAGCACCAGGGATATGGGGATAAACGCCAGAAAGATGCTTCCAGCTCCACCACCATGAAGACTTTCTCCTCTTTCCCCTACTCAGGTCAGGAACACATCTCTTGCGACCAATGATAGAAGAAAGTCTTCCCACATAAAATGCTGGATGAACTCAACAGGCCAGGCAGCATCTATGGAAAAGAGTACAGTCAATGTTCTGGGCCTGGATAATAAATAGAACTCAGAGTAAGAAGGTGAGGGGAGGGGAGGAAAAAGTACAAGGGTGTGGGTGATAGGTGAAACCAGGAGAGGAGGAGGGGTGAAGTAAAGAGCTGGGAAGTTGAATGGAGAAAGAAATAAAGGGCTGGAGATGAGGAAATCTGAAAGGAGAGGACAGAAGGCCATGGAAGAAAGGGAAGGAGGAGGGGCAGGTAAAATGGTGAAAGAGAGGGGGCAATTACCAGAAGTCTGAGAAATCGATGTTCGTGCCATCAGGTTGGAGGCTACAAACAGAATATAAGAGTGTGACATTGCGGCAGTAGAGGAGACTGTGGTCTGACATATGGGAATGGGAAGTAGAATTGAAATAGGTGGCCACTGGGAGATCACACTTTTTCTACTGGATGGAGCATAGGTGCTCTGCAAAGAGGTCTCCCAACCTGTCGGGTCTCACCAATAAACAGGAGACCACACTGGGAACACTGGATACAGTAGATGACCCCAACAGACTCACAGGTGAAGTATTGCCTCATCTGGAAGGACTGTTTGGGGCCCTGAATGGTATTGAGGGAGGAGGTGTAGGGGGCAGGTGTAGCATTTGTTCTGCTTGTGAGGATAAGTGTTAGGAGGGAGATCAGTGGGGAGGGATGAATGGACAAGGGATTTACATAGGGAGCAATCCCTGCAGAAAGTGGGGGGGGGGGAGGGAAAGACGTGCTTGGTGGTGGGATCCCGTCGGACTCTCAAGACATACGGACCAAAAACGTCACTAAACAGAATCATTCTGAGAAGAAAATTGCTGCAGTCCATCCACTGCCAGAGATGAGAGTCCACACTCCCAAGACCTTCCGGTGATCTCTAAATCTGTTCTTTTGGAATTTTACCCAAATTCCAACTTTACAAGAGAGCTTGTACACTGAACCTCTCTCAGCAGTGCCCCTCCCTCAGTATGGCCTTTCTGCACAATGATGCCCTCTCAGTACTGCCCCTCTGCACTGGTGCCCTCTCAGTACTGCCCCTCCAAGGGATATTTACTAATGAGATTAGAGTGAGAAGGGTATCGATTGGTGTGCAGAAATATCCTGGTACAGGCTTGAGGGACTGATGTGCTGATTCTGTGTCGCATCATTTCTGAAGCCAGTCTCCGGGATGATCCAGTCCGGCACTTGACCTTCACAGGACATAATGATGGAACATTTTCCGTAATCTCTCTGATGGACGGATCTGAGCCTTAATGGGCCCATCATCTCCCTGAGTCATTAATCGAATAATAAAGCTTTACAATGTTAATGTAAAGACATTTAGGAGGTCAATTTATTCCTGAATGAAGCATCGTTCCGCTATAGTGGCCTTTCACTTTCACAGATTTTTGGTCCATCTGTTATTAATTGAGAAAGTGCAGATGATTCTGGGGGGGTGGAGGGGGTTGCTTTGTATTAAATTCTAGGACGTTAGGTGTTGAAAGGCTTCCCCTCTCTCTCTCCCCCCGTTGGGCACTCCTGTCCTGTGTGGGTTTTTTTTTCCCCCAAGTTGGACAGAATGACAGAAAAGAGGTTGCTCTGAATTTGAACTCACCTTTGGGGGTTTTGAGATGGTGAAGGGGTGGTGGAGCTCTCATGTTCTGTACTGAAAGGGGAAGGTGGAGAAGGCCTCAGTAAAGGTGGCAGGGTTTGATTTCTTTCAAACATCTCAATAATCAGAAGAGATTCATTGCTGATGGGTCCTGATGAAGAGTCTTGGCCCTAAACCACAAACAGTGTACTCCTCTCAATAGCTGCTGCCTGACTTGCTGAGTTCCTCCAGCATTTTGAGTGTGATTAGAAGATTTTTACCTCAGATTAGGGAGGGCAAAAAAAATCACCTAATCCCAAAACTAGTTGTCCTGCAGGAATAGCAGGGTGTGGTTATTAACTGACATTGTTCCCTAATGACACATTACAATGCAGCTGGGGGAAATCCAGAGCAACACACACAAAATGCTGGAAGAACTCAGCAGGTCAGGCAGCATCTATGGAGATAAATAAACAGTCCACATTTTATTGAGACCAATCAGCATGACTGGAAAGAAAGGGGGGCAGAAGCCAGAATAAGAAGATGGGGGAGGGATAAGTGTACAAACTGGGAGGTGATAGGTGAGACCAGGTGAAGGGGAAGGTGATGGAGGAGGGGATGAAATAAGAAGCGGGGAGGTGATAGGTTGAAGAGGTAAAGGGTTGAGGAAGAAGGAATCTTATAGGTGAAGAGAGTGGACCATGGAAAGGGAAGGAAGAGGGGCACCAGAGGGAGGAGATGGGCAGTTGAGAGAGAAGAGAAAGGGTAAGAGGCGAGCCAGATTGGGGAATGAGGAAAAAGTTTGAAAGAAAGAGGAATGAATGTTCATACCGTCAGGTTGGAGGCAACCCAGATGGAACATGATGAGTTGGTCCTCCAACATGACAGAGGCTTCATCATGGCAGTAGAGGAGACTGTGGGCCAACATGTCAGAATGGGAATAAGAAATTCCCATTCACACCTTCCCCTCAACTGGTCTTGTAGGGTAATGCAATTGGTGGAAAACTAGATAATTCACAGCCACTGACATTGAGTTGGGATTCACTTTAAGAAGCTGGTCTGACATGATGATGTAATTACGTAAGGTTTTTTACTGCACTTTGTGTTCAGTGTTTGGAATACAATAAATGAGTTGTTACGATTTTTCTTAAACATAAAACACGTCATGCCATTTTATTTGTGAAAACTTGCAGTTTCAGCTGTCACCTGCCAGCTTGTACTCCACCTCCTCCCCACATCTTCTTAATTCCGGCATCTTTCCCCTTCATTCTTAGTCCTGAAGAAGGATCTCGGCCATAAGCATCGACTGTTTACTGTATTCCTTTCCATAGATGCTGCCTGACCTGCTGCGTTCCTCCAGCATTTTGTGTGTTGCTGTGGATTTCCAACATCTGCAGGATCTCTTGCACTTAGGAGGCAATTCAGCTCAACAGGTTTATGTTCTCCAGGCAATGCCATTAATCTCATTTCCTCGTATCTACAACATTATCTCTCACATGCTGAGAAACACTGTCATAGGAAAGCAGCATCCATTATCAGAGATTCCCACCACCCAGGCCGTGCTCTTTTCACGCTGCTGCCATGAGGTAGAAGGTAGAAGAGCCTCACCAGGTTCAAGAGCAGTTACTACCCCACAACCATTTGCTCTACACCTATTTACCCATCCACTGATATGTTCCTATAACTAAAGGTCTCACTTTGAGGACTCTTTATTTGATTATCTCATGTTCTTGTTACTTATTGTTATTTATTTATATTTGCAATTGCACAGTTTGTCGTCTTCTGTACTCTGGTTGATCTTTCGTTGATCCTGTTATAGTTACTATTTTATAGATATGCTGAGTTTTCACACAGGAAATTGAATGTCAGGGTTGTCTATGGTGACATATGTGTACTCTGATAATAAGATCTGCTTTGAATTTTGAGGGATAATTTACAGCATCTAATTGACCTACCAGCACACCTTTGGAACTTTGGAAGAAAGCAGAACACCCAAGGGAGTCTACGTGGCTAAGTGAAGATGCTCACATTGAACTTGGGCCCTGCAGATGTGAGGCAATTTTACTACTGCTTGACCATCGTGCCCCGCTGTTTTCAGATGTACATAGAGGGAATTTGGTTTGGGAATGGTGGGTTGATATCTTGAGTTCCATCTTTTCACACAGAAAGTTATCATCATTTAAAAGGATTTAAAAGTTAGACCTTTTTTTTGTAATGGTCCCAAGCAGAATGAGAATCAGGTTTATTATCTCTGATGTATGCCATGAAGTGTACTTATCACGTTACAATAAAAATATTTTTAAAATTAGCTTATAAAGAGTGCTAAATAGTGAGGTAATGTTCATGGAGTGTTTAGAAATCTGATTTTTATTTATTTATTGAGATACAATGTGAATTAGGCTCTTCAAGCCACGCTACCCAGCAGTCCCCTGACTTAAGACACTTACAAAGACAAATGAACCTACCAACCAGTACATTTTTTGGGCTGTGAGAGGAAAGCAGACCACCCAGGGGAATCCAATCACAAACGAGAGAAAACCTGCAGATGCTGGAAATCCAAACCAACACACAAAATGCTGGAGGAATTCAGCAGGCCAGGCAGCATCTGTGGAAAAGAGTACAGTTGACGTTTCAGGCCATGAGCCTTCCTCAGAACTGGGAGAATAAAAGATGAGAAATCAGGATAAGAAGGTGGGGAAAGGGAGGAAAATAAACACAAGGTGATAGGTGAAACCGGGAATGGGGGAGCGGTGAAGTAAAGTGCTCAGAAGTTGATTGGTGAAAGAGATACAGGGCTGGAGAAAGGGGAATCTTATAGGAGAGGGACAGAAGGCCATGGAAGAAAAGGGGGAGGAGCATCACAGGGCAGGCAAGGTGAGAGAGGGAAATGGAAGTGGTGGTAATTGAACCAGTACTGTAAAGCATTGTGCTAACCACAATGCCATCCTGCTGATGGCAGAGGGGAAGCGAAGCTGTTCCTAAAATGCCTTTAGGCTCCTATACCTGTTCCCTGACTGTAGTAATAGGAAGAAGGCAAGTCCTGGGAGGTGGGGGTCCTTAACGATGGATGCCGTCTGACTAGATATCCCCTAAACAATGTACAGTAGATGTGTAATGCGAATGTATTGAAACCATCAAGGCTGGAATCCTTAAACTTTTGTTGGGCAAGGATATTTAGGATAGGCAGATTTGACTGAATGGTGGAACAGGTTTAAAGCACTGAAAGTTCTCAAGGATCAATTTTATTTGCCATATGCATTAACATGAATTAGGACTTTGCTGTGGTGTCTTGGTCAGAGTGCGACATGCAACAAAAAAAATTGTAAAGAGTTATATAGGGCCATTCTAAAGGGGGAGGGTGATCTTCCAGAAGTCTCATACATATTGGCGCCAATGACATTGGTAGGAAAGAGTGGAACTCCTGAAGAGAGAATTCAAGGAACTGGATCATTATCATCATTATGTGCCGTGTCTAATGACCATGATCGTTTTTGGCAAATTTTTCTACATTAGTGGTTTTTCAATTATCAAAGTTCTTCAGAAATTGTCTGCCTGGTGTCATTGGTTACATAACCAGGACCTGTGATATGTA
This sequence comes from Hypanus sabinus, assembly GCF_030144855.1. NCBI lineage: Eukaryota > Metazoa > Chordata > Chondrichthyes > Myliobatiformes > Dasyatidae > Hypanus > Hypanus sabinus. Next base: position 29,261,957 of record NC_082729.1, on the reverse strand, counting down.
CCAGCTGCTCATACAACCATCCACCACCTTCTCCTGTGACCCAGATCGGTGGGGAGGGGAGGCTAAGCACTTTGTCCATACGTGACCTACAGGCTAGAAGTGGGAAGGAGCTCCTTATGCTTCTTTTGGTGGAGATGTCTGTCTACCTCACCACCCAAGGAAGCTAGGTAGAAAGCTGAAATGCAGGACCTGCAGGTTAGTAATCTCTGGACTGCTGACTGTGCCATGCTCCAGTGAGGGTAAGAATAGAATAATTTGGCAGATGAATGCATCGCTGAGGAACTGGTGCTGGGGGCAGGGGGTTCACATTTCTGGATCGCTGGAATCTCTTCTGGGGGAGCTATGACCTGTACAAAAAGGTTATATTATACCTGAACCGAAGAGAGACCAATATCCTTGTGGCCAGGTTTGCTAACACTGTGGAGAGGGTGTAATTTAATTTGGCAAGGGTATGGGAAATTCAGTGATGTGGCTGAAGATGGGGCAGTCGGTATACAAGCAGAGGCAGTGTGTCGTGTATAGGAAGGACAGGCAGATGATATAGCAAAATTTCAGTCAATGGGATGAGTTGCAGTGTAATGGGTCAACAGCATAAAGGGCGATGAATACAGGACTTAAGACGTTATGTTTGAATGCATGCAGTATATGACACGTATGAAGTTGTGGGAGTCACTGAGTCATGGCTGAAAGAAGATTATGGTTCGGAGCTTAATGTCTAAGGATACACATTGTATCAAAAGGACAGGCAGGTAGGCATTGGGAGTGGGGTGATTCTGTTGGTAAAAAATTAAATCAAATGCTTAGAATGAGCTGACATAGGATCGGAAGATGTAGAATCTTTCTGGGTAGAATTAAGAAAGTGCAAGGGTAAAAAGACCCTATTGGCGGTAATATACAGGCCTCTGATCAGTAGCCTGGAAGTGGGCTACAAATTACAACTGGAGATAGAAAATGCATGTCAAAAAGGCAATGTTATGATAGTCATGGTGAATTTCAATATGCAGGTAGATTGGCAAAATGGGGTTGATGCTGATTTTGGTTTCCAAGAGAAAGAATCTGTAGAATGCCTACAAGATGACATTTTAGAGCAGCTTGTGGTTGAGCCCAACAGGGGATCAACTGTTCTGGATTGGGTGTTGTGTAATGAACTGGAATTGATTAGGGAGCTTAAGGTAAAGGAATCTTTAGGAAGTAGTTATCATAACGATGGAATTCACCCTGTAATTTGAGAAGGAGAAGCTAAAGTCAGATGTATCCGTGTTACAGTGGAGTAAAGGGAATTACAGAGGCATGAGAGAGGAGCTAGCCAAAGTTGATTGCGAGGGGACACTAGTAGCGACAACGGCAGAGCAGCAGTGGCTGAAGTTTCTGGGAGAAATTAAAAAAGCACAGGATAGATAAATCCCAAAGCATTCCAAAGGTAGGATGACACAACCATGGCTGACAAGGGAGGTCAAAGAAACATAAAAGCAAAAGAGAGGGCATATAATAGAGCAAAAAAAAAAAGTGGGAAGTTAGAGAATTGGGAAACCTTTAAAATCCAACAGAAAGCAACTAAAAAAGCCATAAAGAGAGAATGATGAAATATGACAGTAAGCTAGCCAATAATCAAAGAGGATACCAAAAGTTTTTTACACATATATAAGGAGTAAAAGAGAGGTGAGGGTAGATATCGGACCACTGGAAAATGACACTGGAGAGGTAGTAATGGGGGAGAAAGAAATGTCAGATGAACTGAATAAGTATTTTACATCTGTCTTCACTGTGGAAGACATTAGCAGTGTGCCAGAAGTTCAAGAGTATCACAATTGCTATTAAGAGGGCAAAAGTGCTTGGGAAGCTGAAAGGTCTGAAGGTAGGTAAGTTACCTGAACCAGATGGACTGCACCCCAGGGTTTTTAAAGAGTTAGCTGAAGAGATTGTGGAAGCATTAGTCATGATCTTTCAAGAAACAGTGGATTCTGGCATGTGTCATGAGAAGGACTGGGTCAAGTTGGAAGAAAGAGCAAAGAATGGCAGATGGAATATAGTGTTGGGAAGTGTATGGTCATGCACTTTTGTAGAAGGAATAAAAGCACACACTATTTTCTAAATTGGAAGAAAATTCAAAATTCATGCTGCAAAGAGGCTTGGGAGTACTTGTTCAGGATTCCCTAAAGGTTAATTTACAGGTTCAGTCAGTGGTGAGGAAGGCAAATGTAATCTTAGCATTCATTTCAAGAGGACTAGAATATAAAAACAAGAGCGTAATGTTGAGGCTTCATAAGGCACTGGTAGGCCTCACTTGAAGTATTGTGAGCAGTTTTGAGCCCCTTATTCTTAGAACGGAAGGGCTGACAATTCTAGGAATGAATGGCATCATACAAGGACCATTTGATGGCTCTGAGCCTATACTCACTGGAATTTAAAAGAATGAGATGGGGTCTCATTGGAACCTATTGAATGTTGAAAGGCCTAGATAGCGTGGATGTGGAGAGGATGTTTCATAAGGTGGTGGAGTTGAGGACCAGAGGGAGTAACCTCAGAATAGAGCAACAGGCACTTAGAACAGAGATCAGGAGGAATTTCTTTAGCCTGAGGGTGGTGAGTCACTGGAATTTGTTGCCATATTTAAGGTGGAGGTTGATAGATTCTTGATAAGTCGGGGCATGAACGTTTATGGGTAGAAGGCAGGAGAATGGGGTTGAAAGGGAAATGGATCAGCCAAGATGAAATGGTGGAACAGATTCAACAAGGCAAATGGCCTAATACTGTGCCTATGACTTATTTAAAAATTAAAGCTAGAGGTTACGGTATCGATATGGAATAAATGTAACTAAACACCAGCACATATCTACAACGTGAACAGCATTAAAAATAGTGGTTAAGTGTTTACAGTGCAGTGAGAGACGGGAGTTGATCGGATTGATCAATGAGTGCAGTTGATTGGATTGACTGCCTTGGAGAAGAAATTTTTAAGATGGTGTGAATTTTTTTGTTTTTATATTCCTGTAGAGTTCTCTAGAAGGGAGCTTTTGAAAAAGGCAGTTTGCTGGGCAGGAAGAATCCACAATGATTTCTTCTCCTGCTCCTGCTAATTTTACTTGGAGAGCTGGAACATATTGGCCAATCAATACTGAATCTCACACATTAGTCCCTCTTAAAACAACTCCTGTCAGAAGCAGGTACCCCTAAGCAATTATCTGTTTAACAAGTGCAGTGGAAATTCTGAACACTCCATATCATAAGGACCTGGGAGGATGCAATTTATGTCTCCTAAGTGGGATGACCTGGTAACTCCTGATTGATGAAGTCATTCTGAGTTACAGGGAGTTTTAAGAGAGAGAAATTAGTCATATCCCATGGGATTCATAATGCATTTTCTATCAGAGATCTTTGATGGGAAAACTCCCTGTTGTACCTTTAATTTGTAAAGTTTTAGTCAGGCCAAAATACAATGCAGTGGTTTGTCACCAAAGACCATAGCAAATACTTACAGCTGTGCCGTGGAGAGCATTCTGACTGACTACATCATCGTCTGGTGTGGAGGCTCCAATGCACAACATCAGAAAGCTGAAGAGGGTTGCAAACTCAGCCAGTTCCATCACGGGCACTAACCTCCCACCGTCAAGGACATCTTCAAAAGGCTGTGTCTCAAGATGGTAGCATCCATCACCATCCAGGACATGCCCTCGTCTCATTACCATCAGGGAGGAGGTACAGGAGCTTGAAGATCCACACATAACATTTTAGGAAAAGCTTCTTTCCCTCCAGCAAAGATTTATGAACGATTCATGAATTTACTATTTTGCACAATTTCTTCATTTTCCTAATACTTCTTACTGTAATTTATAGTAATTTTAAAAATACATTGCACTGTACTACTGCCCGAAAACAACAAATTTCACAATATATGTCAGCAATAATTTCTAAAGATGGATGTACTGGCATTGGAGATGGTCCAAAGGAGATTCATGAGAACCATCCTGGGAATTAAAAGATTAACATATGACAAGTGTTTGATGACTCTAGGATTGTACTTGTTGGGAGTTTAGAAGAACGAAGAGGGAATCTCATTGAAACCTACTAAATATTGAAAGGCCTGGATAGGGTGGATGTGGAGAGAATATTTCCTATAGTCTAGGACCAAAGGACAAAAACATCCCTGTAGAACAGAGATGTGGAGCAATTGCTTTAGCCAGAGGGTGGTGAATTTGTGGAATCCATTGCCACAGACAGCTGCAGAGGCCAAGTCATTTAGTATATTTAAAATGGAGGTTAATAGGTTCTTCTTTATTAGTCTAGTCATCTAAGGTTACAGAGAGAAGACAGGAGAATGGGGTTGAGAGGGAAAATAAATCAGCCATGATGGAATCGGTGGACCAAATGGCCTAATTCTGCTCCTATATTTTTGAGACCCTCAGATGGTTGGGGCCGACTTTGAATGTGGCGTCCCAGCTGTGAATGCAAGCCATGGCAGTACAATATAGAGAGCAAGCTGTTGCCCATACAGCAGGCTCCCCCTCTCCACACAGCTGATTAATCCAAAGGAACAGCAGGGACCAATAAGGGTTGGCACCAGCAACATCATAGGAGTTGAACTCAATGTAGGTTTGCCTTGGGTACTCCATCTCCCTACCTGCCTTGTGCAGTTGGATCCTGGACTTCCTGTCAGATCACTGGCAAGTGGGAAGAGTGGGTTCCCTCACCTCCACCCCTCTACCTCTCAAAACAGGAACCCCTCAGGGCTGTGTACTGTCCCCTCCTTTACTCCCTGTATACTCATGTCTGTGTTGCCACCCACAGTTTTATTCTGCTAATTAAATTTGCCAACAACACTACATTGATTGTCCTAATTTCAAACAATAACATTGTGGCCTACAGGGAAAAAGTCATCTCTCTGATGCAGTAGAGTCAAGAAGACAACCTCTCCCTCAATGTGGCAAAACCAAAGGAGCTGGTTGTGGATTACAAGAGGAATGGAGACGGGCTAACCCCTATTGACATCAATAAGTCTGGGGTTGAGAGGGCAAACAGCTTTAAGTTCCCTGGCATCCACATCACCGAGGACCTCACATGGACTGCACAAACCAGCTGTGTGGTGAGAAAGGCACAGAGGACGGCCCTGTAGCTCAGAAGGGTAGGGATAGAAGAAAGAGGACCATAGTAATAGGGGACTCGATAGTCAGGGGTTCAGACAGGCAGTTCTGTGGAGGTGATCGGGAGTCCCGGATGGTAATTTGCCTCCCTGGTGCCAGGGTTCGGGACGTTTCTGCTCGCGTCCAAGATATCCTTAAGTGGGAGGGTGAGGAGCCAGAGGTTGTGGTACATGTAGGTACCAATGACATAGGTAGGAAAGGGGAAGAGGTCCTGAAACGAGAGTATAGGGAGTTAGGAAGGCAGTTAAGAAGAAGGACCGCAAAGGTAGTAATCTCGGGATTACTGCCTGTGCCACGCGACAGTGAGAGTAGGAATAGAATTAGGTGGAGGATGAATGCGTGGCTGTGGGATTGGAGCAGGGGGCAGGGATTCAAGTTTCTGGATCATTGGGACCTCTTCTGGGGCAGGCGTGACCTGTTCAAGAAGGACGGGTTACACTTGAATCCTGGGGGGACCAATATCCTCATGGGGAGGTTTGCGAGGGCTACAGGGCAGACTTTAAACTAGTAAGATGGGGGGGGGGGGGGCGGGAATCAATTTGAGGAAACCATGGGAGAGGAGGTTAGTTCACCAGCAGAGCAAGTAAATAGACAGTGTGTGAGGGAGGAAAGGCAGGTGATGGAGAAGGGATGTGCTCAGCCCGAAGATGTAGGGGAGAAGAAAGAAAAGGATAATAAATTTGAATGCATTGTTAGGGATGAAAAGAGAGGAGGGGGTGGAGAGTATCTTAAATGTATCTATTTTAATGCTAGGAGCATTGTAAGAAAGGTGGATGAGCTTAAAGCGTGGATTGATACCTGGAATTATGATGTTTGAGCTATTAGTGAAACATGGTTGCAGGAAGGGTGTGATTGGCAACTAAATATTCCTGGATTTAGTTGCTTCAGGTGTGATAGAGTAGGAGGGGCCAGAGGAGGAGGTGTTGCATTGCTTGTCCGAGAAAATCTTATGGCGGTGCTTTGGAAGGATAGATTAGAGAGCTCCTCTAGGGAGGCTATTTGGATGGAATTGAGGAATGGGAAGGGTGTAGTAACACTGATAGGAGTGTATTATAGGCCACCTAATGGGGAGCGTGAGTTGGAAGAGCAAATGTGTAAGGAGATAGCAGATATTTGTAGTAAACACAAGGTGGTGATTGTGGGAGATTTTAATTTTCCACACGTAGACTGGGAAGCTCATTTAGAGTTTGTGAAATGTGTGCAGGATAGTTTTTTGCAAAAATACATAGAAGTACCGACTAGAGATGGGGCAGTGTTGGATCTCCTGTTAGGGAATGCAATAGGTCAGCTGACGGATGTATGTTTTGGGGAGCACTTCGGGTCCAGTGATCACAATAGCATTAGCTTCAATATAATTATGGAGAAGGACAGGACAGGACCTAGAGTTGAGATTTTTGATTGGAGAAAGGCTAACTTTTAGGAGATGCGAAGGGATTTAGAGAGAGTGGATTGGGTCAAGTTGTTTTATGGGAAGGATGTAATAGAGAAATGGAGGTCATTTAAGGGTGAAATTATGAGGGTACAGAATCTTTATGTTCCTGTTAGGTAGAAAGGAAAGGTTAAAGGTTTGAAAGCACCATAGTTTTCAGGGGATATTAGAAATTTGGTTCAGAAAAAGAGGGATGTCTACAATAGATATAGGCAGCATGGAGCAAAGGAATTGCTTGAGGAATATAAAGAATGTAAAAAGAATCTTAAGAAAGAGATTAGAAAAGCTAAAAGAAGATACCAGGTTGGTTTGGCAAATAAGGTGAAAGTAAATCCGAAAGGTTTCTACAGTTATATTAAAAGCAAGAGGATAGTGAGGGATAAAATTGGGCCCTTAGAGAATCAGAGTGGTCAGCTATGTGTGGAGCCAAGGGAGATGGGAGAGATTTTGAACCATTTCTTCTCTTCGGTATTCACTAAGGAGAAGGATATTGAATTGTGTAAGTTGTGGGAAACAAGTAAGGAAGTTATGGAACCTATGACAGAGGGAGAAGAGAAGAGGTATACCAGGAGATACTACTAAGATACTAAGGAAGTGGACAAGAGGTGGAAGTACTGGCACTTTTAAGAAATTTAAAAGTGGATAAATCTCCTGACAGGATATTCCCCAGGACCTTGAGGGAAGTTTGTGTAGAAATAGCAGGAGCTCTGATGGAGATCTTTAAGATGTCATTAGAAACAGGGATTGTGCCGGAGGATTGGCGTATTGCTCATGTGGTTCCATTGTTTAAAAAGGGTTCTAGAAGTAAGCCTAGCAATTATAGACCTGTCAGTTTGACATCAGTGGTGGATAAATTAATGGAAAGTATTCTTAGAGATAGTATTAATAATTATCTGGATAGACAGGATCTGATTAGGAGTAGCCAGCATGGATTTGTGCGTGGAAGGTCATGTTTGACAAACCTTATTGAATTTTTTGAAGAAGTTATGAGGAATGTTGACAAGGGTAAGGCAGAGGATGTAGTCTATATGGACTTCAGCAAAGCCTTTGACAAAGTTCCACATGGAAGGTTAGTTAAGAAGGTTCAGTCGTTAGGTATTAATGCTGGAGTAATAAAATGGATTCAACAGTGGCTAGATGGGAGATACCAGAGAGTAGTGGTGGATAATTGTTTATCGGGATGGAGGCCGGTGACCAGCGGGGTGCCTCAGGGATCTGATTTGGGCCCAATGTTGTTTGTAATATACATAAATGATCTGGATGATGGGGTTTTAAATTGGATTAGTAAGTATGCTGATGATACTAAGGTAGGAGGTGTTGTGGATAATGAGGTGGGTTTTCAAAGCTTGCAGGGAGATTTATGCCGGTTAGAAGAAAGGTCTGAACGTTGGCAGATGGAGTTTAATGCTGAGAAGTGTGAGATTCTACATTTTGGCAGGAATAATCCAAATAGAACATACAGGGTAAATGGTAGGGCATTGAGGAATGCAGTGGAACAGAGAGATCTAAGAATAACAGTGCATAGTTCCCTGAATGTGGAGTCTCGTGTAGATAGGGTGGTGAAGAAGGGTTTTGGAATGCTGGCCTTTATAAATCAGAGCATTGAGTACAGAAGTTGGGATGTAATGTTAAAATTGTACAAGGCATTGGTAAGGCCAAATTTAGAATATTGTGTGCAGTTCTGGTCACCGAATTATAGGAAAGATACCAATAAATTAAAGAGAGTGCTGAGACGATTTACTAGGATGTTACCTGGGTTTCAGCACTTAAGTTACAGAGAAAGGTTGAACAAGTTAGGTCTCTATTCATTGGAGCGTAGAAGGTTGAGGGGGGATTTGATCGAGGTATTTAAAATTTTGAGAGGGATAGATAGAGTTGACGTGAATAGACTGTTTCCATTGAGAGTAGGGGAGATTCAAACGAGAGGACATGATTTGAGAGTTAGGGGGCAGAAGTTTAAGGGAAACACGAGGGGGTATTTCTTTACTCAGAGAGTGATAGCTGTGTGGAATGAGCTTCCTGTAGAAGTAGTAGAGGCCAGTTCAGTTGTGTCATTTAAGGTAAAATTGGATAGGTATATGGACAGGAAAAGAGTGGAGGGTTATAGGCTGAGTGCGGGTAGGTGGGACTAGGTGAGATTAAGAGTTCGGCACGGACTAGGAGGGCCAAGATGGCCTGTTTCCGTGCTGTGATTGTTATATGTTATATGGTTACACCTCAGATGGTTGAGTAAGTTTGGTATGGGCCCCCAAATCCTAACAACTTTCTACAGGGGCACAATTGAGATGATCCTGACAGGCTGCATCACTGACTGGTATGGGAACTGTACCTCCCTTAATTGCAGGACTCTGCAGAGTGGTGCGGACAGTTGTGAACTGGTGACTGTAGTTGTGAACTTCCCATGATTCAGGACATTTACAAGGACAGCTGTGTAAAAAGGGCCCGTAGGATCATTGGGGACCTGAGTCACCCCAACCATCATCTATTCTAGCTGCTATCATCCATGAAACGGTACCACAGCAGAAAAGGCCAGGACCAACAGCCTCCAGGACAGCTTCTTCCACCAGGCCATCAGACTGATTAACTCATGCTGATCTGTTACGTTGACTGTTCTATTTATTATAAATTACCATAATTACACATTGCACATTTAGACAGAGACATAACATTAAGATTTTTACTCTTCATGTATGAGAAGGATGCAAGAAATAAAGTCAATTCAGTTCCATAATTTTCCTTGGAGTTTATTCCTGAAGCCTTCCCCATGAGTGGGTAGAGCCACAAGACAGAGGAGGTTCGAGATCAGAGTTCTCCTTCTCCTAGATGAGCTGCCAACCATGGTTGATGAGCCCCATCTGCCTGAGGTGACTGGGTTTCAGGCAGAAGTCACTCACCTTTGCCCCTTCTCCTGTCAGTAGAAACGGTTCTGCAGGGTTTAGCATCTAAGGCCATGAGCTGGACTTGGTTGTCAGAGGCTACTTGAGGTGCATGCCATAATAAGCATTTAATATTTAGTGGGAGCTTGCCTCCATTATCACCCCCAGCTATAACAACCTTAAGGAACCTCCTATGTCATATGATTGTGATTATGCTTGGGACCATTACAAAAAAGGTTCTAATTTTAAATCACTTGATGGTAGAAACAGGAATGTCTTACAAGTTGTACTTCGCAAAGATGAGGCCATCCTCAGGGTGGAGGAGCAACACCTTATATTCCATCTGGGTACCCTCCACCCTGATGGCATGAGTATCGATTTCTCTCTCCAGTAACAAAAATTGCTCCACCTTCCTCTATTCTCCACTCTGACCTTTTACTTCTTCTCATCTTCTCCATGGATCCCCTTCTCCTTCCCTTTCTCCTACTATCCACTCTTCCTTCATATCAGATTCCTTCTTCTCCAGCCCTTAACCTTTCCCACCCACCTGGCTTCACCTATCACCTTTTAGCTAGCCTCCTCCCTCCACCCCACCTTTTAATTCAGGCATCTTGCCCCTTTCTTTTCAGTGTTGAAGTCGGGTCTCAGCCCAAAATGTCAACTATTTACTATTTTCCATTCATGCTGCCTGGCCCGCTGAGTTCCTGCAGCATTATGCGTGTGTTGCTTTGGATTTCCAGCGTCTGCTGAATTTCTCCTTATTTTGAATTTATACTTCGGTGGAATTTTTTTTACATATTCTTGCTTCCAATAATGCCATTATTCGGAAGGGACTGTGGATGTTCAGCTGCCCACAGGAATTGGTCTCTGCTTTAAGCTGTGATGATAATCAACAGGTCCACAGTGGTCTCAATCTCAGTTTAGTCCAGTGTCGAAAGTGGCTGTGTTGTTACCTTAATACATTTTCCAATTGTCTTTTTTTTCTTTGCAAATAGTGCACAGGAGTAGGGTAATACTCAGAACTATTGTGAAACTGGTCAACCTATGGTAATGACATTCCAGAACCAAGGTCACCGCATGTGTGCAGAAGATATCTGCATTTAGGCAGAGATGGACAAATGGGCTTCACACCTAATATCCACAAGGCAGATATCCCCTGCCAACCTGACTTTATTTCACCACGTTGACCCCAGCAAGACCCTATAAATGTGGACAGCCTCTCACATCTCATGAGATACTTTCTCAGCACAGGCAGATGTTGATATTGGTGCTCGGCTCCTTCAATGTACAAGATATCCTTCATAGATTGAAGAGAGGGATGTTGGGTGATCAAGATCAAGATCTCCGATCTGCCCCAGAACAGGGCAGCATAGTAGCACCATTGATCAGGATTCAATTCCCTCCACTCTCTGTTTCTCCTGTGACCACATGGGTTTCTTCCAGGCTTCCTACCACATTCAAAAGATGTATGGGTCAGGGTTAATAAGTTGTGGGCATAGTGCTGGAAGCATGATACGGCCTTCCTCCAGCACAATTCTTGGACCATGTTAGCCGTTGACGCAAATTATGCATTTCACCGTATGTCTTGACGTACAAACAACATTAATCTTTAAGATCTTCCTCTGCTTCAAAGTTTTCAAAGGTTGATTTATTATCAAAGTATACAGCTCTGAAATTCTTCTTTTCCAGATAGTCACAAAACCAAAAAAAGAAAAGAATGGCAACACAATCATCAACACCCAAAACCCTGCTCCTCATGCACAAAAAAAACAAGAAAGATTGAGCAAAAACACAGAAGATACAAAACTATAAGATTGATAGATACACAGAAAATCTGCGTAACATTCTTTGGGCAGCAGAGCGACCCCACCAGTAATCAAAAGGAAGTCTCCCCACTCCAGCAGCAGAGCAATTCCACGGACGATAAAAAGGCAGGTAGCTGGTGCTCACCTTCTGCTTTCGTCTTGATGTTTCAGTCTCCCACATCGCTTCAATAGGCGAACAATGGAAGCTTTAATCAACCAATGGAGTGGACCCCGTCCTGCACTATTTTTGCCATGAAGTTTGCACTTGCTGCCTTTGTCTCCTGGAATCCTCTCAGAGAATACTGAGCACTGAAACACCCGAATGATCTTCAACCTGCAACTCATAGGCACCAACGGTTCCAGAATCATTCAAGATGAAAAACAAATGTAAAAGACATAAAATAAGTGAAATACATGGTTCATGGCATATAATCTATCCAGAAGATATCAACCGAAGGGGCATTGTACACAAGTATTAATATCAGTAAAGCACGTTGCTCAGTTGAGGTATGATCCATTTTATTTTGTGTTAGTCAGACATCTATGACAGCTGAAAATTTATGAAGATTCTACTGGAGGCCTTCAACCTGAACTATTAACTTCTCTTTCCCCAAATGCCTACTGATTCTTACCAAAATTTTCTATTTTATTTACATTTAAGAGAGTTACAGGTCTAATGGGAGGTATTGGGTGGCATGGTAGCATAGTGGTTAGCAAAATGCTTTACGGTACAGACCTCAGTTCAGTTCTCGCTGCAGGTGCCTGTTTTGAGTTTGTTCTCTGCGTGATTGTGTGGGTTTCCTCCAGGTGCTCTGGTTTCCTCCTACAGTTCAAAGATGTACCAGTTGGTAGGTTAATTGGACATTGTAAATTGTGCCATGATTAGGCTAGGATTAAATTGAGGAATTGCTGGGCATTGTGGCTCGAAGAGCTACAAGGGCCTGTTCCGCGCTGTATCTAAATAAATATAGAGTTTGCTTGTGGCAAGTATAAGCACTTTTTTTTGTTTAAGAGGCATGAAGCACAGATGAATACAGTCTTTATGCAGATTGGCAGTAAGTGTGACATCCACCTGTTGGGTGAAGGCTTATGTTTGTTCTGTACAACTTTTTAACTATGACCATGCTCTCTCATTCTGAACGGACACTTTTGGTCTGGTCAGATCCAAAGCCATCTTGTTCTAGCTGGATCTCTCAACTGGAGAGAAGGGTCAGGATCCCTGTCCATCTACTAGCAGATAAACGTCCATACCAGTGCTGTGGTAGATTGTTAGATGCTGAGATGTCTTGATTTGATCATTTCTCTGCTGGTGTTCTGGTGTAATCCTTGGAGGCTGCCAATTGCTGATCATAATTTGGCTACATTTAAACATTGATAGAGCCTTTGAATGATGGCACACGGAGCCAAATTATTGTTTAGACCATGGGTTCCAATCTTGGGGTCCATGGACCCCTCAGTTAATGATAAGGCTCCATGGCATAAAAAAAGATTGGGAACTCTAGGTCTAGACATTTGTCTAGATAAGGAGCCATGCTGAGCCTATTTGTCACCACTTGCCCCTCCTGCTCAGACTGACTCAGCACCAATACTTTCTCATCTCTATTGCCTGACAAATCTTGTAAATTCCAAAATCAGCATCCCTGACTGGGATGAAGGTACTGGCAAAGGGCAGGGTGAGAAAATTAATAGCCTTCTATCTTTGTGATCTTGTCAAAGTCTTCATGACTAAGTCTGCTGTTGTCACAGCGCAGTTCCAATGCCATATTGAAGTTTGCTGACGACACCACTGTTGTTGGCCAAATCAATGGTGATGATGAATCAGCATATAGGATGGAGATTGACAATCTGGCTGAGTGATGCCACAACAACAACCTCTTATTCAGTGTCTGCAAGACCAAGGAGATGATTATTGACTCTACTAACTATAGAATCTATTGATCTAATCTACCTATCATTCCTCAGTGACTACAGGAGGAGGAAACCGGCAGTCCAAGAGCAACCCCTCATGGGGGGTCGGGGGGAGGTCAGTGGCAGTAAGGGCCAGCAAATTTTAATTCCTCAGCCTTATCATTATGGAGGACCTGTCCTGAGTCCATTACAAAGAAAGCACAGCAGAGCCGCTACTTTCTCAGAAGCTTGCAAAGACTGAGCATGTCATCTGAAACTTTGACAAACTTCTATAGGTGTGTAGTGGCGAGTACATTGACTGGCTGCATCATGGCCTGTAATGGAAACACAAATGCCCTTGAATGTTAAAGACAAGAAGTGATGGATACAGCCCAGTAAAAGACCTTCCCACCACTGAGCACAGGAAGGCAACATCCAACATCAGGGGCTCCCACTACCCAGTCTACGCTCTCGTCCCGCTGCTGCCATCAGGAAGAAAGTACAGGAACAGTTATTACTCCTTAACCATCAGGGTCCTGTGAAAAAAAGGGGAAAACTTCACTCACCTTGACATTGAAATATATTTGCATGGTTTATAGTCTTTTGCATGTTATTCGTCCGTTTTGCTCTGTGTGCAATTTTCACTGAATCTATTGTGTTTCTTGGATTTATTGAGTATACTCGCAAGAAAATATATCTCAGGGTTGTATATGATGATATGTATGTACTTCGATAATAAATTTACTTTAAACTTTGATCAACTCTGGAGAATGAATAAACTCTTCTTGGGCTTTGAGCCAGGTATAGTTATTGATTATAACTGGCATTTCGATGACAAATTATGCCATCTTCTTCAGGGATAATGTCTAGGGACGTCTAGTCTGTGGTATTTATACCCAAATCATTCATCCCTCCTGATTGGTTTGTCCTCATCTGCTCTCCCGCCTTGCTTACAATGGAATTCCAGTTCTTACTTAGAGCGAAACCTCCGTCTTTGTTAAAATTCTTTTCTTTTCCTAGTTATATTTTAAATGGCTTCCATTACCAGTCAGTCCCAAAAGCCACTGGCGCAGCACAGTAACCTTGTGGGGTTGAAATCAATCTTATAGCCATCGCAAATGCAATGTTCTGTTAATTTCTCCTGGTAACCCAAACAGATACATCTCCTGAGTCTGGTCGATATATGCTGCTCCGCATTCACAGGGAATCCTGTAAATGCCAGCCGACCCAAGTCCCAGGTCATCTTGGACCAGCATATGCTGTGACTTGAGCTTCCTTACAGATTTGTGGATGGTATTAATCCCGTATTTCTTCAGGATCCTGGTGATCCTTCCAGAAACTGTGTAAATATAGGGAAGGCAGGCAGTAGTGGTGGGTTCCTCCTTGCTGTTTGGTTTCCTGGTTTTTCCCTCAACCAGGGTTTTCCGTTCGCAATGCCCTCATAGGATTGACCTCAGCGGCATAAAACAACTTGCCATGCCAATGGCTTTGTTAAGGAGTTAATTGAAATAAAACTAGAGGAAAAGAATTTTAACAAAGACGAAGATCTCACTCCAAAATGAGAACTGGAATTCAATTGTGAACAAGGTGGGAGAGTGGGATCTGACCGAATGAGGACTAATCAATCAGGAGGGATGGACAATGGGGGTATAAATACCACCAGACTAGACTTACCCAGGCATCATCCCTGAAGAAGGTGGCAGAGTTTGTCATCGAAACGTTGTTTATAATCGTACCTGTACCCGACTTGAAGCCCGAGAAGAGTTTATTCGTCATATTCTCTGGGAAAGCACTAATCCTTTTTCAACTCTGGAGAATTTCAGAAATGGGTACTTGTGCAACGCTGAATGTGTCAAATATTAAAAACACTTAAATAAACTAGTGCATTCAGTTTTACCTTTTAAATAAGATTGTAAAATGGAGATAACGATAGGGTTCCTCAGTGCAGGCGACGCCCCTCATTTGGCGGGAAACCCACCAGCCGGCCGCCTGCAGATGTCGCGTGCTCAGCTCGCCCGGGGCAGCGGGACGATGTGCGCTTGCGCGGTGCCGTCTGACCCGGCACCCGCAGAGCCGGCGAGAGGTCGCTAGGGAGCTGCCGTCCGATAACGCCGATGGGCCTGCGCAGTGCCGACACAGACCGGCAAGCAGGCTGACGCGCTTGCGCAGTGCCGTCTGGCATTACTCTCAACCCCCCCCCCACCATCACCACCATCCCTTAACTCAGTTTCACAGAAGCAAAATAAAACGTGAAGTGAAATAAAAAATGCGCTTAAAAATAAAATCATCCTCACAACCATCACCTCAGGAGAAGGTGCCTGAAAATGATGCTTGAGGAAAAACGGAGAATTGCTGTTGCGGAATACCGCTAGGTTTCAGTGAAGAGCGTACGCGCGTTTCGGAAGGGTGCCGGGGGGGGGTGTGACCCGTGCGCGTTCTGGAGGGGCGGCGGCGCGCGCGCGCGCGTTCTGGAAGGGCGGGGCAGGGAGGGGTGGCGAGTGCGCGCGCGGCGGAGTGGGGAGGAGGAGGAGGAGGAGGAGGGAGAGGGAAAGAACCTGTGAGCGTTGCGGTGCCGGCCGGAGGGAGGGAGTGAGTTCGGCACCCGGCAGGAGAGCCGCATCACCGCCAGCATCAGCACCGCTCACCTGGCCGCAGGTAAGGCCCGCAAGGCCCCGCCCTCGTCCCCCCTCTCGGGCGGCCCGGGACCTTCGTACTGCTGGAAGGCAGGTTCCACGGGGAGGGGGGAATATCGGAGTGTGCTTCATTGTGCCAAAGGGGATCTTGTTTTAAAATGTCTATTAGCTTGTATTCTCCATGTACCTAAAGTATAATTCATAAATATACCGCCCCTATGTCTGTTCATATATCTGTATCAGTCAGTCTTGTATCATATATTCTCCAGATATCTACAGTATCTAGCCTTATAATTTATAAATACATGACCTTTTTAATCTATTCATATATCTACACTATCTAAAGTTAAATATGCATCTGTTTATGTATGCATCAATATGCTGCCCCTATACATTTTGTTGTACATATTCTCATATCATCCATTTTAATCTATAAATCTATAGTCTTTCTGTGTCTATATTTGCAGTTTTCTATCAGCAGCCTCTGTCACAGAAGTCTCAAATCTATAAATCTGTAACTACTAATCATATCTATAAAACTGTGCTCTATCTCATTTTAATATTTTTATAAATCAGTACCCTCTATATGCTGATATCTGTTGGTCTCAGTATATCTATAAATCTGTAACCATGGCTAGATCAAATAGCCCTGCATTGATAAATCTGCAGCTACTTGTATATCTTTTAGTCATATCTATAAATCTGCTTTTCTGAATTGTATATAATTGTATGTGTGGGGAGCGAGAGAATGTTGAGGAAGAAGAGTGTATACATCCCGAGGCACTACAGCCTTATATTTTATTTTCCCTCCTCATATCTATAATCCTCCTCAATATTTCAATAGCAGATTCTCAGACCTGGGTAATAATGAACTGCACTTTATTTTAAAGCATACTGTTCACCCCAGCTCCACCCCATCACTGCAACTGTCTCACTCCCTCCTCCCTCTCCACATGTGGACCCAAACCTGGAGTGTGCGTGTGTTGCGTCTGCTCTCAGTAGGAAATGAGATATCAGGTCTGGAAATAATTACCATAAGGGGCTGGAGGTTGGACAGGGTGGGAATCTTGATGCATCAGGACAGTGAATCTGACGCTGTTTTGCAGTTCAGTCTGCTCCAGGTACTCTGAACGAAAGCCCCAGGTGGGTATTTCTAAATGATTTAATGTTGTTACAGTGCCAGGGATTTGGGGGGGGGGGGGAGGAGAAGAGAGAGAAATAAGGAGAATGATGTGTAGAATGCTTTGACTCAATACCCCTCACTCCCAACAGAAGCACCGTTTGGAAGAAAAATGTTTGGGGTGGGTTCGAGATGAGCAACAAGCCTGATGCTGGAGCTGCTGAAGCAACTGCAGTACCCAGCCCTGATTTTTCAATAACTGCAGCAGGGCTCTCTTCTTAAACAACGCTGTTTAAATTCAGATGCCTCCCTCGGGCAAAGGGGATTATGGGCTCTTTATAATTTTTAATCAAATCTTTAAGAATGGTAGATGGAGTGACATCAGTGAGCTATTGTGAGTATGGTGTTTTCAGAATGCATGGAGCCAGGATCATTTTCAAATCATCTGAAATGTGAATTGTAAAATTGGAATTGTTGTGAGCAGTTTTCTCTTTTTTTGTTAAATTGTCCATTGACCTGCTGGAATGTTTTATGGCTTGCCTGTACAAGTGTCAGTATGTTTATTGATGAAACCCGTTTAATACACCTTGTGGATTTCTACATTAAATTGCACAAGGTCAGGTAAGATTTGGGGGTCCAGATCCAGTCTTTGATTTCCGCTGCTGGAAATTGCGGTGCGGTGTAGTGACAAGTATCTGTTGGATTCTTTTCCCACCACACCCTGATTTATTAGGATGGCAACAGGGAGCTTCCTTTTAAAGGCGTTTTGTTCGCTCGTTCATCTTTCTGTCACACTCTGCATTTTCATTGTGTTTATTTGAGAGGATCTTTTTTCCTCTTGGCTTACTCAAGCAGGCAGAAGTGTGCGACTATTGTGTTAATAATGAGAGGAGCCTGATGAATGGGATTGAGTTTCAGGTTTGATTCAATATTGCTTCTCCTGGGGTGAATGTAAAGTAGTTTTTGTCACTGGATTCAAGAGTATTTTTGAATAATATATCAAAACAGATGAATATTGACTCATATTTAAACATAAAAAGGTCATTATTTAACTTTGCTGATCGTCTCAGAAGATTGAATTGCTTTCCGGTATTTTTTAAAACCTTCGGCGTAAGATGTTGTTCTGATTTCGTATTGCATGTCATATTGTGGTTTGCCACAGTCATTAGCCAGGTTTCAGCTATTTACCATTGTTAGGGTGCTTCATCCTGTCTGTTTCCTGACTTATGCCCCGTGCTGAGGGGGATAACTGCAAAAGCAGTGGACAGGGTGCCTCCCTCACGCACACACCTGGAGAAATTCAGCAGGTCTGGCAGCATCTATGGAGAGGAATAAACAGTCGATGTTTCAGGCCAGGACCCTTCATCAGGACAGGGATGGGAATGGGAAGAAGCTAGAATAAGAAGATGGGGGAAGGGAAGTAGGTGAGACCAGGTGAGGGGGGGAGGTGGTTGGGTGTGGGATGAACTGAAAAGCTGGGAAGTGATATGCTGAAGAGGAAGAAATCTGATAGGACAGGAGAGTGGACCATGAGAGAAAGGGGAGGTGAGGAGAAGAATGAGGATTGGGAAAAGAAAGATGGGGAAGAGAGGAGAAATGAACCGGTTGGAGATATCAATGTTCATACCAGCAGGTTGGCAGCTACCCAGAATGGGAAGAGTGAGCAGTTTCAAACTTCTGAGTGTCAGCATCTCTGAAGATTTACCCTGGGCCCAAAATTACAAAGAAGGCACACCAGTGGCTATATTTCATTAAGAGTTTGAGGAGATTTGGTATGCCATCAAAGACTGGTAAATTTCTACGGAGGTTCTGTTGACAGTATTCTGACTGCATTCCTGTCTGGTATGAGGCTCTACTGCACTGGATCAGAAAAGGCTACAGAGGGTTGTAGACTCATAGGCACTAAACTCCCGATCATCAGGGACTCTTCAGAAGGCAATGCCTCAAAAGATGGCATCCATCTCACTTCCTAGGACATGCCCTCTTCTAATTGCTACTGTCAGAGAGCAGGTGCAGGAACCTGAAGAACAAATTTCATGACAGATGTCAGCAATGAGAACCCCGATTCGGATTTACGTATTTAAGATATTTGTATTCACAGCACCTCACCCCTCACCCCAGCTTATTCCATCTCTCCTTGGATTTGCTGGTGTAATTAGATCAACTGCCTTCTTGCTGCCTGGGTAATGGTGCTGTATCAAAGTTTGGTGAAGCTACTGACGCTCCTTCAATGTCACCATCCCATACTGCTGTATGAGATTAGAATTTTGGCTCATATAATGCAATCAGGAAGAATTATGTGGTTCTTTTTAATTGTTGGAAATCTTCCCAGTCTCAATAAAAATAGGAATAAACCTGTAGAACTCAATAACCTTCTCTTTTTTATGTTTTACATATACAATTAAAGATGCTTTCAGTCGTGACAGTCTGCATTATTTTTGGTTGGAGGGGAATATTTCACGTGAAATGTGTCGTCGTTATCAGTAATGGATTGAACAATTTGTTCGTCTGTTCATTGCCAAAGAAAGAAGATAATAAAAAAAAGATTAGCTGTATTTGTCACACGTGCAAGGAAACATAGTGAAATGCATCGTTTTTGTCGAATCAAGTCAGGAGGATTATGCTGGGGAAAACCCACGGGTGTTGTCACTCTGCTGGCACCAACGTGATCAAGTTATTCCGGGATTGAAGGCCTGGCATATGAGGAACGTTTGATGACTCTGGATCTCTACTCAGTGGAATTCAGAAGAATAAGGGGGGATCTCATTGAAACCAAAAGAATGTTGAAAGGTCTTAACAGAGTGGATGTGGAGAGGGTGTTTCCTATGGTGGGTGAGTTTAAGACCACAGCCTCAGGATAGAGGAACGTCCTTTTAGACGGAGATGAGGGGGAAATTTCTTTAGCCAGGGAGTGGTGGATCTATGTAATCCATTGCCACGGGTGGCTGTGGAGGCCAAGTCATGGGGCATATTTAAGGCAGAGGTTGATAGACTCTTGATTAGTCAGAGTTGAAGGGATATGAGGAGGAAGGCAGGAGATGGAAATGGATCAGCCATGATGGAATGGCAAAGCACACTCGATGGGCCAATTGGCCTAATTATGGTTTATGGACATGCCCACAACTCAGAGACTGGGACTCAGGAATGATGAAGGAACGGCGACATACTCCCTCGTCGGACCTTCTGTGGTCCTGCACATTTCGGATCAATACTAACTAATTTGAACTAGGTAATTACTCTTCCAGTATAACCTGTGATCTCAGCTGGCAGTATTTTTGACTGTCAAAAACTTAGGATTACAGACAATTCTTGACACCATGATGTGACCAAGGGAATGTCTGCATTAAAAATGGCTAAAACGAGGGTTCGTAGTTCAAAGATGACTGGAGGAAGGTATGGGGGGGATGTCAGACTAAGTTTTTATACAGAGTGGTGGGTCTGTGGAATGCCCTGCCAGTGGTTGTGGTAGAGGCAGATACATTAGAGACATTTAAGAAGCTCTCAGATATGCACATGGATGATAGAAAAATGGAAGGCTTGCTGGAAGGAAGGGTTAGATTGAGCTTAAGAGTAGGTTAAAAGGTCAGCACAACATCATGGGCCAAAGGGCCTTACAGTGCTTTACCATATTTCTTCTTGCTGGGGGGGAAAGAAAGTTCTGCTCAGAAAATTTCTATGGCCCTGTACCCCGGGCAAGTGTTTGCAATGTAGATGTAATGTACTACGGCTATGGCGTGCTGTGATAGAGAGGATGGGTGACTTGGACTTGCCTTGTACTCTGAATAGATAATTTTTAAAAAATCCGACATTGGGCCAAAGATCCTCCTTTGGTATTGTAATTCCTTGATCTTTTTGAGGTCTGCTTCAGTATTAAGGTGTGGTTAATTTATTCAAACTATGCTGAATCGAAACATGCAGTGGAATGTGTCATTTGCGTTAACAACCTACACACCCAAGGATGCGCTGGGAGGATCGCGGACTGCACTTTGACCTGGATTAGAGCTCTTTATTTACAGCCCTCAACATAACTCCTGTCTCATTCCTGTCCCTGAACTCTAACCTAACTCCAACTCCCCTCTGTTCCCAGAGCTATCCCTAAGAACCTTTAAAAAAAAAATCCCGAGTAGTTCTGAGGAAATATCTGATACTCCGAGAGATTTGCTTATCCTTGACACTTGCCTCCTTTCTCCTGATCAAAGCCTTGACTTCTCCCTCGAATCTTAAGTGTAGAATTCCTAGAGGGGTGAAATCCCAGAGAAAGTAGTTGTAATGGGGTATCCTTTGTTTTCTTTGTTTCTGTTTACTTGGATTACTCTTGCACAGAGTTCTACAAAGTTCCAGTCCACATGCACGTTTGCCATAAAACCAATCAGTGACGAGGTTTCTTTCCCATGTCACAGTTGAGTTTCCAAAATAACAACCAGTCAGCTGATTGGTAAGTATAGAAAGGCCAAGCATTCTGAGGACAAACCACAATTCACAGTGCACTGATGAGTTCTCCTCGTATCGTGATGGAACAAGTAAATCCTCAAGATCGGAGAGCAGCTCAACAGGACCATCAACCGCCCAAGCTACACGTTTTCCCAATTATTTTCACTACCCTCTGGCTCCTCATCTCAGTTCTAAAGGGACGTCCTTCTATTATGAGGCTGTGCCCTCTGGTCCTAGGCTCCCCCAATACAGTCTGCATCGTCTGCATGTCCACTCTATCTAGACCTTTCAGTATTCGATAGGTTTCAATGAGATCCCTCATCTGCTGACTAGCATGGTGCCTTTTGGCATATGGGTTCTGCATTTGAGTGGTGAGGCAAAGTGATTGAGTTTGGGTAGGCTTTTTGCTTGCCCATCTAACTGAATGCTGTTGACGGTGTTCGCTCAGGCATTGACTGTGCTGCAATAACAACGTGTTCTAAGGGATCTGCTCTATCCATTGCTTCAATGCCATGAGTTCTCTGAGCTGCTTCATGCTAGGCTGTATCTCCTTCATTCTTTCAGAGACCTTCCCAACCCTGGAGCCTGTTCCACCATTCCCTGAGACCTGCATCTAATTTCCACCCAGTTTCAAACTGCTGTAGCAGGGCTCCTCCTAGCTTGATTTCCATGACTGTAGGGAAGCTTAGGTCAGAGAAAATGTATATAAGAATTAGACCATTTGACCCATCAAGTCTGCTCCACCATCATGGCTGATTCTCCTGCCTTTTCCCCGTAACCTTTGATCAAGAGCCTGTCAGCCTCCACATTAAGTATGTCCGATGACTTGGCCTCCACAGCCATCTGTGACAATGAATTCCACAGATTCACTACCCTCTGGCTAAAGAAATTCCTCCTTATCTCTGTTAAAGGGATCTCCTTATAATCTAAGGCTGTGCCTTCTCATCCTAGACTCCCCCACTATTGGAAATATTTAGGCGTTTTGATATTCAGTAGGTTTCAATGAGATTCCCCATCATTCTTCTTAGGCCCAGCGAGTACAGTCCAGCGCCATCGAGCGCTCCTCATGTATTAACCCTTTCATTCCCGGGGTCATTTCCATGAACCTCCTCTGAACCCGTACCAATACCAAACACAACTTTTCTTAGATAAGGAGCCCAAAACTACTCTCAGTACCAAGTGCAGTCTGACTAATGCCTTCTAAAACCTCAGCATTACGTCCTTGCTCTTATATTCTGGTCCTCTCAAAATTAATACTGACCTTGCATTTGCCTTCCTTACTACCGACTCAACCTGCAAGTTAACCTTTAGGCACCAAGTCCCTTTGCACCTCGGATTTTGTAATTGCTGCCTGTTAAGAAAATGGCCTATGCCTTTGATTCTTAAAGTGCATGACCCTGTACTTTGTTGACAACAGGTGGGTCACCTTCTGTCCAGTAAAGGAAATACTCCATAGAGGGGTCAAACAGTCTGTTTCTGTTGTGATGTTCGTGTTTTTGTTATGACCTGTAGCAAGGCACCAATTAACTGGAAACTATTTACATTGAGATTGATGCATCTCTACTGCTGCACTGTAATCAGATTAATGGACTGTGCAATGCTGTTTAATTCAAAGCAATCTTGAAATGAGCCCTGTTTGTAAATTGATGCAGTAAAGACTATACTGGTGGGTCACGGACTGTGACCCGGCTGTTCAGTATGGTGGGGCAGCAAGCGGCCTTACCCTGACCTGACCCTGGGAGCACCAGTCTTTGAGTGTTTTAGGGGTGGTCGTGGTTCAAAGTTCAAACATCAAAGCAACTCTGTGTAAGTTCACAGTAAGTTCACAGGGCAGAGTATCCTGACTGGTTGCATCACGACCTGGTTTGGAAATCACAATGCCCAAAAAAACAGATTAATCTGCAAAAAGTAGTGGATACAGCTCAGTCCTTCATAGGCAAAGCCCTCCTCATTATTAAGCACATCTACAGTTTGTGCTACCACAAGAAAGCAGCATCCTTCATCAAGGACCCCAGCCATCTAGTTAGTGCTTCTTGCTGCTGGAGGTATAGGAGCCTTAGGTCCCACGGCAGGAACAGTTATTGCTCTATAACCATCAAATGTTGATAGGCCTTGATAGGGGGCATGTGGAGAGGATGTTTCCTATAGTGAAGGATTCTAAGACCAGAGGGCACAGTTTCAATAGTGGGATGTTGATTTATTACAGAGATGAGAAGGACTTTCTTTACCAGAAAGTGGAATTTTTTGCCACTGACGGCTGTGGAGGCAAAGTCACGGGGTATATTTAAGGCAGAGGTTGACAGATTCTTGGTTAGTCAGTGCATGAAGTGATATGGGGAGAAAGAGGGAGATTGGGGCTGAGAGGGAAAATGAGGCTATGATGAAATAGAGGAGCAGACTTGATGGGCCAAATGGCCTAATTTGCTCCTATGTCTTGTTTTATGGTCTTGTAACCATCAGACTCCTGTTTAATCGTGGAAAACTTCACTCACCATAACTCTGAACTGATTCAGAGTTGGACTTACCGTCAAGAACTACACAACTCATGTTCTCAGTACTATTTATTTACCTTTGAAAAATTTGCACAGTTTGTATTCTTTTGCTCTTCGTTTTTCTTTAGTTTTTCATTGATTCTGTTGTATTTTTTTTTTGTGACTGCCTGGAAGAAAAGGAATCTTGAGGTAGTGTATGGTGTCATATACCTAATTTGATAATAAATTTGCTTTGAACTTTGTTTGTGGTAGTAACAGAAGAGTTGGGGGAACAGGAACAGAACCAAGAGTAGATTACAAGGTTATTGCCAAGACCCCGTATTACCGGGTTCTCTATCCCCTTCCTATACTCCACCTCTTCATTGTCTGAGATGTGGCTCTACACAGTGGTGCCACCTACAAACTTGGGTGGAGTTAGAGTGGAATCAGATCACGCAATTGGGAGTGTGTAGGGAGTAGAGTGAGATAAGAGTGAGTGATTTCGCTCGTAGATGACACCACCATGGAGAACCACATTTCAGATAACAAAGAGGTAGAATGTATGCTGAGAATGCAAGTCAGTGACTTGGTCCCAGGAATTTCCTCCTCCTATGGATGGCATTAAAGTAAATTTATTTCTAAACTACGTATATGTTACCATCGTTTACCTGGAGATTCATTTTCATCTAGGCATTTACAGGAAAATAAAATACAGTGGAATGTGAAAATTTATACATATAATATAGGATGGGTGATAACTGTTCCCGAACCTGCTGGTGTGGTACCTGAGGCTCCTGTACCTCCTGTCTGATGGTAGCAGTGAGAAGACATGATGGCATGGGTCCTTGATGATGGATGCTGTCTTCTTGTGGAGGACTTTGCCTGTGATGGACTGGGCTGTGTCAGAACTCAAACAGAGCCCACTTATCCTGTATCTTTCCATCTCCTTTGAGTCTAAACATCTTGTTGATCTCAGTGGCCTTGGTAACACTCAGCCACTGAGCATCCAATTCCTATCAAGTGAAATTAAATGAATACCAGGGGGAGGGAGACAGAGGATGTGGGCAGGGAATTGGAATACTTTGGTTGCTTTCAACAAAGGGTCAGCACAGACTTGGGGCCCAATGGCCTCAATGCTGTAACCCTGAATTCGAACAGGTGAGGATTTTCGGGCAGAGTAGGATTAGGTTCATGGCTTCAACTTCCTCAGAGCCTCATATCCCTCTGCCTGTGGTCTAAGCTTTAGCAATAAAAGTGAACTGGCTCTCTGAGGCTGGAGGCCAAACACTGCCTGTCCTGGGGTTAGAGGACTGCTCACGTGCTGGTGTGAGTTCGGAGGAACGGGCCTTGTTTTTCTGTTGTTGCTTTGCTGCCTGGTATATTCTGTTTTGTTGTGCTCTGTGTTGTTCTGCCAAGCAATATGGCATGCTACGTTGGTACCAGAATGTGTGGTGCAACTTGTGGGCAGCCTCCAGCACATCCTTGGCTGTCAACTCAAACAACGCATTTGAATGTACGTTTCGATATACATGTGACAAATAAGTCTGATTCTGTACCCCAGCAGATGTGGGGGTTGTGGGAGGGGTTGTTGGTGTAGGGCAATTGGTGTAATTGTTCTGTCCCCTTGCTTATAAAAATTAGATTCAAAACTCTTTTGTTCCTTGTAGATTCGGAGCAATCATTGGATTTTTTTCCCTTTCTTGTTTTGTGTGATTCTGATAAATTGTTTGATTTTTATTTTCCTCTTGGCATTAATTGGCCTTTATTCTCGGCAGCAAGCAATTGGCAGTGTGTTAACTGCAGGCATCTCCTAATGTGTGCACTGATGCCTTCTGCTCAGACACTGGCAACAGTCGCTGTTATTAGAGGACTGACTGCATCCATTTTATTGATTAACTTAATGCAGCGGGGCGGAGAGCGGTTCTTGATGTATGACTAGCCTGGTTCCGACTACTTGCTGCATTCGCAGCGTTGCAAATCCGTGGCCAGATGCTGCCCCTGCTTTCCTCTCAGCCAGCTGACAGCCTCTCCCCAAGGATATTGTTGCGTACTTATCAGGTGTGCGCGGCGCAAGAGAGACTGCAGCAGGGTAGGACTGGTGACGGGGCTGAATTAGGTCGATAGGAGAAGCAGTGATCTTTTACTGCACAGGTATGTCCGCCCAAGCTCGAAGCCGCTAAGGGATTGAATATTTTACTGCATTCCTCTTCCTGATTTTTGGTTTGGGGGAGGGGGGGAATTGTTTAATGTGACCCTTTTGTACAGAAGCAGGAATACTACACAGTAAATGCTACAAATAACGAACACAAGAGATTCTGCAGATGCCAGAAATCCAGAGCAATGCACACAAAAAGCTGGAATCAGTTTAATATTACTGGCATATGTTGTGAAAAATTTGTTTTTTTTTGTGCCAATGGTACAATGCAATACATAATTTTAAAAAAAAATCTGGATTACAGTGTATATATAGTTGGATTCAAAGGCGATGTGAAGGGTAAGTTTCTTACTTGGAATGGTGGATGCCTGGAATGCGCTGCCCGGCTGTTGGTAGAGGCAAATAGAATAGAGGCTTTTAAGAGACGTTTGATAGGCACATGAATGTGAGGAAGATGGAGGGATATGGACATTGTGTTGGTAGGGGGGAGTAGATTTTGGGCTTTTTGACTTGCTTTTTAGTTGTTTTGGCATGACATTGTGGGCTGAATGGCCTGTTCCTGTATTGTTCTGTGTTATATAGTATATAATAAATAAAATAGTTGTATTAAACAAGTAGTTCAAAAATAACAGTGAAGTAACTTCCATGTACATTCAGAAATCATGGCAGAAAGGAAGATGCTATTGCTGAACTGTTGAGTATGTGCCATTCAGGCTCCTGTGCTTTCTTTCTGATGGTAGCAATGAGAAGAGGGCATGTCCTGAGTGATGGGATCCTTAACGATGGATGCCGCCTTGTTACTTCTTGAGGATACTATGCTGCAGAGCCTAGTGCCCCTGATGGAGCTAACTGAGTTCACAACTTTCTCGGCCCAAAATGCTGACTGTTCGTTCCTCTCCATCGATGCGGCCCGACCTGCTGAGTTTCTCCAGCATATTGTGTGTGTTCAACGTTGCAAAGCTGTCCAGTGAACAGGGAAGACTGGAGTAGGTAGTCTGGTTAAGATCTGAAAGGGAGTAAGAACAAAGTTAAAGATTTGAATGAAAATAGTAGCCATTTTTAAAAAAAAACATTTGAAGGGTGTGGATGTTGCTGGTGTCGAACAATTTATTGTCTTCTGCTAATTGCTTCCTGAATTGAGTGGCTCGTTGGTCCACTTTAGGCAGTAGCCAGTGGGTCTGGAGTCGCGTACATCCTGGAGGATGTTGGTGGGGTTTTTGTTGGAGATCTTTCATGCTCAACATTACTGATGCTGGTTCTAATTGATTATGTGACTTAAATTCCCAGGTGCTGTGCAGGGATTTGAACTTGCATTTTCCTGATCGATAGTCCCCTGAGCTGCCACATCCTTCAGTTGCCTCGACTTTTTCCAGTGTTCAGGGCAAGGTTCTGGGAGGAATGGGGGTGTGATTGCTGGTTCTAGTTAATTATGTGACTTGAATTCCCAGGTGCTGTGCTGGGATTTGAACTTGCATTTTCCTGATCGATAGTCCACTGAGCTGCCACACCCATGTGCAGACTGTGACTCCAGTTGCCTCGTCCTTTTCCAGTGTTCAGGGCAAGATTCTGGGAGGAGTGAGGGGCGTGATAGGGTGGTGAATGTCCCCTTGGTCTGCCAATAACTTCAAGTTGGCAAGTATTTTATAGAAAATAGAACACTGCAGCACACTTACAAGTCCTTCGGCCCATGATTAACCTACTTCAGAATCAATCTAACCCATCCCTCCCACATAACCCTCCAGTTTTCTATCATCTATGAGACTAAAAGTCACTTAAATACAGGGGTCCCCCACTTTACAAATGTCCGCTTTACGCCACTTCACTTTTACAAAAGACCTACATTAGTAACTTGTTTCACATTACAAAGAGGATTTTCACTTTTACGAAAATTTTCCCATATAAATTAATGGTTCTTCGCTTTAAGTTAATAGCTTTATGCCATTTTGGCTTAAGAAAGGTTTCATAGCAACACTCTACTTCTGTAAAGGGTGGGGGGGATACCTGTAGACTTAACGTAACTGCTTTTACAACTAACTCTGTAGCACATGCCATAGACCTACCACTCTGTGTATAAAAAAACTTCTAGTCATTCCACCCTCCCCCCGATACTTTCCTCTGCCATTCCTTTCCCCCTCCCAATCTCCTTAAAATTATGTTTCCTTGTCTTAGCCATTTCTGACCTGAGGAAAAAGTATCTCTAGTTGTCCACTTGATCTGTGCCTCTTATCTTTTACCCCTAATTTGCCAGGGATTCCAGGCAGCTTCTCTTCTTGGGAATAGAGATGCCTGTCTGTCACAGCAGGCATTCTTCAGTTGAGGGTCAGTTCCAGCCCTATTGTCTGAAATTTCTAACAATGCTCCTTTGTGCCCACTGCGAGCGGTGGAGGCTGAAAATTAAAATGGGGGTCCACCTTCTCCCCCTTAAATTGTCGCAGCAACACTTCAAAGCCATAGACAGTTGACCCAACGTGGCCTGCATCTGACGCTAACAAACATCATACCATTTTAGTTCTTGAGCTCCCCATCGTGGATATATCAGGAAATTGATGTTCCTGGTGCATACACTTCATGCAGATAATTAATTGATCTTTATTCTTGCCATTTAAACTGATTTTAACTGCAACTGGACATTGATTGACAGTTAAGTGGAAGGTGGGCAAGTAGTTTCTAGGCAACCCAGAGCCTTTCACAACTTCTCTCCTCTTAGGAAGCATTAATTTTGATTGATTATTGATTGTGGTGAATTTCATTGTCACAGGTTGTTGTTCAGAGCATGGTCACTGGTGGGTTATGAATAGAAACAAAAATGCAAACTAATCCCATGTTGGGTGAAGTTGAGTTCAAATCAGTCGTGGATGAGGTTGGATTTTTAAGTAGCTCTGTTACTCAATGGATGGATTGAATTTGCTCTACATTGGGTCAACGGTTATCAGGTGAGCTGGCTAGTGACATTTGGATCAATCAGGGCCTGAAAATGTATTAAACAGAGAAGAGGAGGGATTCATTTAGGGAGAGAGTAGTGAATATGTGAAATTCATTGTCACAATTGGCTGTGGAGGCCAAGTCATCGGGTATATATAAAAAAAAGAGTGGTTGATTAGCAAGGGCATCAAGGGCTATAGGCAGAAGGCAGGAGAATGGGCAAGAGAAGGAAAACAAATCAGCCATGATCAAATGGTCGACCAGATTCAATGGGCTGAATGGCCTAAATCTGCTGTTCTGTCTTATGGACCTATGGTCTAAATCAAGGGTTCCCAACTTTCTTGTGCCATGGACCTCTACTGTTAACCAAGGCGTTAATAGATCCCTGTTCTTAATCAATAAAAATCCGCAAATGCTGGGAATCAGATGAAAAAAAATGACCAAAGTTATGAAAAAACTCAGCAGGTCAGGAAGTCTGTATAATAAGAGAAACGGTTGACATATTAGGTTGATGATTCGGTGGGGTATGCAGGGTCTAGGTTCAATGAGACAGCATGGTAGCTAATGGACTACTTTAAAGTGTCAGCGATCGGGATTCAGTTTTTGCTGCTGCCTGTAAGGAATTTATACATACATTCTCCCACACTCCACTCCACTCCGTGCCCTCTCCCAACATTCCGAGACATGTGGGTTAGGGTTAGTGAGTTGTGGGTATGCTTTATTGGTGCTGGAAGCCTGGTGATACTTACAGTCTGCCCCAGCACAATCCTCGCTGATTTGATTTGACAGAAACAACACATTTCGCTACGTTTCAATATACGTGTGAAAAATAAAGATAATCATATGATTGGTATACTCAGCCTCAGATAGACTTTCCTTTGTCATTGGTGGTTCCAATTGTATCCCACGATGACAGGAAACCTGGGCAGGAGTTGTTTTTAAAGTGGAAAAGCCATTGCACTGGGACAGTTCCTCTCGACCTTGGAAGTCCAGGTCCTTTGGTGCAAATGAGCACCACCACTGTGGTCTTCCTTGGTTGCAGGGGATGACCATGATGTCTTCTGTGCCTTGTCATGCCCTTCACTCTCCACAGAGCATTACAGTTCTTTATTTAAATGTATATAAATCTATGTAAATCCTGCAAAGACACAAACCACAGCAAATACCACTTCAATAAATACATTACTTAAGTTAAGCAGAAGGAACTGTTCTTGAAAAACACAAAATGGATCAGAATCTCTAATATTGTTAATACCTGAGCCTTTCCCTGTTCACTTTCTGTGTAGCATCTTACTTAATCTTATTACACGTGGACTGTGCAGTGGGTTAATTTGCAGCTCTTGATTATGCCTCCTCTGGGTGAGCATGAGCCTCTAATATTCAAAGCAGTGGCAGGTGGAGCACAGTGTAGGGGAGTATATGTCATGCAAGTTGGTAGAAGGAATTAAAGTGTAGTTTGTTTTCTAAATGGAGAGCAAGTTCTAAAATCAAAGGTGCAAAGTGACTTGGGAGTCCTAGTGCAGGATTCCCCAAAGGTTAACTTGAATGTCGAGTCGGTGATAAGGAAGGCAAATGCAATGTTAGCATTTATTTTGAGAGGACTGGAATGTAGAAGTGAGGATGCTGAGGCTTTCTAAGGCATTGGTCAGACACAGTTAGAGTAGTTTTGGGCCCTTTATCTAAGGAACGATCTGTTGTCATGGGAGAGGGTCCAAAGGATGTTCACAAGAATAATTCCAGAAATGAAATGGATAATGTATGAGGAGCATTTGATGGCTCGTACTCACTGAAATTTTGAAGAATGAGGGGGTTCTCCTTGAAACCTATTGAGGATTGAAAGGGCTAGATAAAGTAGATGTGGTGAGGTTGTTACTTATAATGGAGGTCTAGGACCAGAAGTCTCAGCCTCAGAATAGATAGATGTTCATTTAGAACAGAGATGAGAAGGAATTCCTTTAGCCAGAGAGTGGTAAATCTATGGAATTCATTGCGACAGTTGTCTGTGGAGACCAAGTTGTTGGGTATAGCTAAGGTGGAGGTTGATAGGTAAGGGCATCAAAGGTTACAGAAAAGGCAGGAAAATGGGGTTGGGAGGGATAAATAATCTCTCAGAAGCTGGTGGGTAAACTTTTGTCGTTGGGTTTCAAAACCTCTCTCTAACTGGATCTTGGACTTGTTGAGTCAGTCCATCTTGACAGCGGCATCTCTAGCTCTATCACCAGGGTTGTGTGCTCTGACTGCTGTTGTTCATGTATGATGTATGACTGTACTGTTAGATCAAACTAAATCACCAAGTTGCTGATGACACAACAGTGGTTGGTTTCATTGTTAATGATGATGATTTGGCTTACAGAGAGGAGGTAGAGCAGCTGGTAGAATGATGTGAATACACCAACTTGAATCTCAGCGTGGGGTGGCACAGTATTGTAGCAGTTAGTGTAACACTATTACAGCACCAGTGACTAAGGTTCAGTCGCTGCTAGTGCTCCAGTTTCCTCCCATATCCCAAAGACATATGGTTTAAAATTTTAAAGTACACGTATGTCACCATATATACTGTAACCTTAATTCATTTTTCTGTAGGTATATGAACAACTCTATAGAATAGTAACTATAACAGGATCAATGAAAGATCAACCAGCGTGCAGAAGACAACAAATTGTGCAAATGCAAATGTAAATAAACAGCAATAAATAACACATGAGATGAAGAGTCCTTGAAAGTGAGTTAATTGGTTTTGGGAACATTTCAATGATGGGGCAAGTGAAGTTATTCCCTATTGTTGAAGAACCTGGTGGTGGTAACTGTTCCTGAACCTGGTGATGTGAGTCCTGAGGCTCCAGAGAACAGCAGCAAGAAGAGAGCATGACCTGAAAGGTGGGGATCCCTGAAGATGGATGCTGCTTTCCTACGACACCATTTCATGTAGATATACTCAATGTATATGAGCACATGTACAGTGGGTAGATTAGTAAGTTCATTGGCCACGTGGGTATAATTGGGCAACGTGAACCCGTTGGGCCAGAAGGGACTGTTACTGAGCGTGTTTATAAATAAATGAATATGTAAAATAAAAATAAATAAGCTCTTTTAGCTCACCTTGTCTGTGTTGACCAGCAAGCCCCCATCAAATCAAATTCTTCCTCTCTTGTATTCTTATTAACTGTCCTTCCCTCCCCTTCCCCTACTGATGCTGGGTGCACGTTACAGTAGCCATTGAAATGACCAACCCGTACATCCTCAGCACCTGTGAGAGATGAAATCGGAGCACTCAGGCGAGCAGCGGGAATGTGGAGACCCCTCACAGCCCCGATGCTCAGGATTAAACCCAGGCTTCTGGAGCTGTGACAATACATAGTAGCACTTCCTGCTGTGTCACTAGAATCAGGTTTATTATCAATGACATCTGTTGTAAAATTTGTGGTTTTCTGGCAGGAGTACAGCGCAATACATAAAATATACTAAAAATTACAATATGAAATATATTTTTAAAATTAAGTAAGTAGTGCAAAAATATTGAGGTAGGGTTCACAGGTTGATTGTCCATATTCATTGTTCAGCAATGCAATGGCAGATGGAAAGTTGAGTATGTGTATTCAGGAGTCACTCAAGACCCATGTACCTCTGAGAAGAGGCATGTCCTGGGTGGTGGAGGTCCTTAATGATGTTTGCCATTTTGAAATTTCGAAGTTCAAAGTAAATATTATTATCAAAGTACATCTATATCACCATATACAGCCTGGGAGATTTATTTTTGTGTGGGCACACTCAATAAATCTATAGAATAATAGCTATAACAGAATCAATGAAAGACTGCCTACTAGGGCATTCAACCAGAGTACAGAAGACAACAAACTGCAAATACAAAAAGAAATAAATAATAATAATAAAGAACAAATAAGCAATAAATATCCAGACCGTGAAGCATCCTTCAAATTGAGTCCATTGGTTGTGGGAACATTTCAATGATGGGGCAAGTGAAGTTATCCCCTATGGTTCAAGATGGTTGAGGGGTAGTAGCTATACCTGAGACTGGCAGTGAGTCCTGGGGCTCTTGAGCCAGTTCCTGATGAGAAGAGAGCTTGTCCTCGATGGTGAATGCTGCTTTCCTGCGACAGCACTCCGTACAGATGTGCTCAATGGCACATCTCCTTTTGAAGATGTCCGTTTTGGTAGGGAGGTTACTGCCCATGATGGAACTGGCTGATTCTACAACCCACTGCAGCTTTTTCCAATCCTGAGTATTGGTGCCTCTGTAACAGACGTCGATGCAACCAGAATGCTCTTCACCGTACCTCGATAGAAATAGATACGGACATTTTCCAAAGAGGTTAGCAGAAAGTTGGTAAAGAATCTCCCATTTGTATAATGTTAGAAAATGAGCAAAAGATTGGCTAATTCCCTAAAGAGCCAACACAATAGCACAGTGAATTATAGTCACTTTACACAAATCTGCATACTTAAATCCCAGATTACTTGATGTCTTCTTTGAGTTTATTTCTCCAGAAAGCGAGGTGTCTTTCAAAGAAAAAAATCAATTTCTCAATGTTATAATCCCTTTACGGTATCTCCCTTTCAGTCACCCTGTTTCTTTGTTCCAGTCCTCTGTGTGATTCCCAGCTCCATTCTGTAAATGGCTTGACTGACACATTCAATTATGCCATTCAGTACTGAGCAACATCAGTTTTCAGTTACTGTCTCTGACCTTGGGTTTAACCTTCTTGTCAATAGCAGCCCCCTCCCTTCTTCCCGAGCCTTCAGCCCTCTCTCTGCACATCTGGATTTCCTCAGTCTACAGAAAAACCCGATTGTCTTCGAGCTAGCTTCAGTTGCCGGAACTATTGTATGCAATCTCAAGCCTGACGTTTCTGCACATAATGGCTATTGTGAGATCAAGGCCTTGCAGAAAGGAAATTTGTCAGAGTGGTCACAGCCATAAGTGACTGTGGACACACAGAGAGGCTGGAAAACCTTGGAGCAGAGACCAAGGGAAAATTTGATAGTTGAAAATACACAGGGGTTTGAATGGAGTAAATAAATTGTTTTCACTGATGGGAGAGTTGGTATAGAGAAAACACAGATTTAGGTTAACAGAGAATTGCAAGGGCTCATCCCAGATGATTTTTTTTAAAGTGGGCTGAGTTTTAAAATGGGTAAATCCATGCTTTTTTTCATAGAACATTACAGGCAGTCCCCGAGTTATGAACGTCAGACTTACGGACAGTTTGTACTTACGAACCGAGGAAGGAGAACGCTGTCCGCCATTTTAAGTCAGATCGCAACACCGTCCACCATTTTAAGTCGTTGCCGTTGACACTGTATTGAGTGTGTAACTTTGTATTTGGCTTAAATTTTTCTTAGCAAGATTCACCCTGACCCTGCCCCCGCCCCTCCCCCCCGTGAGATCAGCGCTGGGCTTGAGAACGGAGGTTCCCGAGTTCGATCCAGTGGCAGACCGCTCCCGTGACGGGTTGATGTTGATCCAGTGACTCCTCTACCATCCGTGCCGGGTTGATGTCGACCTCGTTTAAAAAAAAACACTGCCACCTCCAGTTTAAATTCCCACGCGAAATATTGTGGAGGATCAAATACAGTACCCAAACCCAGCACAGCCCTCACTTGTCCCATTTAACCTCTCAGTGCGGTGGAGTTTCAAACCCGGGGAATTCAGTGCGGTGGACCTCAGGAGCAGGCGGAGCTCGGGACCCACCGGCCGCAGTATTTCTGTTCCGTTGATGGGAAGCGATCGTGATTGAAAATAAAGTGGAAATAATAAAGTGTTTGGAAAAAGGTGAAACGCCATTGGTCTTTGGAAAAGCGTTAGGCTACAGTCAGTCAATGATCGGAACAATTTTAAAGAATAATGTGAGAATAACGGAGCATGTGAAAGGCCCTGTCCCGATGAACGCTACAATTATTACTAAGCAACGCAATGGTTTAATTATTGGAATACATATGTTTCTTAACTGTTTTATATGCATAGAAAGGTAAAATATATACTATATACTAAGACAAACGTTTGACTAACTGATGCTAAATAATACCGGATGTACTTGTTCCGACTTGTGTACAATTTCGACTTAAAGACGGACTCAGGAATGGAACGTACGTAACCCAAGACTGATTGTACAGCAAAGCACAATGTTGTGCTGACCTTTAAGACTACTCTAAGATCAACCTATCCCTTCCCTCCTACAATAGACAACAGAGAGCAGGTGCAGGAGTAGGCCATTTGGCCCTTCTAGCCAGCACCACCATTCACCGTGATCATGGCTGATCATACACAATCAGTACCCCGTTCCTGCCCTCTCCCCATATCCCTTGACCCCACTATCTATAAGAGCTCTATCTAACTCCCTCTTCAATGCATCCAGAGACTTGGCCTCCACTTCCTTCAGGGGCAGAACATTCCACATATCCACCACTCTCTGGGTGAAAAAGTTTTTCCGCATCTCTGTCCTAAATGGCCTCCCCCTTATTCTTAAACTGTGGCCTCTAGTTCTGGACTCACCCATCAGCGGGAACATGCTTCCTGCCTCCAGTTTGTCCCATTAATAATCTTAATACATAACCCTTCATTTTTCCATCAGCCAAGTGCCTATCCAAGAGGAGGAGGGATTACCAGAGATAGGCTTTTTTCCTTTATAAAGTGTTGGGTACATGGATCGCCCTGCCGGGAGTGGTAGTAGGTGCCTCTGTTCAAATGTTTTCCAGAATATCTCTATGTATAATGTATCTGCCTCTACCACCATATACTAATCACTGTGTATTTTAAAAAAAAACTAGCTCTGCCATTCCCCCCCCCCCCGATATTTTCCTTCAATTACCTTAAAATGATGCCTCCTCACATTAGCAATTTTGCCCTGGGTAAAAGTCTCTAGCTGTCTGTTCGATCTGTTCCTCTTATCATCTTGTACACTTCCAAGACCCCTCTCACCCTCCAGAGAGAAACAGTCATAGAAAAGTACAGCACAGAAACATCCTTCAGCCCATCTAGTCCTTGCTGAACCATTTAAACTGCCGACTCACATCGACCTGCACCAGCTCTCCATACCCCTCCCATCCATGTAGCTATCAATACTTCTCTTCAACGGTGAAATCAAGTTTGCATGCACCACTTGCGCTGACAGCTTATTCCACACTTTCACCACCCTCTGAGTGAAAAATCCCAGGTCATTTTTTTTTAGTGGGTGAGCTTTAATCTGGGCAAATACGTTTTCTTAATGTGGAGTTCTTTGAAGTCTTTAGGGCCAGTTCAGTGGTGTTTGCTAACCTGTTGAATATTACCATTCCAATACCATTCAATAAGCAAGAAATAAACTGCAGATGCAGAAGTCTAAAAGGAAGAGAAAAAATGTCAAGTATTCAACCGGGCAGGTTCACTTTACAGTGAAATGTGTCATTTGCATTAACAAACCAACAACCTATGGATATGTTGGAGGCAGCCTCCAAGCATTGCCACACATTCCCATGCCAACATAGCAAGCCCATCATGTTCAACAGAGAGCTGAGAAAACGGTTGAGTATCTTCAAGGAACGATGCTTCAAAAAGGTGGTATCCATCATTAAGGACCTCCATCACCGAGGGCATGCCCTCTTCTCATTGTTACCATCAGGAAGGAGGTACAGAAGCCTGAAGGCACACACTCAATGATTCAGGAACAGCTTCTTCCCCTCTGCCATCTGTTTTCTGAATGGGCAATGAACCCGTGAGCACTACTTCATTACTTTTTTTCTCTCTTGTGCACTACTTATTTAATTTAACTATTTAATATATATATTCATATTTTTGGTGAAGGACTCCATTGAAATAAGATTAGAGAATAAGAAGTTCAAAAAAAGATGAAGCTCTCACTCTAAGTAAAAACTGGAATACGATTTGAAACAAGGTGGGACAGCGGGAACCTGATTGGTTAGTCCTCAACCAATCAGGAGAGATGACAATGGGAGTTAAGCATGTATTACCGCCGGACTAGACATGCCCCTGATGAAGATGCAGTGGAGTTTGTCGGTTATAATCAATACTTGGACCTGGCTGGAAGCCAGAGAAGAGTTTATACATTCTACCCCCCCCCCCCATAATATCCTCCAATACCCTTAAAATGTTCCTAATGTATCTATTTCTACCACCACCACCACCACCATCCCTGGTGGTGGTAGAAATAGATACATTAGGAACATTTTAAGGGTATTGGAGGATATTATGGGCGGGGGGGGGGGGGGTAGAATGTATAAACTCTTCTCTGGCTTCCAGCCAGGTCCAAGTATTGATTATAACCGACAAACTCCACTGCATCTTC
This sequence comes from Hypanus sabinus, assembly GCF_030144855.1. Classification (NCBI taxonomy): domain Eukaryota; kingdom Metazoa; phylum Chordata; class Chondrichthyes; order Myliobatiformes; family Dasyatidae; genus Hypanus; species Hypanus sabinus. The sequence continues at coordinate 29,224,790 of NC_082729.1, read as the reverse complement.
ATCAGGGGCATGTCTAGTCCGGCGGTAATACATGTTTAACTCCCATTGTTCCATGCACCTACCACCCTCTGTGTATATAAAAAAGAAAGCATGCAACCTCTGACATCCTCCCCTACACTTTTACTCCAGTTACCTTAAAATTAAATGTCCCTAACGTATCTGCCTGTACTACCCCTGGCAGTGGGCTCCATACAACTACAACTCTCTGTTCAAAAATCTTTTAAGATCTTTAATCAAAAGTTTTTTTTTACATAGATGCATGTATGAAAGAAAAATAGAAGGCCATATAGGAGGGAATGGTTAGATTGACCTTGGAGTAGGTTAAAACTTAAGAACATAAGAAATAGGAGCAGGAGTAAGCCATTCGGCCCATCGAACATGCCCTGCCATTTAATAAGGTCATGGCTGATCTGTCTGTAAACTCAGCTCCATCTACCTACCTTTTCCCCATAACCCTTAATTCCCCTACTATATAAAAATCTATTTAACTGTATCTTAAAGTATATTTAGTGAAGAAGCCTCAACTGCTTCCCTGGGCAGAGAATTTCATAGATTCACCACTCTCTGGGAAAAACAGTTTCTTCTCATCTCCATCCTAAATCTTCTCCCCTGAATCTTGAGACAATGTCCCCTAGTTGTAGTCTCACCTACCAATGGAAACAGTTTTCCTACTTCTATCCCTTTCAAAATTTTGTATGTTTTTACAAGATCCCCTCTCATTCTTCTGAATTCCAGAGAGTATAGTACCAGGCGACTCAATCGCTCCTCATAGGTTAACCCCTTCATCCCTAGAATAAACCTGGTGAACCTCCTCTGCACTGCCTCCAAAGCCAGTATATCCTTCTTTGAGTGTGACCAGAACTGCACACAGTACTCCTGTTGTGGCCTCACTAGTACCCTGTACAGTTGCAACATGATAGTGGAGTGGATAGCATAACGCTTTCCAACGCCAGTTGTAAGATTGAGGGTAAATTCTCACCACTATTTGAATGTTTCCTCTGGGTGCTCTAGTTTCCTCCCACTTTCCAAAGAAATACAGATTAGAAATAGTCATTTGCAGGAATGCTACGTTGTCCCCCAGCACAGTCTGAGATTGTGTTGGTTGTTGACATAAATGATGCATTTCACTGTGTGGCTCTATGTGCATGTGATAACTAAAGCTAATCTTTAAACTTGTGCTCAGAACAATTTAAAAGGAAACAGGGTGGAAAAATGGAGTGGGAATGAAATGGAGAATTAAAATGACAGGTGACTGGGAGCCTGTGATCTTGTGGACTGAATGATGGTGTTCTGCCAAGTTGTAATATAGAGTATTGGACATCACAGCACTGTACAGGTCATTCAGCCCAAGGTACTTCAATGATCTTTTTAACCTATTCTAACCTCTCCCTCCAAAGTAGCCTATCTAAGAGTTTCTTAAATGTCTCTGATTTATCTGCCTCTACCACCGTGCCTGGCAGCGCATTCCACTGTCTGTGTTTCAACAAAACAAAACTTACATCTGACATCCCCTCCATACTTTCCTTCAGTTGCCTTAAAGTTATGCCCTCTCAGTCAAATGTGTCGAGAAATTGGCCATTTCTCTCCTTCGAAAAAGTCTCTGATTATTCAGCGCCTCTTAACATCTAATGCGCCTCTATCAAATCACCTCTCATCGGCATGAACATTGACTTCCCTAACTTCCGTTAATGTCCCTCCTCCCCTTCTTACCCCATCCCTGATATATTTAGTTTTCTTCCCCCCCTTTTTTTTCTCTCTCTCTGCCCATCACTCTGCCTGTTCTCCATCTCCTTCTGGTGCTCCCCTCCCCCTTTCTTTCTCCCTAGGCCTCCCGTCCCATGATCCTTTCCCTTCTCCAGCTCTGTATCCCTTTTGCCAATCACCTTTCCAGCTCTCAGCTTCACCCCACCTCCTCCAATCTTCTCCTATCATTTCGCATTTACCCCTCCCCCTCCTACTTTCAAATCTCTTACTATCTTTACTTTCAGTTAGTACTGACGAAGGGTCTCAGCCCGAAACGTCGACAGTGCTTCTCTCTATAGATGCTGCCTGGCCTGCTGCGTACCACCAGTACTTTGTATGTGTTGCTTGAATTTCCAGCATCTGCAGATTTCCTCGTGTTTGCTAAATAAAAACCCCACCTCACTCAATCTATCTTCAGAAGACATGCTCTCTAATCCAAGGCAGCAAGTGTGGTCTAACCAGGGGTCTACAGAGCTGAAACATTACCTTAAGGCTCTTGAACTCAATCACTCGACTAATGGAGACTAACACACCGTACACCTTCTGAACGACCCTTTAAACTTTTGCAGCCATGATGTAGAGGGGACTTGTAAACTTCTCCACAATGACATGCAGCTAATTCTCTGCAACATGTTGCAAGACCACAAGCAGATGGCATTCGCCATATGTGCTGACTGGTGGAATCTGAGCAGGGTACGGCGTGGGCAGACCCAGGCCAACAGTATGTGGTAGCCATCTCAATGCCTGCACCATTGGCAAAGGGAATAATCTCTTATTCCCTCCCTTCCGTCCTGATGCTTTTTGTATGAATGCGACGGTACGTTCTGCCAAATCTTCACTGGAGTGAATCCAATATGTATTCTACTGCTGAGCGCATGTGTTGATGTAGATTGCCTCTGTCATAATTTCACTGTCTGTCGCTGTTCCATTTGTGAAATTTGCTGTAATGTTGCTTTTCATTGAGCTTCAGAGGGCCTCTCAACCATCGTTTATTGCTGAACCTTTTGCCAATTTGCCCATTTTCTGCCTTCGATCGCACTTTACATCCTAACAATGACATGGAGTGCTTCATCTATGTCACAGGAGCCCTTTACTGCTGGGCAGAATCCAAGTCATACCTGCTGGGCAATCTACCTTTTGGATTAGCTCTTACCTCACTGATTTTATTTCCTTCATTTTGTTCTGTGAGGTCAGATTTATTTGTCAAAATCAGGTTTGATATCACCAGCATATGTCGTGATGTTTGTTGTCTTTGCAGCAGCAGTGCAATACATAGTGGAAAAAATGTAAATTACAGTAATATATGTATATATTTAATTTTTTTCTCCCCCCTCATGGACGGTGTGTATATACATTTTCCCTCAGTCTTGGGTCCTCTAACAGAGACCTGGGTGTTTGACGGTTTGGCGTGGTATCCTGGCTGTTCCTAGTAGTGTGCTCTGCTGGACTGAGATCTCGGATGATGTTCCCTGGATTTGTTGGAGCTGCTCTCCTAGTCCATTGCCACAGCCTCAAGTGCTCCTATCATCACTTGGATTACTCTAGCTTTAACCTTCCACATCCTGTCTATCTGTTCTTTCAAGCCATGGTATTTCTCCAGTAATCTGCTTGGAGCCTCTTGTTCCATTGCCAATGCCTCTCCGAGCAGGGCTCAGGAATGTACACACATTTTCCTTCAGTTTGGTGGCTGTGATGCCTGATAGGACAGGCTGTTGACAGGCAGGTTATAGGCCAATAGTTTGATGGTGTTGCTCCTTTAAGAGGACCCTCCTTCCTTGAGTTAGCCAGTCAGGGTGGGAGCCTGTTTCAAATAGATGGGTCATTTGAGCTGCCAGCAAGGTATGTAATGCTGTTAGTTTCTTCAGCCAATAGGCATGGATCATCTCAGGCCTTGTGATGTCCAGTTCTCCATACTTGCTACCCATTGCTGGACATCTGCTGCAGTGTTGGTGGCTGCTTCTTCCTCTGGGAGGTTGCAGAGGCCATTGAGCACTGGTGTTATATGATGCTTCTTTCTCTTCCAGTACTCTTCCAGTATTCCTCAGTTGCTGCTTTTCATTCAGGTACTGGCAAGTTGTTATTCTGGAACTGTGTGAATACTTTCTCTGATTCTTTGGAGAAAAGTGCATTGATTTCTGTATATAGTTAAGTTAATTAAGTAGTGGAAAAATAGAAATAAGAAGTAGAGAGGTAATGTTCACGGTGCAGCCTCCATTTAGGAATTGGACGGCAGCGGGGAAGAAGCTATTTGTGAATTACTGAGTGTGTGCCTTCAGGCTCCTGCACCATCTTCCTGAAGCATGTCGAGCAGGATGGGGGTCCTTAATGATGGACGCCACCTTTCTGAGGCATGGCTCCTTGAAGGTGTCCTGGAAGCTAAGGAAGCTAGTGCCCATGGCGGAGCTGACTAAGTTTACAACTCTCTGCAGCTCACTTCGACCCTGTGCGGTAGCCCAGTCAGTGATGCAGCCAGTTAGAATGCTCACCATAGTACATCTGTAGAAGTTTGCATACCAAGTCTTCTCAAACTCCTAATGAAGTGTAGCTGCTGTGTGCCTGCCTTCTTTGTAGCTGCATTGATATGATATATGTAATGCCCTGCTTCACATCTTTACTGTTATGCTTTAGTTATTTCTTTTAGCAGCTCTGTAAGAGCTGTTTCTTCTGCTTTCAGCCTGTTTGGGTTATTGTTGAGGATGAGGGATAAATGTGAGCCATCTAATCAGCAGGAGGTTTTTCTTAGTGAGAGACAATAAAGTTGGTCTTGGGCTTTTGTTCGAGAGGAGATGAGCTGAGAAGACGCTGGGGAGAACTGGTCGTAGCATAGGATCTGGTGGGGGACCCGTTTTTTCGAGATGGATTGCAAGTGATATTCAGAAAATGGTGTGCGCTTTCACATTGACCGAGGGCCCAGACTGTGAATGAGAGAAGTTCAAGATGAGCTCCAACTTGTGCACATTTGACCGTTTAATTAAAATGGGCCCTTTTCTTTTTGTTATCTTTACTAACCCTTTAGTTATGAATCATAAATATAATTCCTTTAATCATATGCAGTGTGCTGTCTGTTATTTCATGGTAAGGGGGTAGCGAGTTACACAGCATCCACATAAACGGGGTGGGGGGCCTTTCACCTCAATCTCACACGTTTGGTGGGGCTGGAGACTGGTTTCCTTGTCTAGGGAAGACAGAGTGTTTCATATATCACAGAACATATAACACAGAACACAACAAAACAACAGCAAAACAAGCCCCTCCTACACACACACACACACACACACACACACACACACACACACACACACACACACACACACACACACACACACACACACACACACACACACACACACACACACACACACACACACACACACCCCCCCCATCTCCAAGGTTGGGCTTCAAATTCCAAACCTCCAATCTTCGATACTGACTTCTGGGTGAGGTAATGATGGGTACCTCGGAATCTGGGCTCGCTGATCACCCTTTGTGCCTCCTGCTTGCGTGGCCTTCAAGTGCAGAAGCCTTCTAATCTCTTGACTATGAAAACCAAAACCAATGCTTGTTCTTTCAATGGCCTCATGGTATTAAAATAGCATCCTTGCCATTTGGGTCAGTGCTCTGCATTGTGACCAGTGCTTTTCTGTATATAAAATGTCGGTGTTTGTATGCCACTCTAACTTTCAAGATCTTTTGTACTCCAGGTTAAGAGAATGGAAAAAGAAATGGCAGATGAATGCAGTGTAGGGAAGTCCATGGTTATGCACTTTGGTAGAAGAATTAAAGCTGTAGACCAGGGGTTCCCAACCTGGGGTCCATGGCATAAAAAAGGTTGAGAACCCCTGTTGTAGACTGTTTTCTAAACAGGAAGCAAACTCAGAAATTGGAGGTGGAAAGGGACTTGGGAGTTAACTTGCATGTTGAGTTGATGATGAGGAAGGCAAATGCAATGTTAGCTTTTGTCTTAAGAGAACTAGAATAAAGAAGCAAGGATGTATTGCAGAGGTTTAATAAGACATTGGTCAGACCACATTTGGAGTATTGTGAGCAGTTTTGGAGCCCTATCTAAAAAAGGATGTGCAGGTATTGGTGAAGGTCCAGAAGAGGTACTTGAGAATGATGCCAGAAGTGAAAGGGTTAATGTAGGAGTGTTTGATGGCTCTGGGCTTGTACTTGCTGGATTTTAGAAGAACGAGGAGGGACCTCATTGAAACCTATTGAATATTGAAAGGTCTAGGAAGAGTGGATGTTCCTAATAGTGGACAATTTAAGATTAGAGGACTCGGCCTCAGAACAGAAGGACAGCCATTTAGAATGGAGATGAGGAAGAATTTCTTCAGCCAGAGGGAGGTGAATCTGTAGATTTGCCACAGACAGTTTTGGAGACCAAGTCATTGGGTGTATTTAAGGTGGAGGTTGATAGGTTCTTGATCAGTCAGGGCATCAGATGTTCTGGGGAGAAGTCAGGAGAATGGGGTTGAGAGGGAGAATATAGAGTCATATTAGAACGGCAGAGAATGGGTCGAATGGCCTAATTTGCTGCTGTGTCTTATGGTCTTGTGCTCTTATCTCTTGATTACAACAGGATCATTGGGAAGATAATTTTGCACCAGTCAGAGAAGGTCTCTTGACCCTACTGCACCACTTATTGGATCACAGAGCAACACAGCATGGGTACAAGCCCTTCAGCCCAACTAATCCACAGTGAACATGGTGCCCATCCATTGATTCCCAATATCCTGTGTTTGGCCTGTATCCTTCCTAGGATCTGCCCTCTGTGTACTATCCAAATACTACTTGTGTGGTACTCAACCACTTCCTCTAGCAGCCCACTTCATCTACTCACCACCTCTGCATGGAAGAGTTGCCTCTCATGTCCCCTTTAAGTATTTCCCTTCTTACCCTAAATCCGTGCCTGAGTTTTAGACTCCCCCACCCTGGAGAAAAGATTGTTACTGTCCACCTTGTGTACACCTCTCATAATTTTAAATATTTCGATAAGGTCACCCTCATTCTCCTCTGCTGGAAGGAATTAGATGCTGTATATGTTGTAAATACATGCTGGTGTTTATGTTTTCATGCACATTCCATAGCTGTACCTTAACCTCTAACTTACTTTTATATAATTCTTTGTCTTTAGAACTGTTTCAAAGTGTTTTTTTTTGTTGTTGTTGCATGTTATGCCAACACACCACAGCAAATTGGAAGTATTTGTAACTGTATATGGTGAATAAAGTTGATCCTTGATAAAAGCCTGGGTTGGCCAATCTTTCCCTGTAACTCAGGCCCTCTATTCCTGGCAATACCCTTGTGCAGCTTTCCTTGTAGGACTCAGCTGGATTATTACACACCAATCCTTTTTTTCCACCTTATTTCCCTCTGCCAATTATCACAATATTGGTAGATGGCCTTAATAACTTTAACAAAAAACACATTTCATTTCAGTTTTAGTAAACTAAACCGCTCTGGCCTTGTAACTCCAAAGATTTACACGTTTGCTCTGCCCCAGTGGATGGTTCCCTGTTCTTGTCCCCCTCAAACTCCAACCAGAGGAAAAGATCTTTTAGCAGTTTTGTTGGAATAAATGGATTTAGAGCAAGCTCGAGTAAGTAAGAATCAGAAACATAATAACCATAGAAAATAGAGCACAGAAATAGGCCGTGCCGAACCAGTTAAACTATCCACTCCCATTTACTTGCTCCGGGACCATAGCCCTTCTATGTACCTATCCAAACTTCTCTCAAACACTGAAATTGAGCTTGCATGCACCACTTGTGCTGGCAGTTCATTCCACACGCTTATGGCCCTCTGAAGGAAGATGTCTCCCCTCAAGTTCCCCTTAAACTTTTCACCTTTCACCTTTAACCCATGACTTCTAGTTGTAGTCCCACCCAACCCCAGTGGAAAATGGGTAATTGGATGGAGTAACACAATACAATGCAAATCCCGATTAAGGGTCTAAGTCCAAAATGTCGACTATTTATTCCTTTCCATAGATGCTGCCTGGTCTGCTGAGTTCCTCTAGCATTGTGTATGTGTTATTCTGGATTTCCAGCATCTGTAGAATCTGTAGAATTGAACAGAATATTGACTTTGACTGAAGGGCCTCTCCTAACCTTGAGAAATGGGATTTATTTTATAGCTTGGCTGCTGTCTGCTGGAAGTCTGTCAGCACAGGAGTCCACGTGTGACCAGGAGTGAATTTGCCGTATGATTTCTCTCATTGAAGTGTCTTCTCCTTTACCCTCCGCATTGGACTCTTAAGGTATTCAAATGCATTTTTTTTTCTGAATGTCACTGATTTATTTGACCTGCCTGGTGAATGCTTGAATTTTGCGCTCATAAATTATTGCTGGCACATGAAACATTTCCACAGGTAACCCACCAGATCTGTCACCGTTGCAATTTTTGTTCACCAGCAAATCCTTCAGAGACAGGAGCCTGTAGGCAAATCGAGTACGACAGTCTAATTATAGAGCGCACCTGCACAGCTTTGTTTCGACCGTTCCTGGAAAGGCAGTTGTAACTGTGAATGAAGAATCATTATTGGACAGCTTATCTGAATGTGTGTGTCAGTGTGCACGGTTCTTTTCTGTATTAACGTATTTTTGTGCGTGTATTTATATTTTTTAAATCTATGCTGGAAAGCCGCAGCAGTGAAAGCAGACGTCTCATAGAGTTCATACTGGTGCTTGGAGCGGCTGCCGGAAGTGAAGCCCTGAGACAATTGTAGTTTAATAAATGCTGAGCTGAGCTGTCTCTGTTGTAGAGAGAGAGAATACACAGAGACATGGTCTGTGAGTCACGCACATGTAATTTTTGAGGCTTGGTATTTGACACAATTCCATTTGGTTAATAGTTGCGGGCATGCCATATGGGCTCTGGTATCATGGCAACATTTGTGGGCTGCCCCCAGCACACAGAACAGAACATAACATTCCAACACGGTGCAGGCCCTTCAGACCAGAATATTGTGCCAACATTTTAATATACTCTAAAATCAATCTGACCCTTCCATTTAACATAGCCCTCCATTTTTATATCATCCATGTGCCTATCTAAGTTTCGTAAATGCCCCTAATCTGACTCTACCAACCCCTCCCCACCCTTGCCTGGGCGCTCCATGCACCTACCACTCTCTGTGTATAAAAAAAAAAGAGAAACCTTGCCTCTGATGTTCCTGATATACTTTGCTCCAATCATCTTAAAATTATGCCCTTCATATAAGTCATTTTGGCCTGGGAAAAAGTATCTGACTATTATAATTTTGTACACCTCTATCAAATCGCCTCTCATCCTCCTTCACTGCAAAGAGAAAAGCCCTTACTCATTCAGCCTAATCTCATAAAACATGCTCTGCAATCCAGGCAAACATCCTGGTAGATCTCCTCTGTACCCTCTCTAAAACTGAACACATTATTCCAAAAGGGGTCTAACCAGGGTTTTGTAGAACTTCAATATTACCTCATAGCACTTGAACTCAATCTTCCAACTAATGAAGGCCAACACAGCATATACCTTTTTAACTAGTCTATCAACTTTGAGTGATTTATGGACGCGGACTCCACGATCCCTCTTTTCCTCCACATTGCTAAGAGTCCTGCCATTAACCCTGTACTCTGCTTTCAAATTCAACCTTGCGAGGTGAATCACTTCACACTTTTCTGGGTTGAACTCCATCTGCCACTTCGCAGCCCATCTCTGAATCCTGTCACTGTCCCATTGTAACCTATGACAAATATTTACATTATCCACACATCCTCAGACTGTGTTGGTCGTTGATGCAAATGACACATTTCATTGTAAGTTTCGATGTACATGTGACAAATAAAGCCAAGGAAGTATATTATTTTTAAATATATACAGTGGATTCTGGTTAATTGAGTTGCAATTAACCAATTAAGTGATTGTCTTAATTAGCTGAAGCTTCATGGAAATAGTTAAAAAGGTATAAAAAAGATAAACTACCATTTAAGTGAGTAACAGATTATGTATTTAAATTAAATACAGAACAAATTAGAACACTATCAATACCATTACAGTACTATAAAATTGTGTATTCGTTTTAATAGTTATCAATGGAGGAATTCATCTAGTGTTCTTTTAATTTACTGTAAATGAACAAAATCAGCTCAGACAACTAGTGCAGGTAATGAACTGCCTTCATACAATGCTTTTGATTATTGCATTCTCCAAATTTTCTTTTTTGTTGTAAATTTCAAGATGATTATCGATACCTTCAAATTCTTCGTAGTTCCTAACTTGTTGAAGTAATGAAATAGTTTCCCGCTGCTGACTGTAAGGAGTTTGTCTGTTCTCCCTGTGGCTATGTGTGTTTCCTCTGGGTGCTTTGGTTCCCTCCCAGTTCAAAGACGTACTGGTTAGTTAGTCATTGTAAATTGTCTAGTGGTTAGGCTCGTATTAAATTGGGGGGGGGGGTTCCTGGGTGGCATGATTTGGAGGACATTTTCTATGCTGTACTTCACTAGTCACCAACCTTCTTAAGCCCAAGATCCCCTACCTCGGCCTTAGTGAAAGGCAAGATCGACCTACTGAATCGTTCAAACACACGCATGAGCACCGGGCAGAAGGGACCGGAAGCAGTCTCTCTTTGCAGGCGGCTTTCCGTAGTGGGAATGTTGCTATATTCCCATTATCTTAATTGGTATTTCTTTATAATGCTCACATTACAACACCTTTAATTCTATGTTTCATTATTTAACTTTGTTTCAACATGAAAAATAAATGAATAAAAATTAACTGTTACACTCAGTGTGATGACGGGGGCTGAATACTTTACGCTAGTTCCCTGAAATTTGGCTCATAACTACAGACAGCCAGTTTGAGACAGTCTGTGAGGTGTCTGTCAGTAAGAGAGCTCTCATACTTAGATTTAATAATTTTCATCTTACGTCCTGACAGACTGAATGGACAGTTTACTTTGTCAGACTGAATGTTGAACCTACCACGTTTTTCAGGTGTTTTGTATTGGTAAACTGTTACTGAGACACTAGTATAAGTTTCAGAGGTACGCAAGCTAATGACACCACTGTGTTTTTGTTTCCCAGTTCTTTAACATTTGGGGAGTGATGGAATTTCAAGGGGGAGAAGTGTTGTAATGTAAGCATTATAAGGATAGGTTGATGCTGATTAGGATAATGGTGATGTTGTGGTGCTCCCGCTGAGGAGAGCTGTTTGTGGGGGGAGGTTTCTTCTGGGTTACGGGGTTTTGCTTCCGGTCATTTCTGCACGGTGCGCATTTTTCTTTTTTTTCGGGATCTGCTGGAAAAGTCTCAAAGATCGACCTGTCGATCGCAATCGACTGGTTGGCGACCACTACTGTACTTTAAGCAAATCAATCAACCAATAAGTAAATACATTTTCACTCCCAGATGATTCTGTTATCTCCAAGCCACAGTGCTTGAAACTGTAGTGAGCAAAAGAATTCTGAATTGTCTTGCTACTTATTTCTCACCAACTATCAGTGACAAAAATCACTGCTTTTTGATACCCACACATCCGATGTATATAAAAACTTTGCTCTAAGCACGGTGTACTGTTTAATGGCAACAAAACTGCAAGCCACTGACACTAGTTCGAAACTGTTCAGCGACAGTCTCCTGTTCCAGTTAAGCGGCATTGTGTTCTGAATAGACAAAAGGAATTCTGGCTATTTTCCTGATTAGTTTTTGTTCTTTAGGAGTTGTCCCAAATAAGTAGCTGCCTAATTAACTATGGTCCAATTAACTGTATTTGGAGTAGATGCCAAACAGACAGCGGTAGCAGACTCAGGCAGAACATTTTAACTAGATGTTTGAAAGTGTGGGGTGGTGAGAGTAAGATAGGTGCAGTTATGATAGGCCATTTGTTATGTTCTGCGCAATTATTATTTTTTGATATCACACATAAGAAATGAGTATTGTATTAATGGGTTTTAGTGCTGTTTGATCAGTCATATTTTCTTAACTGGTTTCCAGGTGGCTTCAGTAGATAAGCCACATTTGCAAATCCGTCACATTACTGGAAATTTTAAAAGGCATTCTATGCGCACACAATCTTTGTGATTCTTGCTTTTAAGTGTTACTGTGCACTTTGTGAGTTTAGAATCAAATCAGTTGAATGTGACATTGCTGTTGTTTAAATCAAGTCTGATGTTTTTTTTAATTAAGTAACTAAATTGTCCACAGGCCAAGATGTAACTGTGGTATATTATGTATTACTGAGACTGTTCTTGACTCTCTCTTGGCATCTACTCTGACAGTCTGCCACCCAGTTCAATTTGACTTCCCATTTCAACATGTCAGTTCATGGCTCCCTCTAATGACACGATGAGGTTCCACTCAGTCGAGAGGAGCAACATCTCATTCCGTTTGGGTAGCCTCCAATCTGATAACATAAACGTTGATTACTCCAACATCAGGTAATTTCAAACACCCCCTCCCTCCCCCGCCTCCCTCTTCTCCCTTTTTCCATTCCCCATTCTGGTTCCTGTCCTAGTCCTTCTCTTCTCACCTGTCCATCCCCTCCCTCTGGTGCCCCTCCTCCATCCCTTTCTCTCATGGCCCATTGTCCTCACTTGTCAGATCCCTCGTTTAGTTCTTTACCCCATCCACCTACCAGCTTCTCACTTCATCCCCCTCTCCCTCACCCACCTAGTTTTAACTACCACCTGCTAGCTTGTACTCCTTCACCTCTACCCACCTTCATATTCTGGCTTCTGTCTCCTTCCTTTCCAATTATGATGAAGGCTTTTGCCCCAAAAAGTCGACTATAGATCTGTCTGACCTGCTGAATTCTGCCAGCATTTTGTGTCTTGCTTAAGGTTTCCAGCATTTGCAGAAACTCTAGTGTTTATGATTTGCTGCCTCCAAATCATTTATTGCTATTTATACTTAAGAAGAATTGAATATAGAGCCATCCTGTTCTGATTGCTTGTATTATTCCCTTATCTAAGAAACCAATTTACAGCCGAACCGACTCCAGAAGTGTACTCCTTTAGATGTGGCTACTAGGATGCAGTGTTCTAGTCTCAGAATCAGGTGTAAAATTACTAGCATATGTCGTGAAATTTGTCATCTTGCGGCAGCAGTACAATGTAATACTTAATAAAAGCTGTAAATTACAGTAAGATGTGTGTATATGTGTATTTTAAAAGTTTAATAAGTAGTTCATAAATAGAAAAAAGGTAGTGAAGAAGGTTTTATGGGTTCATTGTCCATTCAGAAATCTGATAGCAGAGGAGAAGAAGCTGTTCCTGAATCATTGAATGTGGGCTTTTAGGCCCCGATGCACCATCAATAACTCACACTGAGACGTAAGGCGAGATATCGGCTTTTATTGACTGGAAGAAGGAACCAGGAGTGAGTGTCTATCATACAATGTCCTGGAGACTGAGGCCGAGCGTCAGGCCTCAGACCTCCTTTATACAGGGGCCTGTGGGAGGAGCCACAGGAGCAGTCAGCAGGGGCGTGTCCCGACAGGTACATAGTTCACCACAGCCCCTCTACCGTCCTCATTGATTGTAGCAATGAGAAGAGGGCAGGCACAGGGTGAAGGGAGTCCTTAATAATGGATGCTGCCTTTTTGAGGCATCGCTCCTTGAACGTGTCCTGGATCCTGGGGAAGCTAGTGCCCATGGGAGTTGACAGAGTTTGCAATTTTCTGCAGCTTATTTTGATCCTGTGCAGTGGCCCTCCGTCCATACCCTACAGTGATGCAGCCAGTTAGAATGCTCTGTAGATATTTGTCAGTGTCTTTGGTGACATACCAAATTGCCTCACTAAAGCTGAGTGTAATCTTCACAAAAGAGTTGGCATTCTCTGGGTGGTGGGGGCAGGGTAATCCATCCAGGGTTCCTCTGCCAGGCCATTTATTTCTGCTCGGGGCACAAACTCAGATTTATAAAACCATATAACCATATAACAATCACAGCATGGAAACAGGCCATCTCGGCCCTCCTAGTCCGTGCCGAACTCTTAATCTCACCTAGTCCCACCTACCCGCACTCAGCCTATAACCCTCCACTTCTTTCCTGTCCATATACCTATCCAATTTTACCTTAAATGACACAACTGAACTGGCCTCTACTACTACCTACTACTACAGGAAGCTCATTCCACACAGCTATCACTCTCTGAGTAAAGAAATACCCCCTCGTGTTTCCCTTAAACTTCTGCCCCCTAACTCTCATATCATGTCCTCTTGTTTGAATCTCCCCTACTCTCAATGGAAACAGCCTATTCACGTCAACTCTATCTATCCCTCTCAAAATATTAAATACCTCGATCAAATCCCCTCTCAACCTTCTATGCTTCAATGAATAGAGACCTAACTTGTTCAACCTTTCTCTGTAACTTAAGTGCTGAAACCCAGGTAACGTCCTAGTAAATCGTCTCTGCACTCTCTCTAATTTATTGATATCTTTCCTATAATTCGGTGACCAGAACTGCACACAATATTCTAAATTTGGCCTTACCAATGCCTTGTACAATTTTAACATTACATCCCAACTTCTGTACTCAATACTTTGATTTATAAAGGCCAGTATTCCAAAAGCCTTCTTCACCACCCTATCTACATGAGACCACCTTCAGGGAACTATGCACTGTTATTCCTAGATCTCTCTGTTCCTCTGCATTCCTCAGTGCCCTACCATTTACCCTGTATGTTCTATTTGGATTATTCCTGCCAAAATGTAGAACCTCACACTTCTCAGCATTAAACTCCATCTGCCAACGTTCAGCCCATTCTTCTAACCGGCATAAATCTCCCTGCAAGCTTTGAAAACCCACCTCATTATCCACAACACCTCCTACCTTAGTATCATCGGCATACTTACTAATCCAATTTACCACCCCATCATCCAGATCATTTATGTATATTATAAACAACATTGGGCCCAAAACAGATCCCTGAGGCACCTCGCTAGTCACCGGCCTCCATCCCAATAAACAATTATCCACCACTACTTTCTGGCATCTCCCATCTAGCCACTGTTGAATCCATTTTATTACTCCGGCATTAATACCTAACGACTGAACCTTCTTAACTAACCTTCCATGTGGAACTTTGTCAAAGGCTTTGCTGAAGTCCATATAGACTACATCCACTGCCTTACCCTCGTCAACATTTCTCGTAACTTCTTCAAAAAATTCAATAAGGTTTGTCAAACATGACCTTCCACACACAAATCCATGCTGGCTACTCCTAATCAGATCCTGTCTATCCAGATAATTATTAATACTATCTCTAAGAATACTTTCCATTAATTTACCCACCACTGATGTCAAACTGACAGGTCTATAATTGCTAGGCTTACTTCTAGAACCCTTTTTAAACAATGGAACCACATGAGCAATACACCAATCCTCCGGCACAATCCCCATTTCTAATGACATCTTAAAGATCTCCGTCAGAGCTCCTGCTATTTCTACACAACCTTCCCTCAAGGTCCTGGGGAATATCCTGTCAGGACCCGGAGATTTATCCACTTTTAAATTTCTTAGAAGCGCCAGTACTTCCACCTCTTTAATTGTCATAGGTTCCATAACTTCCTTACTTGTTTCCCACACCTTACACAATTCAATATCCTTCTCCTTAGTGAATACCGAAGAGAAGAAATCGTTCAAAATCTCTCCCATCTCCCTCGGCTCCACACATAGCTGACCACTCTGATTCTCTAAGGGGCCAATTTTATCCCTCACTATCCTCTTGCTTTTAATATAACTGTAGAAACCTTTCGGATTTACTTTCACCTTATTTGCCAAACCAACCTTGTATCTTCTTTTAACTTTTCTAATCTCTTTCTTAAGATTCCTTTTACATTCTTTATATTCCTCGAGCAATTCCTTTGCTCCATGCTGCCTATATCTATTGTAGACATCCCTCTTTTTCTGAACCAAATTTCTAATATCCCTTGAAAACCATGGTGCTTTCAAACCTTTAACCTTTCCTTTCAACCTAACAGGAACATAAAGATTCTGTACCCTCATAATTTCACCCTTAAGTGACCTCCATTTCTCTATTACATCCTTCCCAAAAAACAATTTGACCCAATCCACTCTCTCTAAATCCCTTCGCATCTCCTCAAAGTTAGCCTCTCTCCAATCAAAAATCTCAACTCTAGGTCCTGTCCTGTCCTTCTCCATAATTATATTGAAGCTAATGCTATTGTGATCACTGGACCCGAAGTGCTCCCCAACACATACATCTGTCAGCTGACCTATTGCATTCCCTAACAGGAGATCCAAAACTGCCCCATCTCTAGTCGGTACTTCTATGTATTGTTGCAAAAAACTATCCTGCACACATTTCACAAACTCTAAATGAGCTTCCCAGTCTACGTGTGGAAAATTAAAATCTCCCACAATCACCACCTTGTGTTTACTACAAATATCTGCTATCTCCTTACACATTTGCTCTTCCAACTCACGCTCCCCATTGGGTGGCCTATAATACACTCCTATCAGTGTTACTACACCCTTCCCATTCCTCAATTCCACCCAAGTAGCCTCCCTAGAGGAGCTCTCTAATCTATCCTTCCAAAGCACCACCATAAGATTCTCTCGGACAAGCAATGCAACACCTCCTCCTCTGGCCCCTCCTATTCTATCGCACCTGAAGCAACTAAATCCAGGAATATTTAGTTGCCAATCACACCCTTCCTGCAACCATGTTTCACTAATAGCTATAACATCATAATTCCAGGTATCAATCCACGCTTTAAGCTCATCCACCTTTCTTACAATGCTCCTAGCATTAAAATAGATACATTTAAGATACTCTCCACCCCCTCCTCTCTTTTCATCCCTAACAATGCATTCAAATTTATTATCCTTTTCTTTCTTCTCCCCTACATCTTCGGGCTGAGCGCATCCCTTGTCCATCACCTGCCTTTCCTCCCTCACACACTGTCTATTTACTTGCTCTACTGGTGAACTAACCTCCTCTCCCATGGTTTCCTCAAATTGATTCCCGCCCCCCATCTTACTAGTTTAAAGTCTGCCCTGTAGCCCTAGCAAACCTCCCCGCTAGGATATTGGTCCCCCCAGGATTCAAGTGTAACCTGTCCTTCTTGAACAGGTCACGCCTGCCCCAGAAGAGGTCCCAATGATCCAGAAACTTGAATCCCTGCCCCCTGCTCCAATCCCACAGCCACGCATTCATCCTCCACCTAATTCTATTCCTGCTCTCACTGTCGCGTGGCACAGGCAGTAATCCCGAGATTACTACCTTTGCGGTCCTTCTTCTTAACTGCCTTCCTAACTCCCCATACTCTCGTTTCAGGACCTCTTCCCCTTTCCTACCTATGTCATTGGTACCTACATGTACCACAACCTCTGGCTCCTCACCCTCCCACTTCAGGATATCTTGGACCAGGGAGGCAAATTACCATTTGTCACATGAACAGTGAAGAGCAACGAACACAACCTAACAATGTGGTGGGGGTAGCTGCAAGTGTCACCACACATACTGGTGTCAACATAGCACACCCACAATGCTCCTCCGAACACAACAAACAATGAAACAACAGCAGCAAAACCCACACACCCATCTACACACATGCCAAGGCCTCCGTTAGTCAGAGTTGACCATGGATGTTGCATCCCAGCTGTTTGGATACGCAAGCCAGGGCAGTACAATATGGAGAGCAGGTTATGGCTCATGTAGCAGGCTCCCCCTCTCCACATATCCAATGAACCCAAAGGAATGGCAGAGACCGATACAGTTTGGCACCAACAGTGTCAACACTGACTAGCAGGAGTTACGATTTAGCTTTGAATTCAATGTAGGACTGCGTTATAAAGCCTTCCCCATGAGTGGTATATCACAAGGCAGTGGAAGTTTGAGATCAGAGCTTTCCTTGTCCTTTATGAGCTGCCAACCATGGCCAATGACCATCTGCTAGAAGTGACTGGTTTTAAGGTGCAAGTAGCCCTTGCCCCTTCTATCAGTAGAAGCGCTTCCACTGGGCTTAGTAGCTAAGCCCCACGTGAAGGCCTAGAGCTTGACTTGGTTGTTAGAGGCCGTTTGAGGTGCACGGCATTGGGAGTATTTAATAGGGAGTGGGAGCTTATCCTCATTACCACTCCTGCCTGGAACAACCTTAAGGAACCACGCTCGTACAGTCCTAAAATCCTTGGACAAACTGTCCTTGGCCTCAGACATTGAACCTCCAACTATCCCAGCTGACTCACTCAGATTCAAGAACCGGGGCCTCCGGTCATCGGCTTCTTGCAGACTTAGACTCAGATTCGCAAGCATCGGACCTTCGACTGCCCCAGAAATCTGACTCACTCAGATTCACACACCCGGGCCTCCTGCAGACTCAGACTCTCAGACATTGGGGCTTCAACTTCCCCAGAAATTTGCAAACTTGGGTCTCTGGCTATCGGGCCTCGACTTCCAGACTTCTGATTGACCTTTGGGCTTCGATCTTCAATATGGAGCCCAATACTTTCTGAGGACAATGAATGTGGACCCGGACTCCAGGCCTCGAACTCTGGACTCCGAGGTCAGGAGGATGAAGAAAACCTAAATTCTATACCTGTTCTTCCTGAATTCTCTTGGTATTAAACTAGCATTGAAGTAATTTGGGTTAGCTATGCCATGTGGGATTTGGCTGTTGACGAGTGCTGCAGAATCAGGTTTACTATCACTGACATATGTCGTGAAATTTGTCGCTTTGCAGTAGCGGCACGGTGCAAGACTTAATATATGCCATAAATTATAATCAGGAATATGAAATAAATATATGTCAAATTAAATAAGTAGTGAATAATAATAAGGTATTGTTCATGGGTTCATTATCATTCAGGAATCTGATGGCAGAGGGAAAGAAACTGTTTCTAAAATGTTGAGTGTGTGTCTTCAGGCTCTTGTACGTTGTCCCTGATGGTAGCAATGTGAAAAAGGCTTGGCCTGGTTACTGAGTGGCCTTAATGATGGATGTCACCTTCTCCATAGATAAAATGCTTCTCCATAGATTATATGCTGTGCATTTGTGATGCGCCACACATCTTAATGTTTTCTGACAAGTGTTGTCTACTCTTGTATGTCAGGGGTAACTTGTGATGTTGGAAGGACCCTGATTGTGTATTAGGATGAAAATGACAGGGATGAAACTGTCTACAGAATTGCAAACATTGGACTTCCCAGTGGCCATGCATTTCAATTCCACTTGCCTTTCCCATTCCAACACATCGATCGTGGCCTCCTCTACTACCACGATAAATCCACTTTCAAGTTGGAGGAGCAAATCCTCGTATTCCGTCTGGGTAGCCTCCAATCTGATGGCATGGACGTCAATTTCCCCAGTTTACAGTAATATCTGCCTCCTTCCTATCAAAGTTTCCAAGCACATTTATTATCAAAGAATGCATAACTGATAGACTTTGAGATTTGTCTGCTTACAGGTAGTCATGAAGCAAGAGATCCAAATAACCCTATTTTTTTTAAAAAAAAGACCAAAAACCATTGCTCAGAGAAGGAGAGAAAGAAAAAAACATTAATTATGTAAACAATAGAAGCAACCATATTGCAAACCAGTCTGAGTCCCCAGACCCGCTCCCAGAGAAGCCGGAGTAGACTCAAGAGTCAGTCCCAGTTCATCACACCAACAGGGCAAAAACCCAGCCTCAGTGCTGCAGAGGAAGGAATGAACATTCATGGGAGAGTGAGCCAAATTAGCCTGACTCTTGCCTCAGTTCCTGTGATGGCGCTTAAATTTTCCAAGCACTGGGGTAGTGCCTCGTTCTAGGACCCGAACCCTGGTGCCATGATACACTTGGGCCACATAGCCCAAGGCCGTTCTCGATCTCACCAAATCAGCTCCACGCTTGCCCTGATCCCACCTCGCACCCGGGTTAGGTGGACAAGTATCAAAGCTCTTCTGCTTCGACGACTCTCCGAATTGCTCACCCTGTCTCCAGCAGTGATACCAACTCCGTCTGTAAACCCAGCTCGAACACATTGCGCCTCACAATGCCCCAGCACAGCTCGTTCCCTGATCTAACTTTGCTTCTGTCTGCCTCCTCACTGTCTGAAGCAATAGTTTGCTTCAGAAAGGATGTTACAAGAAAAGTTTTTAGTGGAATGTCTTACGAAATACCAGTAAGCTGTCGCACATCTTCAGTAGCACCATCTTAAACTGGAAGTCAATTCCCCATTCAGGCTCTTCTCTCACCCCTGTTCTTTACCTGCCTATCACCTCTCTCTAGTTTCCCCTCCTCTTTCCATTTCTCCCATGGTCCACTGCTTTTCTCTCAGATTCTTTCTTCCTCAATCCTTTTGCTTCTTCCAGATTCTTACTTCAGCCCCTCCCCCACCCACCCACCTTCCCCCCTCACCTGGTCTCACTTATCACTTACCATCTCCCGGCCTCTTACTTCATTCCCTCCTTCCCCAACCTGGTCTCACTTGCCACCTGACAGCTTGTACTGCTTCCCTCCTTTTCCCTCTTCCCTTCCAGTCCTGATGAAGGGTCTTGGCCCAAACATCGACTGTTTGTTCCTCTCCAGAGTTCTTCCGGCACTTTGTGTGTTGCTCTGGATTTCTAGCATCTGTAGAATCTCTTGTGTTTAGGAATTATAACCTATTTCTATTTTTAAAATAATATCACTCAGACCTCTAATGTGCCTCAGGGCTTAATAATGGAACAAAAGTAACATCCATTAGAATCTTGCAATTGATTTTTTTTTCGTTGTATTTGAATATTTTAAACTCATTGTCCGGTTCCTCCTCATTTGGAGCAGGAATCCAAGTTGTTTCATGGAGATGTATTTATTCTGGGCCGTCAGGTCAGCAGGATAGGCTGCAGTCTACCATCACTGCAGGACTTGTTCAAGTCCATAACAAGGAAGCGAGCTGGACACTACCCACCCAGCAAACTGCCTTTTCCAAAAGCTGCCTTCTGGAAAGCGCCACAAACTAGTATCTTCCTTAATTGTAGTGCATGACCATGACGTCTTACGTGCCTTGTTATTTCCTTCACTCTCCACGGAGCTTTGCAGAACTGCCATCCTGGCCGTTGGATCTCGCTGTCGATCTCATCCACCCAGTCTGCTGGAGCTGACCGCATGCTGGGACAAGCCTGTCCCTATCTCACCGGGGTACGAGGCCACTTGCTACCCTCACCTCGTTTGGCCTGCCTGTCGAAACGATGTACTGGCTTGTGGCCACTGTTGCATGCAAACAGCTACTTGGAACCACAGGTGAGAGTTGAGTGTCCAGAGGGGGCCAAAGGTGGGAGAGCTGCCCCGGAATGGACATAACAAGCCCCGTAACTACCCCTACCTGGACTCCCCATACATCACTTTAATCTTTCACTTAATATTTTATGTAATTCTTTATTTTCAATTATTAAATGTTATTTTTTTGTTGCATGTCGCACCCCGGCCAACACACCATAACAAATTCCTAATAGTGGCAATGTATGTGGTGGATGAAGTTGATCATTAATATCTTAAACACATCCCAATTTGCATCTAGTTTCATTCTTTGTGCCAATTCAGGACTGAGGGAGTGCCACCAGTATAGAGATGATTAGAGATTAACTTTATTTGTCACGCTATACAATGAAATGCGTCGTTTCCGTCAACCAGAGGGTGCTCTGTGAGGAGCCCCACGAGTGAAGCCATGCTGCTGGTGCCAGAATATCATGTGCACAGCCCTCGCCCGTGCATATTTAAAATGTGGGAGGAAACCAGAGCAGCCGGAAAAAATCCATGTGATCACAGGGAGAACGTACAAGACAGCGGCAGGAACTGAACCATTATTGGTGTGCGCTGGCGTGGTAAAGTGATTGAGCTAACCGCTACACTACTGTGTTGCTCACTGGTCTGAGAGCTCTAGTGCGAGGATTCTGTTGCATGTTAACTATGACCTACTTCACACATATCCTCTACCTCACCCCACCCATTTTTGTAAAGATAATTACATGTTAATTAAATATATTTGAATCTTGTATCAGAATATATAACATGAGATGCTACAGATTTAACTGAGAATATTTTAATTTGGATAAAGCATAAATACCACATTAACAGAATGCTTAGTGTTGGTCTGTGGGGGGGGGGGGGAGGGTTGGAGCAAAAACCACATCTTCACAAAGGACACTGATGCAGATGACTTGCTGATATTGAAACAATTCTTTGGGGACCCTGGCTGCACAGTGACTCACTGCACAAACCCATTCAGGCACTCACTCACTGAGCAAATTAACACAAAGGGCGAAATTATATCAAGTTGTAAAAGGCTTTAACCCTGTGGATTGCTGAGTTAGCCCATTCTCCACGGCCGCATCAGAAACTGCCATCCGTTTGATTCGCTTTCCTAGAGGGAATGAGGAGTTCTGTGCCCAGTTCA
This sequence comes from Hypanus sabinus, assembly GCF_030144855.1. NCBI lineage: Eukaryota > Metazoa > Chordata > Chondrichthyes > Myliobatiformes > Dasyatidae > Hypanus > Hypanus sabinus. The sequence goes on along the minus strand of NC_082729.1, from coordinate 29,202,686 downwards.
CCATTATTAGATGGGGGCATGTTTTAAAAACACAAGAGATTCTGCAGATCTCAAACAGGAGAAAGCCTGCAGATGCTGGAAATCCAAAGCAACACACACAAAATGCTGGAGGAACAGCAAGTGAGGCAGCGTCGAAGGAAAAGAATAGATAGTTGACATTTTGGACTAAGACTCTTCAACAGGACAAATGGAGACTTTTTTTCTTGGCAGCCAACTAGGGCGGTGACAGTAATGTGGCGGGTAATGCACACTTTCCAGTGGCAGCGATCGAGCTTCGATTGCTGCTGTTGCCTTTAAGGAGTTTGTATGTTCTCCCTGTGACCATGTGGAGCTTTCTCCAGCTGCTCTAGTTTCCTCCTACATCCGAAAGATGTAAGTTGTGAGCGCGTCACGTTGGCAGCTGAAGCACGGCGATACTTGCATGCTGACCACCCCCCCCACCCATCCCATCCTCGACTGTGCTAGTTGGTTACACAAATGGTGCATTTCACTGTATGTTTCAAAGTACCTGTATCAAATAAAGCAAACATTTGTAAGTAATGTGGATGTCAGTCCTGAATAGAGATGGAGGTGAAAGGAATGGCAGATCTCTTTAAAATCTCTTGTTTTGAAACAGGTCATTGGGCTGCAGTTGGTGAAAAGGGTAGTGAATCTGATGTTTGGCTGCCATTAGGAGGGTTAGGACCATGCTGCTTGTCACTTACTTGGGTGATCTTTTATCTCTTCATCTGAACGCAAAGAAACAACTGAAGGTGTTTAATCTATGGAGGGGGATGGGTGGGGAGTGATTTGTCTTCGGGGTGGGGGGAAGGGGAGGTTGAGTATCCAGCTGAGATCATTGAACGCATTAAGCCTGAAGCTACTCGTATCGCCAAAGAAAGAGATGAAATGATAAACACAAGGTACTGCAGATGCTGGAAATCTAGAGCAATACACACAATGTGCTGGAGGAGATCAGCAGGTCAGGCAGCATCTAAGGATGGGAATAAACGGTCAGCATTTCAGGACGAGACCCTTCTTCAGGACTGGAAAGGAAGGGGGGACGATGTCAGAATAGGAAGATGGGAGGAGGAAAACAAGAAGTACAAGGTGGCAGGTGATGGGTGAAACTGGGAATTTATTAATTAACTAAAACTTGTGGTAATTTTCTGAAATTTCTGAAGAAGGGGCAGCAGGGTAGTATGGTGGTTAGCACAAAGCTTTGCAGTACCAGCAATCAGGGTTCAATTCCCACCACTGTCTGTAAGGAGTTTGTACGTTCTCCAGTTTCCTCCCATATCCAAAGATGGTAGGGTAAATATCCAAAGGCTGGTAGGGTAAATAGTCATTGTAAAGTGTCCTGTGATTAGGCTGGGGTTAAATTGGGGAGATTGCTGGGCGGTGCAGCTCAAAGGGCCAGAAGGTCCTATTTCATGCTGAATCTCTATAAGTAAATAAATTCAGAGAAAGCGGAGGATGATGAGATGGGTACTGCATGGAGAATTGGTCACCACAAAAGTGAACGGGCTTGGCCATAATTAAAGCATTTCACTCCTGACAGTAATATCTCATTATCAATCTGTAAATGATATTATAAATTGTGCATTAAAATGTAATCCCGCTTGTTACCAAGGGCAACATGTGGATCAGTGAGGAAGCTCCGTCCTCCTCCTCTGGGGCTGCATCTTTGTTATTGGCTAGCTGCTGGCCTTAATGCTCCTAGACTGTAAATCCGTGTCCTTCCTGAGGCAGTGTTCTTAAATGTTTCCCCAAGGGATGCGCCTTCATACAGGCAATTAACAAGCAAGCACGGAAAAAAACATTGATCTCCAAGCCTTCAGAAATCCATTTAATTTGTGCGTTTTTCCAGACCTCATCTGCTTCTGAACTTTAACAGAGCTAGCAAGGGCAGTTTACGTGGAATAGATTGGTTTTAATCCAGATTGGAACCATTTCATATTTATTTTTAATCTCAGAATCATCTTCGTTATCACTGACATTCCAGGGTGATTGGCCTAAGGTAGTAAGAGTCAATTTTAGAAAACCTAGCTCATTTATTTTTCAACATAGTCCCTTCCTACATTTACACACTTGGTCCAGCGGTCGTGGAGAATACGAATCCCTTCTTTGTTGAAGTGGTCCACAGCAGGGGTGATTGATAAGTTTGTGGCCTACAGTAGAAGGAGATGAGTTATGCAGCTCTCCTTACATGCAGATGCAGTTCAACTCTTTGGTTGAAAATGCAGAAAGTTTAAAGTTTCCTTCTACCGTAGGCCACGAACTTATCAATCACCCCTCGTATGCCATGGAATTTGATGGATTAAGTATTTATATAAATAGTGCTAAACTAGTGTTAATGGGTTCATGGGCTTCAGAAATCTGATGGCAGGGGGATGAAGCTGTTCCCAAAATATTCAGTGTGTGTCTTCAGGTTCTTGTACCTCCTCCCTGATGGTGGTAATGAGAAGAGGGCATGCCCTTCATAATGGGTGCCACCGTTTTGAACCATTACTTTTTGAAGATGGTGGGGGTGCCAGTGCCCAAGATGGAGCTAGCTGAGCCTACAGTCCTGTCTGCACTAGGCAATGATGAAACCAGTCACAACGCTCTCCATCTCCTGCGTAGTGGGGGGACCTTAATGATGGATGCTGCCTTCTTGAGGCATTGCCTGAGGGGGTGGTGGGGGGGCCTAGTACCCATGATGTTTATAACCCTCTGCAGCTTTTTCTAATCCTGTACATTGAGCCTCCATACCAAACGGCGATGCAACCAGCTGAAATGCTCTCCATGGTGTATCTGTATATATTAGCTCGAGTATTTCTGTCAAAGCTATGGGAATCTGGTGTGACAGTATGATCCCACACAGTATATCACACCCAGAATGTCCATTTCCCACTTCTCAGACAACCGAGGAGGAGATATCTGCTTCTACAACCACCCTGGATTGGCATGTCCTTGATTCACAAGGAGGGTGGAAGAATGAGGAGAGCTTTGATAGAGATAGACAAAATTGATGGGTGGAGATAGGGTAAACACAAGCAGCCTTTTTTCCACCGAGCTTGGTGGAGACTAGAACTAGATTTCATAGGTGAAGGATAAAAGGTAAAATATTTAAGGGGAACATGAGGGGGAAACGTCTTCATTCAGAGGGTGGTGCGAGTGTGGAACTGCTGAAGTTTGGATAAGTACATGGATGGGAGTGTGGCTCCATAGGACGAGGCAGAATAATAGGTTCAGTGTGGACTGGATAGGCCGAAGGGGCTGGTTGTGTGCTCTGTGGCTATGACTCTTGAGTTGGTTGCAAAGAGGACATGGACCTGTATGATAAAAAAAAAGATTGGTTTGGGTGAGTAGATATCAGCAGGAGGACATTCAATCTCCTGTGCCCATGCTGGGTGAGAGCGTAATATTTTGTCTTTAGTACCACGGATCTACAGGTACCCATCCAGCAATCTTGTTTTGAATTTATTCTGAAAAGTGGCCACAAAATTTATGTAGTCACACACAAGTTTAGTGGAAACCTCTTTCACCACCTTTTCACAATTTAAAAGCTCCGACTGAGAAGAGAGGCCATTCTCCTTATCCTTCCACATTCTTGTTCTCTTACCTTTGATGTTATTAGAGGCAATTTTTCTTCTTCGTACCCTTGCCACAAGCCTCCACGAAGCCACTAGAAATTGGCCCCAATATTCTTGAAGTAATTGAAGTCTCTTGCCCTCTTGTAAAGCTCCTTTTCCCCTCTGAGCAATTCACATCTGCTATGGTGCCCGAATTGTTTATGGTGATAAAATTCAAATGCAGTCTTCTCAGGGCTCATGCGGAAGCCCTTCCTCAACGCTGATCTGCACTCCCCTACTAAAAGCCCAAGACACTCCTTTCAAGTCTGGTGACAGAACAGTTTTCAGAGACGTCAGGAGAAACATCATAGGACCATAGGATATAGGAACGGATTAGGCCATTTAGCCCATCGAGACTGCTCTGCCATTTCATCGTGGCTGATCTATTTCTCTTTCAGCCCCAATCTCCTGCCTTCTCCCTTCATTCCCCGACTAATCAAAAATATTTCAACCTCTGCCTTAAATATACCCAATGATTTGGCCTCCACAGCCACCCATGGAAATGTATTTCACAGATTCACCACTCTTTGGCTAAGGAAATGTTTCCGTGCCTCTGTTCTAAATGAACATCCTATTCTGAGGCTGTGTCCTTCTGTCTTGGACTCCCCATCATTGGAAACATCCTCTCCACATCTCCTCTATTGGGGCCTTTCAGCATTCGATAGGTTTCAATGAGACTCCCCTCCTTCATTCTACTGAGTTTCAGTCAGTACAGGTCCAGAGCCATCAAACGCTCCTCATATGATAAACCTGTCAATCCTGGTATCATTTTCGCGAATCACCTTTGAACCATCTCCAATGTCAGCACATAAGGGGCCCAAAACTGCTCACAGTGCTCCAAGTGAGGCCTCATCAGTGCCTTTAAAAGCCTCAACATTACTTCCTTGCCGAGACATTAAGAGGCCAAAGGCACAAACAATTCAGGAACGTCTGTCTGATAATGATCTCTGACATGTGTGACTGGGCAGCAGGCATTACCAATTACATAAGGAAAAACAATGTTGAATGTACTTGATGCTCACTAACACTCTGAACGACTACCATGCACGAATCAAAGAATGCAACACAACAGCAAGCATGTAAGCTCTCCCCCCAGGCGAGCAGCCACTGACTGTAACAGCAGCAGGCCTGAGAAGGACTTCACAGAGTCTCAACACCCCACCCCTCCCCAGTAAGGTGGCCAGGCCTCGCAGCATACTAGGCTGAGTACTTAGGGAGTATGTACACCAGCTCATTGACATCTTCAACACTTCACTCATCCAGGCCATCTGGGCTGCTGTCCCCACATGCTTCAAATATCATTCAGAACAAAAGAACTCTGTCCATTCCGAACTAAAATGACCACTACCCAGTGGCACTGACGCCAATCATCATGAAGTGCTTTCAGTGGCTGATTATGGCACATTTTCAAAAACTGCATTCTGGCTACATTGGACAGCCTCCAATATGCTCACCGACAGAACCACTCTAAGACAGATGCGGCAGCATCAGCCGTGCAGCTGGCCCTAACCACCAAGTAAACAAGGACGTTTATGTTGCTTCTAGATTTCAGTTTGCCATTCAGCACTATTGTCTCACAGACCCTGGTGAACACACTCCTCCTCCTCGGTCTAAACACACCACTGTGCAACTGGGGATTCCTAACGAACAGACCTCAGAATGTCAGGATTCACAACGACTCCTCCCTCCCCATCATCCTCCACACAGTGCCCCCTCCCCCCAGGGCTGAGTGCCTGAGCTCATTGCTGTAACGCTGCTCACACATGGCCAAGCACCCAAGTAATCACATTGTCAAGTTTGCTGATGGCACAACAGTGGTGGATTCATCACCGACAAGGGTGAGGTGGCCGACAGAGAGGGGGTGGAAGAGCTTGAGGCCTGGTGCCAGGCAGGTAACCTCTTCCTTAATATCAGCAGGTCAAAGGAGGTGGTTATTGACTTTAAGAGAACTTCAACATTCACACTCTCCTTTACATTGATGGCACAGCAGGGGAAACTGCAAGCAATTTCAAACTCCTCGGAGTACACATCACACTCAACCTCACGGTCCCAGAACATATCCTGTACAGTAAAAAAAGCTTCTACTTTCTGAGGAGGCTGAAGAGAGCTGGATTTTACACATCTATGCTCTCTTCATTCTGCAGCTGCACAGTAGAGAGTGTGCTAACATGCTAACATGCATGGTAGAGAAACTGCACTGCAGCGGACAGGAAGCCCCTGTAATGGGTAGTCAAAATTGCCCAACACTTCACCAACACCAATCTACCTGCCAGCAAGGACATACTGTATGTACAGCAGTAACATTTTGAAGGATCCAACCCACCCTGCTCGTGGACTGCTTGTCCCACTTCCATCAGCAGGAGGCTATGTAGCATTGACACCAGGACCACCAGACTCAAAAACAGTTACTTTCCCCAAACAGTATGGCTGATCAACAACTCCATGCAGTAACTCCACCAATAAAGCCTAACATCACTTTATGGACATACAATCAATCCATGTATACAAGCTATTTTATGTATTTGTTGTTATTGTGTTCATTATCTTTTGTGGTACTTTTTGCATTGCATTGAATCAGGAGTAATAATTATTTTTCTCTCCTTTACACTTGTTTGCAGGAGAAGGCATTAAGTAATCTTGAATATTGAAATCTCTGTTCCATGTTCCCATTTGTATGTGTGAGTTCTGATGGAAGAATGAATTGGGAGAGAACATGGGTATACATGAATTACAGGAAGGATATTAATAAGGTCGAAAGAGTGCAGAGAAGGTTTACAAGGATGTTGCCGGCACTTGAGAAAATGAGTTACAGAGAGAGGTTGACTAGGTTAGGACTTTATTCCCTGGAATGTAGAAGAATGAGGGGAGATTTGATAGAGGTATATAAAATTATGATGGTTATCGATAGAGTGAATGCAAGCAGGCTTTTTCCACTGAGGTTAGGGGAGAAAAAAACTGGAGGACATGGGTTAAGGGTGAAGGGAGAAAACTTTAAAGGGAGCATTGAGGGGGGGGGCTTCTTCATGCAGAGAGTGATGGGAGTGTGGAATGAGCTGCCAGATGAAGTGGTAAATCTGGGCTCACTTTTAACATTTAAGAAAAACTTGGACAGGTACATGGATGAGAGGGGTATGGAGGGATACGGGCCAGGTGCAGGTCAGTGGGACTAGGCAGAAAAATGGTTCGGTATAGCCAAGAAGGGCCAAAAGGTCTGTTTCTGTTCTGTAATGTTCTGTGGTTCTAACTCTGAGAACAAGGGTTTCTAACCTTCCTTATGGCAATGAGCCTTGTCATTTACTAAGGGGTGCGTGGACCCCAGGTTGGGAACCCCTGGTCCTAGAATTCACTGCACAGAGTGTTGTGTTCTATTCTGGTTTTGCTATTATAAGAAAGATGTGGAAGCGTTAAAGAGTGTGCAGAGGAGATTTACCAGGATGTTGCCTGGATTAGAGGATGTGTCCTATGAGGATAGGTTGAGCGAACTAGGGCTTTTCTCTTCACCATTACGAAGAAAGCATGGCAGCATCTTTACCTTAGAAGTTTACAAAGATTCAGCATTGACAAACTTGCATACAAGAGCATAGTGACTGGCTACATCACAGCCTCTATGGAAATACCACTGTCCTTGAATGGAAAATCCAATAGAAAGTAGTGGATGCAGCCTAGTCCATCACTCCCCACCATTGAACACATCTACACGGAGCACTGTCTCAAGAAAGCAGCATCCATCATTAAGGGTCCCCCCATCCAGCCCATGCTCTCTTCTCACTGCTGCCATCAGTAGGTGGCACAGGAGCTTCAAGTCCCACATCACCAGGTTCAGGAACAGTTACTACCCCTCAACCGTCAGGCTGTTGAACCAGAAGGGATAACATCATTCAACATCACTTGCCCCATCACTGAACCTATGGACTCACTTTCAGGGGCACTTCATCTCATGTTCTCAATTTTTTAAAATATATTTTTAGTGAAGGAATGACACAATACAGAAAACATAATGGATTACATTTTCCTCTGTTTTGCTTTTATATCTTATCCCTAAACAAACCTCCCCTCACCCTCCCTCCCCGAACATACCATGGCAGTTAATGTATTTACAATACAACACTTCACAAATACAAGCCATACCCCCACACTACTTCAAGACGAAGGCCCACACACATCTACAACATGTCAGATGATCCAGAGTACACTTGTATTACAATTCATCAACCACCCTGTGAGGTAAACCATACGTGTGCTAAAAGGGAGGCAACTTCCCAAGTACAATCAAATGCCCTCAACTAGTAGGTAATTCCTTAAGACTCCCAAAATACGACAAGAAAGGTCCCCATTTCGAATACAACTTTTTTCACAGACCACCTCAGAGTGATTTTGAATTTTTCTAATTTCAGATAAAACGTTATGTCATATTCTCAATTTTTATTGCTTATTTACTATTATTATTTTCTCTTTTGCATTTTCACAGTTTGATGGGTGTTTTTGTACTTTGGTGGTTGTCCATCCTGTTGGGTGAGGTCTTTCATTGTGTTTACTGTGATTGCCCACATATATACTTTGAATTTTGAAGCAAAGGAGGATGAGAGGTGACTTGATAGAGGTGTAAAAGGTGATGAGAGGCATAGTTCGAGTGGACAGTCAGAAACTTTTTATTGGGCTAATATAAGGGGGTAAGATGATTGGAAGAGAATATAGGGGAAATGTCAGAGGTCACACACAAAATGCTGGTGGAACACAGCAGGCCAGGCAGCATCTATGGGGAGAAGCACTGTCACCGTTTCCGGCCGAGACCCTTCATCAGGACTAACTGAAAGGAGAGAGACTAAGAGATTTGAAAGTAGAGGGGGAGGGGGGAAATGCGAAATGATAGGAGAAGACCGGAGGGGGTGGGATGAAGCTAAGAGCTGGAAGGGTGATTGGCAAAAGTGATACAGAGCTGGAGAAGGGAAAGGATCATGGGACGGGAGGCCTCGGGAGAAAGAAAGGGAGAGGGGAGGAGCACCAGAGGGAGATGGAAAGCAGGCAGAGTGATGGGCCGAGAGAGAGAGAGAAAAAACAAACAACTAAATATGTCAGGGATGGGGTAAGAAGGGGAGGAGGGGCATTAATGGAAGTTAGAGAAGCCAATGTTCATGCCATCAGGTTGGAGGCTACCCAGCCGGTATACAAGGTGTTGTTCCTCCAACCTGAGTGTGGATTCATCTTGACAGTAGAGGAGGCTGTGGATAGGCATATCAGAATGGGAATGGAATGTGGAATTAAAATGTGTGGCCACTGGGAGATCCTGCTTTCTCTGGCAGACAGAGCGTAGGTGTTCAGTGAAACGGTCTCCCAGTCTGTGTTGGGTCTCACCAATATATAAAAGGCCACACCAGGAGCAGTGGACTCACAGGTGAAGTGTCGCCTCACCTGGAAGGACTGTCTGGGGCCCTGAATGGTGGTGAGGGAGGAAGTGCAAGGGCAAGTGTAAGGGTAAATGTCAGAGGTGTTTTGTTGCTAAATGGGTAGGTGCGTGGAATGTCCTGCTGGGTGGGGGGGGGGGGGCGGTAGAGACAGATACATTAGGGACATTTAAGAAATTGATAGGAAAGTGGAGGAAGGAAGGATTACATTTAACTTGGAGTACATTAAAGCATTGGCACACTTCATGGCCTGAAAGGCCTGTACTTTGCTGTACTGTTCTGCTTATATCTCAAGAAAGGCACGAACCCACCTCTGCGTGAGTGTTTGAGGGCCAGGTGTACATTTCCAGAATTCCCTCGCAACATCGAGGTGCTGGCTTATTCCTGAAACCCTCGCTGACACTCTTGCCGGAACTTGATGCTTCCCCTTGGAGTGCTGAGAGAAATCCGACTGGCACCTGAGAAATGTCCTCGGGAAATTTTTCTGCTTGTACCACAAAGACTGGCTCCCTCAAATTGAGGAGGGATTGGGAGGCAAGACAAAGCCATTGATCGAGGCTGTGAAGTATGCCTACAAGCTAATTGACTCAGACATATTAATAAGAGAAGAAGCAGACTGAAATACCAGTCACTGACACACATATCCAATATGAGGTTTTATTGACTGATTAATGTGCAAATTGACTACATTTTTGAAATGAGGTCATAGAGGTTCTGATATTCATATCCATCTCTGCTGAGTTAGCTGGCACCAATTGAGCTAATCCTTCACAGCTCAGGAAGATCAAAATTCCTTTGGCATTTAAATTATCATTGCAATCCAGTGATTTCTGGAAAGAGAATGCACAGTAGAGAGCATCCTAACTGGTTGCATCACAGCTTTGTACAGAAACACCAATGCCCAGGAATGGAAAGGCCCTCCCCACTATTGAGCACATTTACAAGGAGGAAAGCAGCATCCAATATCAAGGACCTTCCACCATTCAGGCCACCCACTCTCCTTGCTACTATCATCAGGCTGAAGGTACAGGATGTCAGCAGGTTCAGGGACAGTTACTGCCCTATAACAATCGGGCTTCTAAACCAGCGTGAATAACTTCACTTGCCTCAACTCTAACCTCTGCCTGCAGAGGAGGACGGTGCTAGTGAACAACGCGATCCAGTGCAGCATCCTCCAGACCGTTGTTGAAGCTGCTTCTTTCATTTCTTCATGTCTTTGTTTTCTTTCAAATGTGCTTCTGCTACTGCTGGAGCCTGTGATTTACATTTTGTTGGTGTGTTTTCTGGCGATTGAGCTATCTGTCACTTTGCTGTGGCTTCCAAGGGATGTACAGTGCAGGTTTGAGTGGCCTCGTGGCCAAGAAGCCCGTAATAGATTCCATTCTTTTGCCAATCTTGCTGAGTAAAACTTTGAGGAACATTGAAATCATCAAGGTGAGAGCAGAAGGCAAGCGGATGTTCAGTGTTGTCCACGAGCCTGTCACTTGCTGCTGCCAGATGAAAATGCCTGTGTGTGATGTCCTCCCTGTCCTCCATCTCCTCCCCCTCTCTCCCCTCTCTCCCCTCTCTCCCCTCTCTCCCTCTCTCCCTCTCCCCCTCTCCCCCTCTCTCCCCTCCCCCCTCCCCCCTCTCCCTCCCCTCTCCCCTCTCCCCTTCCCCTCTCCCCTCTCCCCTCTCCCCCTCTCCCCCTCTCTCCCCTCCCCCCTCTCTCCCCTCCCCCCCTCCCCCTTTCTCCCCTCCCCCTCTGTCCCCCTCTGCTCCCTGTCCCCCTCTCCCCCCTCTGCCCACCCCTCTCCCCCTCATCAGGGGATGATGCAGGAGTTCTGGATTTTGGGCAGTTTGTGGATTGGACTCTGTAGTTCGCGTTATGATACGTTTCTGTTTACTCTTGTTTTTGTTGTTGTTTCTATTTTGGGCGAGTTTGAGTTGGGACGGCCAGCAGATAACTAACACCGAGCTGAATTGAGCGTGCCTGGGTCTTTCAATTCTGTGTTTTTCACTTGTTTTAATTTTGTTGCCGTTTGTGTGGGGGGGGGGGGGTTGATCCTTCCCTTTGAATGGGTTCTGTGGTTTTCTTTGTATCGCAGCTGTCTGTGGGAAGACGAATCTCAGCATTGTATACTGCATACGCTCTTCAATGAATGTACTTTGAACCTCTGAATTCCACAACCTATGGATTTACTTTCAAGGACTCGACAGCTCATGCTCTGTTTTATTTCTAGTTTGCCTTCTTTTGCACGTTTGTTATTCATTGGTCTTTATTTATGTGTAGTTTTCATATATCCTTTTGCAATTCTTTATTTTCCTGTAAATTCTTGAAACACTCTGAATCTCTGTCTGGTGTATGGTGACACATATGTACTTTGATAAATTTACTTTGAACTTTGTCTTGTCATATATGCAGGAGGAAGCCATTGTGTGAATGGCTCTTCAGAAGAGTTCAGTAATTAGGTTGATAGAGCTGCGTCTCATTTTCCAAAAAGTGATTATCCGATTTATTTTTGAAAGATACTGCTTCTGTTCCTATTTCAAAATATTATAATTTGTTCTGTATTTCAAAAAGAATTCCTCTGGTTCTGCTCAAATTTAGCAATTATCTGCAGATTACAGATGAGCAGGTTTCTACTGATGTATGGTGGAGAACACTCTGATCACTCTCTGCGGTTCTCTTACAGAATGCTGTTGATGCTGCATGTCAATTCACTGTATGAGGAGTGTTTGATTGCTCTGGGCCTGTACTTGATGGAGTTTAGAAGAATGGAAGTGGAGGAATCTCATTGAAATGTATCGAATATTGAGAGGCCTAGAGGATGTGGATTTGGAGAAGATGTTAACCACGATCGGAGAATCTATGATCAAAGGGTACAACGTCAGAATGGAAGGACCTTCCTTAGAACAGATGAGAAAGAACTTCTTTAGTGAGGGAGGTGAAGCTGTGCAATTTATTGTCACAGATGACATTGGGTATATTCAAAGTGGAGGTTGATTGTTTCCTGAATTGTAAGGGTGTCAAAGGTTACAGGAAGAAGTCAGGAGATTGGGGTTGAAAGGGGAAATTAAATCAATCATGATTAAGTGGAGGATCGGACTCATTGGGCCAAATGACCTAATTCTGCTTCGATGTCTCATGATCTTAACATTTCAATTTCAACATTCAAAGTAAGATTTCAAGACAAAGATTGTATTTTTTGCTCTGGGTTACGCTGTCAAATTTACAATAGGAGAGGGTTTTTCCCTGAAGCATCATACAACTGTTCAGTACATAAACAGGCCCTTCAGCCCATCTTGTCCTACACACACTAATCCCATTTACTGGTGTTAAGTCCACATCATCTCTCTCTCCCTGAGTGTCCTGGGTCAAGGAGGTCTGGAGGTAGCCTATCCTGGGGAGGAGGCTTGTGGGCAGGAGTGTGGGAAAAGGGCTTGTTTTGCTGTTGTTGTTATCTCTCTTTCTATCTACATGTAGCTGTCCAATAACATTCTAAGTGTTGTAATTGTACCTGTCTCTGCCACCACCTCTGACGCCTCGTGCACAGTGGTGTAGCAGTTTGTACGTTCTTCCCGTGACTGTGTTGGTTTCCTTTCATATTCCAAAAATGTATGGGTTAGGGTTAGTGAGTTGTGGGCATGCCATAAATGCCATCGGAACCATGGCGACCTTTGCAGGCTGTCCCCAGCATATCCTTGGGTGTGTTCGTTGTTAAAAGGCCGCATTTCACTGTATGTTTCGAGGTACCTGCGATAAGTAAATCTGAATCTGATTACGAGTTAAGTAATAGATTAACTCTTAATTACAAGCTTCAGGGCAGATAGGCCTTGTCGTACTCAAAGCGTCATCTTCAAGAGAGGAGAAAGAGTTCCAACAGTATTTGCTTTAAGTACATCTGCTGGATCTTTTATAAATATTAGCTTTTTGTGTATCTGGGGAGCTGAGAGTATGCAATTCTGAATGGCCCTACAGTGAAAGTATTAGGAAAAGGGCAGAAACACTTAACTTCTCTCCCACTGCAAAGGGAGAATAATCTTTAAATGCTCATGGGAGTGAGTTGGTGCACTTAAATTTAACAGTAACTTAATTTTCACAGCACTGGGGAGTGTGAGCTGCCTCTGCAGAAGCTTTTTTTTCAACTATTCAGTCAGTGAATAAGCTGTTTACCCAGGAGTATTCCATTAACTGAAGGATGTGGCGCAAAGTCTGGCAAAGAGATAATTGAGATCTAGCAAGCGCTGACTCAATTTTTATCTCAGATCGGTGTCTGAATCTTCACCGTATCACACATCCCTTGCCCTCGTCCCCTCTCCTTTCATGCGCTCTCTTCACCCCTGTTTTTCCACACTCTTCATTTTAATTCTACTTCCCAGTTTCCTTCTGCATGTCAGTCCACGATATGGGTAGCCTCCAACCTGATGGCATGAGCATCGATTTCTCTTAACTTTTGGTAATTTCTCCCCTTCCCCCTTCTTTCCTTTTTCCATTCCCCATTCTAGCTCCCCTATCACCTCTTCTCCTCACCTGCCCATCATCTGCCTCCAGTTCCCTCCTTCCTTTTCTCCCATAGTTCACTGTCCTCTCCTATCAGATGCAGCCTTCTTCAGCTCTATACCTCTTCCACCTAAACCCTCCCAGCCGCCTTACTTCATCCCCGCTCCCCTTCTCCCTCACCCACCCACTTTCCCCTTCACCTGGCTTCACACATCACCTGCTAGCTTGTACTCATTCCCTTCCCTTACCAACTTATTCATGTTTCTGCACCCTTCCTTTCTAGTCCCAATTAAGTCAAGTCACTTTTATTGTCATTTCGACCATAACTGCTGGTACAGTACACAGTACAAATGAGACGACGTTTTGTCAGGACCATGGTGTTACATGACTCAGTACAAAAACTACACTGAACTACGTAAAAAAAAACACAGAGGAAAGCTACACTAGACTACAGACCTACACAGGACTGCATAAAGTGCACAAAACAGTACAGGCATTACAATAAATAATAAACAGGACAATAGGGCAAGGTGTCAGTCCAGGCTTCGGGTATTGAAGAGTCTGATAGCTTGGGGGAAGAAACTGTTACGTAGTCTGGTCCTGAGAGCCCGAATGCTTCGGTACCTTTTCCCAGACGGCAGGAGGGAGAAGAGTTTGCATGAGGGGTGCGTTGGGTCCTTCATAATGCTGTTTGCTTTCCGGATGCAGCGTGTAGTGTAAATGTCCGTGATGGTGGGAAGAGAGACCTTGATGATCTTCTCAGCTGACCTCACTATCTGCTGCAGGGTCTTGCGATCCGAGATGGTGCAATTTCCGAACCAGGCAGTGATGCAGCTGCTCAGGATGCTCTCAATACAACCCCTGTAGAATGTGATGTGATGAGGATGGGGGGATGGGGGTGGGAGATGGACTTTCCTCAGCTTTCACAGAAGTTTTAACCCCACCCCCCAATAAATGATAGCTGACCTGCTGAATTCCTCCAGCATTTTGTGTGTGTTATTCTGGATCTCCAGGATCTCCAGCATCTACAGACTCTCTTGTTCTCATACTCTCTCACTGTCTCACTCCGTCACTGTCCCACCTCCTCACTGCTCCTCCTTCCCTCTGTGCTTGCTCTGTTGTTCTCCAGGAACTGTAGCACCTACCTGCCCCCAGAGCTAATGGGCCAAATGACTTAATTCTTCTCCTATGTCTTGTGGTATTAAGGTCTTTTCAACCAAGAATCAAGATTAATTTATTATCAAAGAATGTATACATTATACAACCTTGACATTTTCTTGCACGCAGGCAACCATAAAGCAAGAAACCCAAAAGAACCCAATTAAAGAAAAAACGTGTAAAAATAAAAGAACAAACCTCAATATGCAAGAGAAATAAAAATCACGTGAACAACAAATTGCAACCAACTGCAATTTCTAGCATTTTCATGGGATAGGCTAACACAGCATTAAAATGGGTTCTGTAATCCTCCTGCCCTGCAGAACGTGTAGATATACACAACAAACCAGCGGGCAGATTAAATTCTATTCCTTTCCATTCTGCCACTCTTTCTTTTCAGATGACGCAAAAATAGATTTTAGCAGGTTTTTCCTCCAGCACAAGAAGATTAAGTAGAAGTCAAATCCAAATTGATTTTAATTTTGCTTTAAGTCAGTTAATTTTAAGGTGTCTGGGGGGGAGGGACAGTCAGAAGTTAATTTTTTACTCAGAGAATATGAGTGCATGGAACACCCTGTCAGCGGTGGTGATTGAGGCAGAGGCAGATACACTAGGGACATTTAAAAAAAGTCTTAAATTGTCATATGGATGATGGAAAAATTGAGGGCTTGTTAGGCCACACTTGAAATATTGTGTTCTGTTCTGGTCGTCACATGAAAAGAAGGATGTGGAAGTTATAGAGATGGTGCAGTGGAGATTTACCAGGATGCTACTTTGATTAGGGAGCATGTCTTATGATTACAGGCGAGTGAGCTAGGGCGTTTCTCTTTGGAGTGAAGAAGGTGAGAGGCAACTTGATAGAGGTGTACAAGATGGCAAGAGGTATAGATCGAGTGGACAACTGGAGACTTTTTTCCAAGGGTGGAAATGGCTAATACCTGGGAACATAATTTTAAGTTGAAAAAGTGTAGGGGAGGTTTCAGAGGTAAAGTTTTTACCAAGAGAATGGTGAGTGTGTTGGGGTGGTGGTAGATACAGGAACATTAAGGGCATTTAGGCATCTCTTAGATGGGCACATGGGTAATAGAAAGATTGAAGGCTATGTGCGTGGGGAGGGTTAGATTGATCTTAGAGCAGGTCAACATCGTGAGCTGATGGGCTGTGGTGTGATGTTCTATGTTTAAAGTAAAACTATAATGCATTATACCTATGTTACCATATGCAGTACTACCTTGAAATTTATCATCTCACAGGTATTTACAGTTTATATGAATATAATTTATGAAAAAACTATGCATAAACAAAGACTGGCAACCATTATTCAAAAGAAGACAATATACAAAATAAAAAAATACTGAGACCAGGAGCTGTAAATTCACAGACTTGTTACCGAGTCTTTGCTTCGTCTTCTGGAAGCACATGTTTGGAATGTTATATAGAAAACACTTGTTGATTGTTGTGTAGCTTCTGCTACCAGCCCATGTTTATGAGCTGACTGGAGACACTATATATTGCCTTTGTCTTCTGTGCAGCGTCTTGGGGAAAGCAGCCCCTTTGAGCATTGCATCATTACGGTGTTAACCTGTTTACACTCTGTTTTACTGACTGCATTATTGATACGATTTAGTAGAATCAATGCTGAACTCATCTCATTCAGCCCCAAACTCCGCTCTCCGTCACATCAGGAATTGAATCAGAAACAGAATCAGTTTTATTATCACTGACATAGGTCATAAAGTTTGTATTATTGAGGCAACAAGGACAGTGCAATGCATAAAATGTACTATAAATTACAGTAAAGGTATACATATATAACATGCATTTAATATTGTAGTTTATAGTAGATAAGTAGAGCAAACCAGCAGAAGGAATGCTGCCTTTCTGAGACCAAGTCTTGAAGATGTCCTTGATGCTGGGGAGGCAACTCCCCATGAAGGAGCTGGCTCAGTTTATCACTCTCTGCAGCATTTTCCAATCCTGTGCATGGGCTCCTCCATTCCAGACAGTGATGCAACCAGTTAAAATGCTTTCCACGGCACATATATGGACATTTTCTACAGCTTTGGTGACATATTAGGTCTCCTAATGAAGTACAACTGCCAGCGTGCCTCTTTGTGATTGCATCAGTATGGTGATGCTGTCACTGTAGAGATGCAGTAGGTGTAGGTAGAAGGGGTTAGTGAATGTGTGTTTCTGATTTGCTTTTTAGCTCATTCAGCACAACATTGTGGGTTGAATGGCCCGTGTTGTACTGTTCTATGTTCTTAATATGTTTGGTTCAGGGTGGACCTTCAGAGATGTTGTCAGCCAGGAACCTGTAGCTGCTCACCATTTCCACTGATGACCCCTCAGTGTATTCCCTTGACTGCCTAAAGTCCATAATCAACTCTTCATTCTTACTGACGTTGAATGCAAGGCTGTTGTTGCAACACCACTCAATTTGCCGATTTGTCTGACTACTATATATCTCCTTGTTGCCTGGAGCTCGCCGCGTCATTTTCTGATGTTTGATCATTTATCCTTGGTGCTGCATTCCTGGATCTTCCTTAATGCTCAGAAATCTCTTGACCTTTGTATCATATGAACTTTGTGCCTTCCAATATATGGGATTTCAAAGATTTGCTCTCCCTGTGTGAACAAATCTTTCAATTCAGGTCTAAACAGCCTACCCATTTAGAGAAGCGTAGTCTGATTAGGGATCGTCAGTATGGCTTTGTGAGGGGCAAGTTATGGCTCAACAGGCCTGACTGAAGTCTTTGTGGAAGTGAGAAAGCATTTTGATGAACACAGTTGTGGATGTGGTGTGTGAGCATTTTAATAAGGCGTATGATAAGGTTCCTTATGGTAGGTTTATTCAGAAAGTCATGAGGTACGGGATTCAGGGAAACTTGGCTGTGTGAATTCAAAATTGGCTTGCCCTTAAAAAGGCAGAGGTGGTTGTAAATGGAGCATATTGTATTCTGCTTGGAGTTTGATGACCAGTGATTTTTATAAATGACTTGAATGAGCAAATGGAGTGTTCAGTTAGTAACTTTGCAGATGACGTAAAGGTTGGAGATGTGGTTAGTGTAGAAGTTCGTTGCAGATTACATTAGGACACCATGTAGATAGAATGCAGAGCTGGGTGGGAAAGTGGCAGATGGAACTCAAAATGGAAAATACTCACTTTAGAAGATAAAATTTGAAGGCAGAGTACTAGTTTGATGGCAGGATTCTTGGCAGTGTGGAGAAACAGAGGGATCTTGGGGTCCATGTCCATAGAAACATCAAAGTTACCCTGTAAGTTGATAGGGTGGTTAAGAAGGTGTATGCTGTGTTTGAATTCGTTAGTTGGGGGACAAGGTAACATTGCAGCTCTATAAAACCCTGGTTAGATCACACTTGCGGTATTGTGTTCAGTTCTGGTTGCCTCATTCTAATAACCTTTAGAAAGGGTGCAAAGGATTTACAGGATCCTGCTTGGATTAGAGAGCATGTCTTATGAGGAAAGGTTGAGTGAGCTAGGGCTTTTCTCTTTGGAGTGAACCACAGAACATTACAGTACAGAAACAGGCCTTTTGGCCCTTCTTGGCTGTGCTGAACCATTTTTCTGCCTAGTCCCACTGACCTCCACCTGGCCCATATCCCTCCATACCCCTCTCATCCATGTACCTGTCCAAGTTTTTCTTAAATGTTAAAAGTGAGCCCACATTTACCACTTCATCTGGCAGCTCATTCCACACTCCCATCACTCTCTGTGTGAAGAAGCCCCCCTAATGTTCCCTTCAAACTTTTCCCCCCTTCACCCTTAACCCATGTCCCCTGGGTTTTTTCTTCCCTAGCCTCAGTGGAAAAAGCCTGCTTGCATTCACTCTTTCTATACCCATCATAATTTTATATACCTCTATCACGTCTCCCCTCATTCTTCTGTGCTCCAGGGAATAAAGTCCTAACCTATTCAACCTTTCTCTGTAACTCAGTTTCTCAAGTCCTGGCAACTTCCTTGTAAACCTTCTCCGCACTCTTTTAACCTTATTAATATCCTTCCTGTAATTCGGTAACCAAAACTGCACACAATGAAGGAGGATGAGAATTGACAATAGAGGTGTACAGGATGATAAGAGGCACTGATAGAATGGACAGCCAGAGATATGTTTCCCATGATGGAAATGGCTATTACAAAGGGGCAAAATTATATGGTGATTGGAGGAAAGTATAGGGAGGAGATCAGAGGTAAGCTTTTTTTTACACAGTGCAAAAATAAAGAAAAATGAGGTTGTGTTTGTGGGCTGTTCAGAAATCTGGCTGTGAAGGGGTTAAAAACTGCTTCTGTGTCATGGGTCTTCAGGCTCCTGTATCTCCTCCCTACAATCCTCTGCTACCTCTTGAGATGCTGTGCAATGGAACCTCTATACAAGACTGTGATACTAGCAATTAGAATGCTCTCCAGCGTACATCTGCAGACATTTTTAATGTGATTAAGTCTTTAAATTTTGTGTCTTTGGTGACATACCAAATCGCCTCAGAGTGCATCAACATACGGTTCCAGAATGTTCCTGAGATAATGCTTCCCAGGAGGATGAAGCTGCTCCACTCTTTGGTGTGTGTTCTCCCAACTCCTGAATTGGGATAAGCACAGAATATGTATGTGTGACATTCTCTGATAAAGCTTTGTGTAGCTTCCTGTCAAGATTACATGTACAAAGTCTGGCCTACTGTCAAAGTCAAAAAGTAAAATTTATTAACAAAGTATGTATGTGTCACCATATACTACCTCGAAAATCATTTATCTTGTAGACATTTACAGGAAAATAAAGAACTAAAACATAACTTATGAAAAACTTACACATGTACAAAGACTAACCAATGACCAATGTGCAAAAGCAGAGAGAGTGCAAATAAAAAAAAGTAATACTGAGAACTTGAGTTGTCAAAACCTTGTAAGTCTGTAGGTTGTAGAATCAGTTTAGTGTTGAGTGAATTGATCTGTGCCAATTCAAGAGTCTGACGGTTGTAGGGTAATTGTTCCTGAACCTGGTGGTGTGGGACCCAAGGCTTCAGAAACTGCTGCCTGATGGCAGAATTTTAAATTAAAATGAATTCCCTATTAAGCTTTCTCTAAACCTCTTGGACCAGCTCTCATCAGTTTCCCAGCAACTGGTGGAACATGGGACTGGGGGGCTGCTCAGTGTGAATTCGTTCCCCTCCTCCTCCCTTTGCAGTGTGAGCCCATACAGTTCATCAAGGGTCTCCTCTCCCTGCCTCTTCAGAACAAATGAGTGCTCACTACCACTCCACCATTAAACTGATGTGGCCTGATTTAAACTGCAATTGTAAGTGCAAGCCACTCCACAAGCTGCAGTAGTTTCTATGGAAACGTACTGTATGTTCCTGTCTCACTGCTGAATCCGTCACTACCTGACCTCGACAAGCCCCGTTATCTGACAGCAGTGACTACATGGTAGTGTAGCGGCTAGAGCAGCTCTTTATGTCTGTTCGATTCTCGCGCTTATCGCCATAAGATTGTTGGAGTAGAATTAGGCCATTTGGCCTGTTGTGTGCTCTGCCATTTCATCATGGCTGATTCATTTTTTCTCTCTCAGCCCCAATCTCCTGCCTTCTCCCCATAACCCTTCATGCCCTGACTAATCAAGAATCTATCAGCTTCTGCCTTAAATGTACCCAAAGACTTGTCCTCCACAGCTGCCTGTGGCACTGAATTCCACAGATTCACCACCCTCTGGCTAAAGAAACTCCTCCTCATCTAAAAGGATGCCCTTCTATTTTGAGGCTGTGTCTTTCCCAAGCTTCCCCACCATAGGAAGCACCCTCTCCACATCCACTCTATTCAGCTTCCCGCCATTCAATTAGTTTCAATGAGATTCCCCTCATTCAAAGGACTTAATGAGTTTGTATGTTCTCTCTGTAACTGCGTGGGTTTACTCTGGATTCTCCGGTTTCCTGCCGCATTCGATAGATTTACAGTTTAGTGCATGCTGTGTTGGTGTCAGAAGGACAGCTGCCCCCAGCACAATACTCACTCAGTTGATTTCTCACAAAGATGCATTTCACTGTGTTTCAATGGACATGCAACAAATAAAGCTACTCGTGCAATCTATAAGCTACTCCAAATCAGAATTTGGTAAAAATAAAAATATCACTTCTATTAAGCCTCCTTTCGTTTCATTCCATTGATGGGCCAGCAACACATGAAGAGAGTATTCAGCCCCTCTGCTCTGTGCCAGCACTTCTGTTTCATTACATCCTCCTTCAGCTCTTTAACACTGCCTGTAAGGAGTAAAGAATGTAGATTTCCTCTGGTTTTCGTCCCACAGTCCAAAGATTTATCAGATGGTAGGTTAATTGGTCATTATAAATCGTCCTGTGATTAGTTTAGGATTAAGTCAGGGATTGCTGGGTGGTGTGGCCGGAAGGGTATATTCTGGGCTGTATCTCAATATCTAAATAGGTAATTATTTCTGCTATTCACCTTGATCTCTGTTCTTGTCTCCTTCCCTTTCAGGGTGCAGATGTGTTTTTTTTACACACACTGAATTCTCAATTGGATTGACTGATGACTCATTCTCTCAGTTCCTCATTCTGCCTTCCCCCACATGTGGGCTCCTCTCTGCACTTAGCACATCAACCCCTTCAAGTCGAAAAGCCTCCCTCTTCTTCTCCCATTTGTCAGTCTTTATTTATGTGTGACTTTTTTCAAAGGTTCTATTGTACTTTATTTTCCTGTAAATGCCTGACCAGAAAATGGATCTTGGAATCGAGTTTAATATCACCAGCGTACATCGTGTGTTGTGGCAGCAGTACATTGTAATACAGAGTAATAAAAACTATAGTAGGGGAATTGAGGGTTTTGGGGAAAAGGCAGGTAGGTGGAGATGAGTCCATGGACAGATCAGCCATGATCTTATTGAATGGCAGAGCAGGCTTGATGGGCCAGTTGGTCTACTCTTGCTCCTATTTCTTTTATTTCTTATAAATTACAGTAAGAAATAAATATGAAAAATTAACTAAGGAGTGCAAAAAGAGTGGAGGGAAATGTACTGAGGAAGTGTTCATGGGATCATTATTGATCATTAGTCTGATGGCAGAAGGGAAGAAACTGTTCCTGAAATGTTAAGACAACAACACACACAAAGTGCTGGTAGAACACAACAGGCCAGGCAGCATCTATAAGGAGAAGCACTGTCGATGTTTCGGGCCGAGACCCTTTGTCAGGACTAACCGAAAGGAAAGATAGTTAGAGATTTGAAAGTAGTGGGAGGGAGGGGGAAATGTGAAATGATAGGAGAAGACCGGAGGGGGTGGGATGAAGCTAAGAGCTGGAAGGGTGATTGGCGAAAGTGATACAGAGCTGGAGAAGGGAAAGGATCATGGGACGGGAGGCCTCGGGAGAAAGAAAGGAGGTGGGGGGAACACCAGAAAGAGATGGAGAACAGACAAACAACTAAATATGTCAGGGATGGGGTAAGAAGGGGAGGAGGGGCATTAACGGAAGTTAGAGGAGTCAATGTTCATGCCATCAGGTTGGAGGCGGAGGCCATGGAAAGACATATCAGAATGGGAATGGGAATTAAAATGTGTTGCCACAGGGAGATCCTGCTTTTTCTGGCGGACCGAGTGTAGGTGTTCAGCGAAACGGTCTCCCAGTCTGCGTCAGGTCTCACCAATATATAAAAGGCCACACCGGGAGCACCAGACGCAGTGTACCACACCAGCCGACTAAAATGTTGAGTGTGTGTCTTCACCACTTGTGTGCACCACTTCCTTGATGGTAGCAATAAGAAAAGGGTGATGGAGGTCTTTAATCTGACAATGACGACAAAACCTGCGCAGGTTTTTAAAGTGGAAAAGCTGTTCCCTGGTTGCATGGCTGACCATGGCTACTTCTGTATCTTGCCATGCCCCTTGCTCTCCACGGAATGTTGCAGATATGCCTCCCCAGGCTGTTGATCTCGTCCTTCCAGTCTGCTATGCTGACTTTGTATGCCAGGGCAGGCGTGTCCCTATCTCACCTTGGTTAGCCTGCCTGTTGAAGTAGAGTACTGGGGTGTGGCCACTGTCACATGCAAACTGCAACTTGGAGCAACAGGTGAGAGCTAAGGGTCCAGTGGGGACCAAGATGATCATTGATACCTTCAAATTCTTCGCAGTTCCTGACTTTTTTTTTTCTTTTTTTAACAATATTTTTATTATTTTTTATAAAATAAAGAGAACATAGTATAAAGGAGAATTGTGCAGTGCATAACAAATGTACAGTTCAAATTTATGAAAGAGATGTACAAACATGCTTTGATTATTGACCCACCCCTCCCAGTCCCCAACTCCAAGCCATCAATGTATTGGCAAAAAGGGTTAAACAGAACCTTTGTCTCCACAGAGCTGCATTGGTACAGAAAAGGTGTATTTTTCTAATACATAGGCTGTTGTATGATAACAAATCTGAGTCCGAAAAGTTTTACCTGAAAATGCTGGAGGTCAGGGATTTATGAACTGTGGAAAGGGAGAGAGAATGGACTGGGAATTTTGAAAATATTCAGGAAAGGGTCCCCACACCTTATGGAACTTTATGCCTGAATTGAGGATTGAGTAGTGGATCTTCTCAAGGTGTAGACTGGACATGATGTCCCTGAGCGTGGGTGGGCGGGGCAGCATCCCTCCACCTGAGCAAAACTGCGTGCCTGGCCAACAAAGAAGCAAAAGACAGTGTGTGATTTTGTCAGACTTGTGGTGAACTATGTGCCTGTCGGGACACGCCCCTGCTGACTGCTCCTGTGGCTCCTCCCACAGGCCCCTGTATAAAGGAGACCTGCGGCCTGAAGATCGGCCTCAGTCTCCAGGACCTTGTATGATAGACACTCACTCCTGGTTCCTTCTTCCAGTCAATAAAAGCCGATATCTCGCCTACGTCTCAGTGTGAGTTATTGATGGTGCATCAAGACTCTCTCATGTCCCCCTCTCCTGAGGTGCCGAAATGAGCAATCAAAGGGTTGGGTTTCAAATTGTAATTAAGTATTTGGGATCGAGTTTGGAAGACATCTTTCCAGTATTTTTCCAAACTAGGACATGTCCAGTACATATGGATAAGGGAAGCCTCGCCCCTTTTGTATTTGTCGCAACAGAGATTAACATTTGGGTAAATGCAAGATAATTTAGTTTTAGACACATGGGCCCTGAACTGTACCTTGAACTGTAACAGGCAGTGGCAGGCACGTAAGGAGGTTGAGTTAACTAATTTAAGGACTTCATCCCATACCTGATCTGACATTAAAAAATTTAAATCTTGCTCCTAGGCGGTTTCAATTTTGTCAAGCGAGTCTTGCCTCAGAGCCGCCCGCTTGTCGCAGGTAAAAGATATTAGACCTTTACACAATGGATTCGAACAGAGAAACATATCAATGACGTTTGTGTCCGGTGTCTCAGGGAAGTTTGGTATCAGGGGGCGGATAAAATGTCTAATTTTAAAACAAATTTTTAAACAAATCTTAATTTTAAAACAATTTTAATTTTTAAACAAAAAGGGCATCAGACGCTTTAAAGGTCTTTTTTTAGACAACTGTTTTGCAGACAGTTGTTCAAATGATGCAAAACAGATGTCTAAAAAAAGACCTTTAAAGCGTCTGATGCCCTTTTTGTACCAGTCTTGAAATGTTGAATCATGTATAGAAGGCTGGAAGAGATGATTATGTAGAATAGGGCTTGAAAGAGAGAAGCCATGCTTTCTGAACTGAGCCCACACTCTCAGGGTGTGCCTGATGACAAGATTAGCAATTGGTTAAGACGTATGAAAAGGGAGTGCGGATCCAAGAAGTGTGGAGATGGAAGCATTCTTAGTAGAGTTCAGCTCCATTGTCACCCTTATTGGGCAGTCAGATTGATTATAAAAATGAGACCAAAAGATGAGACAACGAATAGATCCTAACTATTTCGTTTCGTTTTCACTCCCGGCTGTTTCTGGCATCTTTAAGTGTGAACACTTGAAACCACAGTGAGCAAAACAGTTCTGAATTGTCCTATTGTTTATTGCTTGCCAACTTTCAGTGAGAAAAATCACTGCTTGTCTTATTGTTTATTGCTCGCCAACCATCAGTGAGAAAAATCACTGCTTTTTAAATATAAACACTATTTAAAAACTGTTCACTCTAAGCACAGTGCAGGATCTAATGGCAAGATGACAGGCCCACAACTGGTGCTCGTTAGAAAGTGTTCGGGAACAGTCTCCAACCCCAATTAAGTGGCATAGTGTCTCAAAAGAACAAGAGGAATCACGACTATTTTTGTTCTTTAAGAATCCCAAGTAAGCAGCTGCCCCAATTAACCATAATCTACTGTATAATTGGTGAATAAAGTTGACCCTTGATAGATGCAGGGATGCTTCTGTGAAGTCTGTGATATTGCCACAAACAGCTGTGGAGGCCAAGTCATTGGGTACATTTAAAGGGGAGGTTGATAGGTTCTTGATTCATAAGGGTGTCAAAGGTTATGGAGAGAAGGCAGGAGAATGGGGTTGAGAAGGGTAATAAATTAGTCACGATCGGATGTTGGAGCAGACTTGATGGGCTGAATGGCCTAATTCTGCTCCTATAATTTATGATTCAGACTTGAAATAGTGTGAGAAATTTCTTTGCCCAGAGACTGACAAATGTGTAGAATTCAGTGCTTGTGGAGGCTGGGTTGCTGAGCATATTTAAGATAGAGATCTGGTGGTGGTGTGGAAAAGTGGCACTGATACCAGCCACGATTAGACTTGTGAGTTTGAGTGGTCTGCTCTGACTTCTGGCGCTGATGTTCCTGTCAGAAAGTGAGTATGCAAGGAGGAGAAGCAGAGAAGTTGAATCGCCTGTCAGCACTGTCAATCTGGAGTTTTTTTTTGCAACAACAAGAACAAAGAAGGTAGCTAGGGAAAGGGTAGGAGCACTTGAAGGCAAATGGGGAGTTTGTGCCTGGAGCCGGAGGAGGTGAATGAGTGAGGTACTACAGGCAGCACAGTAGCATAACGCTTAGCCAATTCACTGGTTCAATTCCTGCTCCTTTCTGTAAGGAATTTGTACATTCTCTCTGTGACTGAATGTGTTTCCTCGGGGTGCTCCGGTTTCCTTCCACGTTCCTGAGGCTTACGGGTTAGTAAGTAATTGGTCTCATGGGTGTAATTGGGTGGGTGGGCTCGTTAGGCTGGGAGGACCTGTTACTGTGCTGTATCTCTTTTTAAAAAAATAAAATAGTGATAGTATCTGGCAGCCACCCTTTTTAAGGGAGGAGAAAACTAGATGCTTACGCGAGATTAATTCTGCAGATGCTGGAAATCCAGAGAAACTCACACAAAAAAATGCTGGAGGAACTGACCAGGTCAGGCAGCATTATGGAGAGGAATAAACAGTTGACATTTTGGGCTGGGATCCTCTTCAGGATTGGAAAGGGCTGGGCAGAAGCCAGGATAAGATTATTGGCAGGGGGAGGGGAGGAGAGCGAAGAGGCAAGGATATAGGTGGGACTAGGTAAAATGGAAGGTGGGTGGGTGAGGGGAGGAGTATGAAATGGGAACCTAGAAGCACAGTACAGGTCTTTCGGCCCACAATGCTGTCCCAAACGTTTACCCCTTCTCCCCTGCATACCTCTTCATTTTACTATCATCCTTGTGCTTAAGCTGGATGTGATAGGTGGAAGAGGTAAAGGGAAGAAGAAATATGAGGAGAGAAGTGAATAGACCACGGGAGAAAGGGAAGGAGGAGGGCACCAATGGGAGGTGAGGAGAAGAGATTCTAAATGAATACTTAGCATCGTTATTCACCAAGGAGAGGGCCTGGAGTGCAGTGAGATCAGTATGTTGATATCCAGAAGAAGGTGTATTAGACCTTTTGCTTAATGGTATTGGTCCATGGCATAAAAAAGTTTGGGAGCTTCTGTTTGAGATCAAGATGGATCCATCCTGGTTTATTGGGGCAGGTTAGAAAGGAGATTGACGGTGCTTTGACAGAGATCTGTAGCCAGAGGGAAATTGGAAAACAGCTGATGTTGTTCATTTATTTAAAAAGGGAAATAGGGATTCACCATTTTTCAGGCTGGTGAGCATTGGGGAAATTATTGGAGCAGATTTCTTAGAGAAAGGGTTTACTCACTCGTGGAAAAAGATTCAAAAGATTAGCTTAATTTGTCACATGTACATGGAAACATACGGTGAACTGTCATTGGCATCAAATCAAATTAGCGAAGATTGTGCTGGGGCAGCCCATGAGAAGTTGCTACGATTCCAGTGACAGCATTGCATGCCCAAAAGTTACTAACACTGACCCATGTGTCACCAGAATGTGGTAGGAAACCGAAGCAAACTCGCTCAGTCCCAGGGAGAACATACAAACTCCTTAACATACTGAACCCTGATCACAGAGATTGCAGGCACAGTAAAGCGATTGTGTTAACTGCTATGGATATAAGAGATGGTTGGGATGGTTTTGTGTAGGGAAAATTTACTTGGTTCCTTCTCCACAAACCCTCTCAAGATTTTGAGCTTTTACTGTTTGTGAAATAGTCATCACAGGTCTGCTGGGTAATTAGTGAACATTCTTTACTTAATTAGCATCTACTCAGAATGATGTTCATGACTACATAATCATTAACAAGATTCTCCACCATGTTTATCGCTGCTGTGATACATCTGGTATAAGAGTTGATTATATATACTTTTCCTGGACATGCTGCTTGTCAAATGAACCTGATACTTTAATGGCACAAATGGCTTTCAAATCCCTCTGGTTTTGTGGATTTGTTCTCCTCCCAGTTTCTCTTCCCCCCCCCCCCACCCCCAAATGCTTAATAAATGAGTGTTGTTGCTTGTTTTATGGTTGTGATTAGTCATGGGAATGTTGTGATCCAGAGAATTTAGCAGAGAACATGGGGGGTGGGTAGTGTGGAGAAGATTGGCATGAATATGAATATTAATGTTGTGACCCCTCCTGACTGCCGCGAGACAATGGTCTGATTGTCCTGGTTGGGGAGTCTGACTGGTCTGTACCCAATTGCCGTCATTGAGCTAATTGTTTTCCGACGTGACTTTTGCAACCAGGAGCCCCTGACTCTTGAGAGGCTGGAGAGAGAGTGAGTGGGAGGGCAAGGCAACAGATAGAATCTGTAGAAGATCAGTTATCTCAAAGCAACTTTGAGTTAGAGCAAAAAGAGATTGTCTTTGCTTTGAGGGAAACATCAAAGGGTGTTTTGTGGGTTTTTAAAGTTTTACTATATCCCTCACCCAGAGCCCTCTCTGCTTGGGTTCAGCTTTAATTCTGTGGGAAAGTGGGAATTATGTGTCCAAGAGCAGGATAGGACGTGAATTTCATGATGAAAGGGGTACAAACTGACCTGGCCATGAGAGGCCAGTGGTTTGTGTGTTCCAGGAGTTAATAGGAGTTGTTCTGCATTTCTGTAACCTTCCTGATGTCAACAAAACCAAAGAGCTGATTATTGACTACAGGAGGGAGAAGCTGGAGTTCCATGAGCCAGTCCTCACGTGGGAATCGGGAGTGGAGTGGAGTATGCTCATTATCAGGGGAGTCTGTTCTGGGATCAGCATGTAAGTTCCATCGCAAAGAAGATACAACATCGCTTCTTCTTCCTTAGAAGTTTCAAAGAACGACACAATACTAAATTGAACTGAATATTCCTAAACTCTTTCAAAGACTCAGTATGGTTTGAAGTTTTATATTCTGTGTTTCTTGATTGTTTTTTTTGCTGTGTGTGTGATTTATTCCTGGTGTTTCTTTGTTTTATGGCTGTCTGTGGGAAGACAAATCTCAGGATTGTATACTGCATACTTTAATAATAAATATACTTTGAGCTTTGAAGATTTTACATGTCTCCTAAAATTTCTATAGGTGCACAATGCAGAATATCCTGACTGATTGTACCATGGCCTGGTATGAAAACACCAATCTTCAGGAATGGAAGAGTGTACAGAAAGTGGTGGATACAGCCCAGTCCATCCCAGGCAAAGGCCTTCCCACCATTGAGCACAGTGACGAGGAAGTGCTGCCGTGAGAAAGCAGCCTCCACCCTGGCCATGCTCTCTTTTCATTACTGCCGTCAAGCTGGAGATACAGCAGCCTTGGGTTCCACACCACCACCCTGCAACCATCAGACTCCTGAACCAGCATGGATAAATTCACTCATCACAACGTCTGATTCCACAAGACTCACTTTCAAGGACTCTACAACTTATGTTGTCAGTATTTTACACACGCACGCACGTCATATGCTGTCATAGTCACAGGCAGACAGACAGACAAGCACACTCACACAGGCAGGCACACAGACAGGCACGAGCAACCAATGTGTAAAACGGCTCTGGTCCTGTGTAGAAGAATGAGGCAGCGGGGTGGGATCTCATTGAAACCTACCAAATAGTGGTAGGATGATTCTAGGACCGGAAGGCACAGCCTCAGAATATAAGGATTTCTCTTTAGAACAGATGAGGAGGAACTTGTGTAGCAAGAAGGTGGAGAATCTGTGGAATTCATTGCCACAGACAGCTGTGAAGGCCGGGTCACTGGGTATATTTCAGAATCAGGTTTAATATCAGGTTTACTGTTTTGCAGCAACAGTACAGTCAATGCATAAACAACTATGAATTACAATAAGAAATATAGTTTTTAGGTATTGCATGCTACTGCATTTAAGACAGAGGTTAATAAGTTCTTGATGTGGAAGGGCTTCAAAGGTTACGGGAAGAAGGTAGGAGTGTGAGATTGAGAAGGAAAATAAATCAGCCATAGTTGAGTGACTGGATGGGCCAAATGGCCTAATTCAGCTCCTATGTATTATGGTCTAAAAGAAAATAAATAGTGAAAATAATACTGAGAACGTGAGTTGTAGAGACATTGATAGTGAGTTGTGAACTGGTTGTGGAAGCAGTTCAGAGTTGTGATGAGTGATGTTATCCATGCAGGTACAGGAGCCTGGTAATAAAGTTGTAGGGTAATAACTGTTCCTGAACCTGGCAGTGTGGTAACTAAGACTCTGGTACCACTGGTTTGGCGGTATGAGGGCATGGCCTGAGTGGTGGGGTTCTTGATGATGGATGCTGGTTGTCTTGTAGCAGTGCTCCTCGTCACTGTGCTCAGTGGTGGGGAGGCCTCTGCTTGTGATGGACTGGGCTGTATCTACCACTTTCTACAGACTCTTCTGTTCCTGGGTACTGGTGTTTCCATACCCAGCTGCGATGCAGCCAGTCAGGACACTCTCTGCACTGCATCTATTGAAGTTTTAGGTGACATGTCAAATCTACACAACTTTATAAGAAAGTAGAGGCACTGCTGTACTTCTTTGTAATGGTACTTGCGTGCTGGACCCAGGACAGATCCTCTGAAATTATAACACCAAGAAATTTAAAGTTACTGACCTTCCCCAGCTTCGATCCGCTTCGTGAACCTCAAGTTTTCTCCTCCTCTAGTCGATTGCCAGCTTCTTGGTTTTGCTGATATTGAGGAGTTCTTGTGGCACCATTCCATCACCCTCTCGTCTGCCAATTCATCACCACCTTTGATTCGGCCAACGAACATGGTGTCATCAGCACATTTAAGTATGGCCTTGGAGCTGTGCTTAGCCCCACAGTCATACTAAGTATAAAGTGAGTAGAACAGGGGGCAAAGCACACAGCCTGGTGGTGCACCTGCGCTGATGGAGATTGTGTTGCCAATCTGATCTGACTCAGTCTGCAAGTGGTGGAGAGAGAGGAGTACAAACTGTCAGGAGAGAGTGAGACCAGGTGAGGTAGAAGCTGGCAGGGTGGGTCAGTCAGTGAATTATTTTCGGGGAAGTATAATCTCCTTTTTCTCTCTGTGATCCTGATATGTCCCACAGTGTTTGTGTAGAGTAATGTAGTTGGTTGAAATGTACATAATCCTCAGCCACAGACATTGAGTTGGGATTTCACTTTAAGAGGCTGATCTGACATGATGGCGTAATTACGTAAATTTTTTTTTGCCTTCACTGCTTGAAATAGAATAAATGAGTTGCAATGGTTTTGCTTAAACATAAAATGCCTCTGTTGTTTTCATTTGCTCTAGGACAATACCAGAGTTATTGAATACATCAGCCAATGCAGTTGCTTTGAAACTGCTGGAGATTTGGGAGCAAAATGCTGTTGCTTGGTTTGTACAAGCCAAAGCCCAGTTTGTGCTACGAGAGATCACTGTGGCTCACAGCAAATTCTATTATCTCTTAGCATTGCTCAGCAGTTCCATGGCATCGAGAGTGGCGAGCCTACTAGAACGCGTGCCCGAACGGGCCGATCACTGAAAAGTCACGGTCTTTAGGATTATCAGAGTTCGAGTACGCCAAACAGTTGCTCTCCTTGCCTGGCCTCAGCAATGCTAAGCCGTTGGAGCTAATGGAGCACTTGCTGTTTCTCCTGGGAAATCACTGTTCTTGTTTTATTTTAAAGTTCACATAGCTCTCGCTAATGCACCCGTGAAGGACTTATAGAGAGCTTGCTAAAACGGCTGATAGTACACACTCAGCCAGGCAACAGTGCATCATTCCTCCTCTTTCCTACCTCAATAAGCCCAGTCAGCAAGGTCCCCAACGTAAGGATGCCTGTGGCTGTGAAGCAGAAAGTGCTGGGCCTGTGTTTTTACCACACTCGCTTTGGTGAGGAAGTGCCGAACGCCTTGAAGCTTTGACAGTGCCAGTACATCGGGACATCCGGTGTCTGCGAACACTGTGGGTTCCGGCCGCCAGGATCGTCTACTGTTCATCACAGACATCCATTCAAGGAGATGCTTTCTGAGTGACGTGGGTGTGCTGTCAGCATCTCCTGTTGATGAGAAGGGAAAGAGCGATGAAACCTGACTGGAGGCAGCAGGATCCAGACTTGTGGGACACAATGGGTGACACTCTGCTTCAGTGGGTGACATTACACATGGGACTGTCCTGACTTAAGTGGCTGGATCTCTGCTTGCTGCAGATTTCCTCTGTGCCCTCGGACTACTAGTCAACATTAGGGACTGTTGGCTTGCTGTCACCCTACACCCCCATTGTGTTCTCCACAAAGACTCCATCAAGTACATGCAGCACCTCATGGGAGTTTACCTGACTGTTGAGTGAATTCCCAAACTGCACCAAGCCCACATTTTCCACTATAGTCACAAGACATGGGGTTGAGTACCACATTTCTACAACTGACCCACCAGCCCATGCCCAAGTGTGTAGATTGGACCCAGAAAACTGGGCACCTGCAAAGCCTGACTAGGCCAACGTGGAAAGACTTAGCATTGTACGCTGGTCAAATAGCCCCTGGGCTTCCCCCCTCCATACGGTCCCTATGTCCAGTGGTGGTTGCCATCCATATGGTAATTATCAATGCCTTAACAAAGCCCTAGATCATTATTTGGTCCCACTCACTCTAGACTTTTCAACTTATTTAGCGAGAAAGTTAATTTGTTCCAAAATTGATCCGGTTAGGGGCTACCAATAGGTGTCTCTGAGCTCGGAGGACATTCCCAAAACATCTGTGATAACCCTGTTTGGCCTTTTTGAGTTTCTGCGCATTGCTGTTTGGGCTGCAAATTACAGTGCAGACTTTCCAACAGCTGCTGGACTTAGATTTTCTTATCATCTACCTAGATGACGTGCTAATCACTAGCGCATCCACATCCGAACGCCTATGTCAACTTTTTGAGTGCTTAAGCCAACATGAGTTGATTATTAGCCCTGCTAAATGCCAGGTTGGGTTGTCAACCTTTGACTTTCTCAGCCATCACAGAAGGTGCAAAACCCTCCCATGAAAAGTACCCACTATTAATGGATTTCCCACCGCCCCACACTACTAAAAAACTACAGGAGTTTTTAGGCATGGTGAAGTTCTATCACTGTTTTATTCCATGAGCTGATGAACTTGTTCTCCCCCTGTGTTGTACCCCAATCACGTGCCTGAATAGTCAGCAGACCTGACCCGGGCATTTGATGATACCAAACAAGTGCTTTCCAGTGTGACCCTACTGGATCTACGGCCATTACTACTGATGCTTCAGACCATGCTGTGGGTGTTGTGCATCAACAGTGGGTTGGAGGCATGTGGCAGGCATGCAATTTCTTTGGCCAGCTCTCCGTCCCTCTGAAAAGAAGTACAGTCCATTTGACTATGAGAATCTCTGTCTTTATCTGGCTGTCCACCATTTCACAGTGTTCATCGACCACAAACACCTCATGTGTGTGATACCAAAATATCAGACCCTTGGTCTGTACAACAGCAACTGTACCTGGTCTACATATCAGAGTTCACAACTGATATACAACATAACAAGGAGAAGAATAATGCTGTGGCTGATTGACTATGGCAGCCAGCCAGCCAGCCAGCCAAGTTATTGACCCAGAGGTCTAAGCTTACTGAAGTTTGGGGAAGCTGGGGTTTCTTTTGTGTGCAATGTTTCAACCAGTTGCCCTTGCCCCATAGCGCCCGGACACTGGAGTTGGACTGTGTTTAACTCCACACATGGCCTCTCACATCCGGGCTGGGTGGCCTCACAGAAACTGGTTGCACTTACCATGGTGGAGTATACTACCCGCTGGCCAGAGGTCGTCCCTGTAGCATCAATTGCTTGGGCGTTCATCTCCTGGATTGCTCAGTTTGATGCCCAACCTGATATTTCCTCTGACCACGGTCCCCGGTTCATTTCATACCTCTGGATGGCCCAGAACCTTGGCATTAGGCTTGATGACACCACGGAGTATCACCCACACCTGATGGCCTAATTCACTGCTCCTTAAAGGCTGCTTTAATGAATGAGTATTGGCATGATCATCTCCTGTGGGTCCTCCTAGGGTTCAGAACAGCTCCAAAAGTGTACCTGCTGTTATCTGTGGCTGAAATGGGATACGGGCGACCGTTAGGAGTGCCAGGTTTTTTTGTTCCTGATGCCATGACTGCTTGGTCAGCCTCTCAACAGCGTTCCACCCTCTTCAGTAAATTAAATTCCTTTGCACTGATTCCTACTTTCCATCATGGCATATAGCACACTTGGATTCCTGTTGACCTACGTTCCTCCTCATTTGCTTTTGTCCACCACGATACACACCGACATCCCCTTAGGCCACATTTTGGAATGGAGAGAAAGGACTTTTATCATAGATAAGGGTGAATGTATTACGGTTGGAGGATTCTGCTACAATGCCCCTACTGTCAGGATGTGACCACGACCATGTCAACACACCTCTGGATGAGCCAGAGGCATCTGCTGTTCCTCCACCTGAACATTGGACCCGAGCCAAGCTCCAGACAGGGTCACAGTGCTGGTTTTAGTGCATTCTGCGGCGGGGAAGCGTACATAATTCACAACCACTGGCGTTGCCATTCATTGATGAGGCTGGTCTGACATGATGACACAATTATGTAGTTTTTTACTGCGCTTTGTGTTCAGTCTTGAAGTACAATAAATGAATTGCTAGTTTTCCTTAAGCATAAAGCGCCTCCGCTATTTTAATTTGTGGAAACCTACATTACATTAAAGAAGCAGTTAAAATGTTGGAAATACATTGATCAATGTGTGGTGAGCAAGTTCCTACAAGGAGCCATAATGTCCCATGAAGTGCGCTCAGTGGTTTCAATTAAGTGATTAGAGTTGATCCGGAGTGTGCTGTGGAGGATGCAGGATCTTTTGCATCAAGCTTTATGCTTAAAATCAAAACAAGGAGCAGTGTTATCCTGCACAGATCCATGCCAGCACCTTACAGAATAATCCATTTAATCACATTTTCTTCTGCTTTCTCTTGGAGTGCTGTGTTAGAACTAGGGTCGAGTGTTGGATTACGGTGAAAAATTATTATTTTTCTTCTAGTTTAATTCTCCTATGCTTGCTTGTATTTTGCAATGTTTCAAAAATCTCAAAGTAAATTTTGTTATCAAAGTACGTGTACAATATGTCTCCATATACTGCCGTGGAATTAATTTTTTGCCAGCAGTGTTTACATAAAAATAAAGAAATATAATAGAATTTATGAAAATCTCTACATAAACAAAGACTGACAAACAACCAATGTGCAAAATAAAAGACAAATAGTGCAAATAATAAAAAATGGAAGCCAATAGCAGCAGCGAGAAGAGAGCATGACCTTTGATGGTGGGGCTCCTTGATGATGGATGCTGCTGTTTTGTGGCACTGCTCGCTGTGAATGTGCTGAATAATGGGGAGGGCTTTGCCTGTAATGGACTGGATGCATCCACCACTTTTTGTGGAATTTTCCATTTCCATGGTTGTTTCCACACCAAGGCACGGTGCAACCAGTCGATGTACTGTCCACTGTACACCTATAGCAATTTGTCAAAGTTTTATATGTCCTGCTGAATCTATGCAAAATTTTAATAAGGTACAGGTGCCTTTGTGATAGCACCTACGTACATACAATAGTTCAGTGAATTTTCCAGCAAGTAATGTACAGTTGCTTTTGTATTTTTCTAGAAGCTTCTTGGCTCTCAGTGCTGAATCTGGTTCAATGCTGAACCAGCTGAATCTGGTTATTTTATAGATTAATTGTTTCATTTTCACACCCGCCCATTTCTGCCATCTCCAAGCTTGAATCCTTGAAACCACAGTGAACAAAACAGTTCTGAATTGCTGTACTTCTAATTTCTCACTAACTGTCGGTGACAAAAATCACTCCATCTTGAACACTATTTAAAAACTGTTCACTTTTAGCTCAGTGTAGTCCCCAATGGCCACACAAGTACACGAGACTGGTGATAGTTGAAACTGTTCGGCAGCAGTCACCTGGCCTAATTAAGGAGCACAGTGTCCCAAACAAACAAAGGGAGTCCTGGCTAATTTCTCAATTAGTTTTTGTTCTTTAAGAGTTGTTGCAAATAAGCAGCTGCAGCCTATCACTGTGTGGCTTGCTGTGGAAAACGAGTAGGTGTCTCTGTGTTCGTGTGGTGTCCCTTTGAATCTTTGATTAACCGGTGGCCCAATTAACCAGAATCCACTGTACATTTATTTGCTCTGGGCATGTTGACCTGAATTATAGATTCAAATCTGCCGGGTTGATTTGAATGCATTGGTAGAATGTAGTGACTATCATGCAGTTTACATCCCGTGCCGATGAATACCAGAGAATAGGTTAGGAAATAATGGGAAAGGTACAGTAGACATTGTGGTTAAGAAGCAGTTAACACTCCAAGACCTGTGTTGGAGTGTTGCTTTGCTGAGAGTAAGCTCAAAGAGAAGACTTCCTCACCAGAAGACCACAATCATTGTGGATCGCAAGTAACATCTTCCCCTCACTGACAATCAACACTAGCATGTCTCAAGGATGCTTGCTTAGCCCACTGCTCTACTCTCACTATACCCATGACTCTGCGACTAGGCAGTGCTCAAATGCCATCTATAAATTTACCAGTGATACAACTGTTGTTGGCAGAATCTCAGATGGTAATGAAAAGATTTATAGGAACGAGATAGATCGGCTGTTTGAGTGGTGTCACAACAATAACCTTGCACACAGTGTCAGTAACTGATTGTGGACTTGAGGAAGGGGAAATTGAGAGAACACACACCAATCCTTATCAAGGAGTCAATAGTGGAAAGGGTGAGCAGTTTCAATTTCTGGCTGTCAACATCTATGAAGGTTTATCCTGGGCCAACATATTGATGTAATTAGAAAGAAGGCATGCACCAGCCAAATTAGGAGTTTGAGAGATTTGGTATGTCACCAAACACTCCTGCAAATTTCTGCACATGTACCGTGGAGAGAATTCTAACGGATTGCATCACCATCTACTGTGCAAAGGCCACAGCACAGAGTCAGAAAAAACTGCGGAGTAATAAACTCAGCCAGTTCCGTCATGGGCAGTAGCCTCCCCACATGAAGGCTCAAAAAGGTAGCATCCATCGTTACTGACCCCCATCACCCAGGACATGCCCACTTCTCATTTCTACCATCAGGAACCTGAAGAGAGACACTCAAATGTTTAAGGAACAGCTTCTTCCCTCCACCATCAGATTTCTGAATGGACAATGAACCCATGGAAACTGCCTCCTACTGCTCTCTTTTTGTTTTACACTACAAGGTGGTGGCATCCGTCGGTCTCGAGAGACCATCGAGTTTCCAGGGCGCTTGCCTGGGCAGGGTTATATGGGAGACCGGCAGTTGCCCAAGCTGCAGGCCTTCCCCTCTCCACGCCACCAATGTTGTCCAAGGGAAGGGCACTAGGACCCATGCAGCTTGGCACCGGTGACATCGCAGAGCAATGTGTTGTTAAGTGCCTTGCTCAAGGACACAAACACGCTGCCTCAGCTGAGGCTCGAACCAGTGACCTTCAGGTTACTAGTCTGATGCCTTGCCCGCTAGGGCACGTGCCAACACTATTTACACTACACTATTTACATTTACATTACATTAACATTACAGATAGACATATGATATGTTTGCACTTTTATCTTCCTATATATATATATGGATAGACAGTTATGTTATCTTCCTAATTCTCAAGTATTATTGGGCTTAACATATATATTTTATTAGTTATTAATACCTGAGATATGTAGTATGATTGGCACTTATGTATGCAAATTATGGGATTCAGAAATGTATAAAGTT
This sequence comes from Hypanus sabinus, assembly GCF_030144855.1. Taxonomy (NCBI): domain Eukaryota; kingdom Metazoa; phylum Chordata; class Chondrichthyes; order Myliobatiformes; family Dasyatidae; genus Hypanus; species Hypanus sabinus. Next base: position 29,165,475 of record NC_082729.1, on the reverse strand, counting down.
GCTATTGGATGTATATCCGTATCCAACTAGTCAATTTCTGTATAAAATTGGCATTTCTTTGATCATTCTTCAGAATGGTTCGGTGACATGCCTAGTTGTTCTCCTTGTGCACAAGTAAATAAAGTTCACAGTAAATTTGTTATTAAAGTACGTATGTGTCACCATCTATAACTCTGGGTTTCATCATCTTATGGTCATAATAAATCCAATAGCCATAATAGAATCAATGAAACTAACAGGGTAGAAAGTACAAAAGACAACAATCAGTGTAAATACAAAAAAAAGAAAAAAATTATAGTAATAAGCAATAAATATAAAGAGCATGAGATAAAGAGTCCTTGAAAGTGAGTCTAGGTTGTGGGAACAGTTCAGTGATGGGGCAAATGAAGTTATACGCTCTGATTCAAAAGCCTGATGGTCGAGGGGTAATAACTGTTCCTGAAACTGGAGGTGTGAGTCCTGAGGCTCCTGTACTTCCTTCCTGATGGCAGCAGTGAGAAGAGAGCATGTCCTGTGTCGTGGTATTGAGGAATGGTGGTGTGCTTTCAGAGTCCTGTTAATTGGTGGCGTCAATGTGCCCCTGAACCTCAAGAATATTCCCAAATCCTGGTGATATTAAGGAGTATGAACTTTGGATTCTGTCTAGGTGAGGGATGGTGAATGTGAGTGTGCCACCTCCCCCAGCAGTTTCCTCTGATCAGATTGGACAGAGTTTCAGCAAAACATGTGAAATTGGTAGATCACCTGCTAGTGAAAGTATTAGTACTCCACCCTGGGTCAGAAATCATGGTGCGTTATCGTATGGAACAGGGATTCTTTCTCCTGTCAGCACAGAGGATTACACAGTCGATTTCTCCTAATTCTTTAATCCATGTTGCATGAAATTGTATTAGAGAGTTGACAGTAAGTACAATGTTTGTTATACAGTGATTGCTGTTCTATCTGATCCTACACGCCCATCAGCCTGAGTGGTAAAGTGATTGTTGGTTTTCTTCCGCTTTGCTCTGAAACTGAAGCCATGGTCTGCATTTCTATGCACCCTTGCTTCGGACAATACAGTACCTTCCAGCCCAAAGAGTCTGGTCAGCTGTGCCCATGAGAAAACAGGATTCGGCCGTGGTCAATATAAAGTCATACAGCACAGAAACAGGCCCTTCAGCCCATCCACTCCATGCCAGGTCCCGTCGACCTGCATCTGGGCTGTAGCCCTCCAAACCCCTCCCATTCACATATTTATTCGAACCTATCTCCACCACTTCCACTGGAGTGGAAGGTAGCTCGTTCCACACTCTTACCAACCTCAAAGTGAAGAAGTTCTCCCTCAGGTCCCCCTTAAATTTTTCAACTTTCATAACTAACCCGTGGCCTCTATTTCTTTCCCAAGCTCAGTGTAAAAGGCCTGCCTGCATTTTCCCTATCTTTCACCCCTCATAATTTTGTATACCTCTATCAAATCTCCCCTCATTCTCCTACGTTCCAGGGAATAATGTCCTAACCTATTCAACCTTTCTCTATAGCTCAGGTCTTCAAGTTCCAGTAACATCCTTGTAAATTTTCTCTGTACTCTTTCAATCTCATTGATGTCTTTCCTGTAGGTAGCTGATCAGAACTGCCTACATTACTCCACATTACTCACCAATGTCTTAAACAACTTCAACATAACATCCCATCTCCTGCACCCAGTACTCTGCACCCTATCTACCTGTAACGCCACTGCCAAGGAACTGAGGGTCTGTATACACAGATCCTTCCGTTCTACCATACAACTCAGTGCCCTACTGTTCACTGTATCTTGTGCACCATTGGCTCCAGTGAACACAAATGGTGCATCAGATCACCTTTTAACGTGATTCGGATTCATTTATTTATCATGTGTACATCGAAACGTACAGTGAAAAGTGCCGTTTGCTTTAGCAAACAACACAACCCAAGGATGTGAATGGGACAGCCTCTGCAAGTGTTGTCAAGCATTCTGGCGCCAACAGAACGTGCCCACGATGCTCGGCAGAACAACACAGAACACAACAACAGCAAAACAAGCTCTGTTCCTCCCTCCCCAACCTCTGCCAACTCAGGGACATACACAGTCCTGCAACCTCAGGACAGGCAATATCTAGCTTTCAGCCTCCAATGGACTCAGATACACAGATGTTGGGCCTTCGACTTCCCTGGCGATTTGCAGATCCAAACCTGGGCTCTGGTTATCGGCCTCCTGCAAACAGACTCACAGACATTGGGCCTTCAACTTCCCTGGTGATTTGCAGATCCAAACCTGGGCTCTGGTTATAGGCCTCCTGCAAACAGACTCACAGACATTGGGCCTTCGACTTCCCTGGCGATTTGCAGATCCAAACCTGGGCTCTGGTTATCGGCCTCCTGCAAACAGACTCACAGACATTGGGCCTTCGACTTCCTCAGCAGACACACAGATTCACAGACCCAGGGCTTCAGTTTCTGGATTTCCAATCGACCTTTGGACTTTGATTGTGGGTGTCAACCCTAGAACTCACTTGTAACAATCAAGGATCAATTTTATTCGCCATATATATTTGCACGTATTACGAATTTTCTGTGGTGTGTTGCTTTGGGTGTAGTGCAGTGATGGGGTGGGGGGAATGTAATGAGGACCCTGAAGTCCAGGAACTTTGGGCTGTCTGATGACAGGGCTCCGAGGGGCGTTACACAGTCTGTTTTCACTGATACTATTTATTAGGAAATCGGGCTGAAGGCTACACAGATTGATAGAATAGTTAAGAAGGCATATGGAATGCTTGCTTTTATTAGTCAAGACATTGAGTTCAAACGTCAGGAAGTCGAATTGCAGCTTTTTAAAACTCTGCTTAAGCCACATCTGGGGTATTGCATACATTTCTGTTGCCCCACTGTAGAAGGATGTCGAGGCTTTGGAGAGGGTGCAGAAGAGGTTCACCAGGATGCCACTTGAGTTATGATGCACCATCAATAACTTACTCTGAGACGTGAAGGCGAGATATCGGCTTTTATTGACTGGAAGAAGGAACCAGGAGTGAGTGACCATCATACTACGTCCTGGAGACTGAGGCCAAGCATGAGCCTCAGATCGCCTTTGGACTTTGATTGTGGGTCTGTGGGAGGAGCCACAGGAGCAGTCAGCAGGGGCATGTCCAGACAGGCACACGTAGTTCACCACAGGTTAGAGGCTAGAACGAGAAGTTAGGTTGTTTCCTCTACAGTGGTGAAGGCTGAGGTGAGATCTGATAGTGGTTTAAGCTTGAGAGGTATGGACGGAGTAGACGGACAATATCTTTTTCCAAGGTCTGAAATGTCCATACCTTAGTGCGTGCATTTAATGTGAGAAGGAGTAATTTCAAAGGGCATGTGAGGGGCAGGTTCTTTACACAGAGTGAGTGGGTGCCTGGAATGTACTGCCTGGTGTGGTGGTACAGGTAGAAACATTAGGGACTTCTAAGAGATGTTTATGTAGGCATGTGAATGTGAGGAAAATGGAAGGATGCGTACATTGTGTAGGCAGAAGAGATCAGTTTAGCTGGCCATTTGGTTCGGTAAAACATTGTGAGCCAAAGGGCCTGTACCTGTGCTGTACTGACGTACATTTTCTGTTCTCAGTCACCTGTGGCAGTGGTGTAAAGTCCCATAGCAACAATAGTAGGAAAGAGTACGACAAGATAGATAATAAGGATTGTTATTGGATTCATTCAGATTTATTTATCGCATGAACATTGAAACAAAAAGTGAACTGCATTGTTTATGTTGACAACCAACAGACCCAAGGATGTGCTGGGGGCAAGTGTCCCCGTACATTCCAGAACCAACATCGCTTGCCCAGCAGGTTAACAGCACTGACACTGACTTGTATGACATGAGATCTCTTTGTTTTTCAGCAGCAGTACCGTGCTAATTGTCCATTTTTGACACTTCTCTCCTCTTTCTCAGTCTCCATCACTGGAGACAAACTGTCAACTGACAGATTTTATAAACCTACCGATTCTCACAGCTACCTTGACTCCTAATGACTTCCCCAATTATTTCCTGAAAAACTGGTATTTCTTTTTCTCAGCACCTTCATACCCACTGTATCTGTTCCCAGGAAGAGGTTCTCCTTTCCAGGACATCAGAGATGTCCTCCTCTTTCAGAGAATGGGGTTTACTTCCCTCCACCATTGATTCTGCCCTCGCCTGCTTCTTCTCCATTTCCTGGACATTCACGTCACCTGAACAGGGATGGAGTTCCTCTTGTCCTCACCTTCCTCCCCATGAGCATCCTATATTTAACACGTCATCCTCTGCGATCTCTGCCATCTCCAATAGGATCCTACAACTAAACATATCTTTACCTTCCTCCCTCTCTCCGTCCATTCAGTGACCCAGAACAGTCCTTCCAGGTGAGGCAATGCCTCAACTACAAATCTACTGAGGTCGTCTGCTCCCGATGTGGCCTCATCTACATTGGTGAGACCAGTCGTAAGTTGGGGGACTGCTTTGTCGAACACCTCTGCTCCTTCCACCAAAAGCAGATTTTCCCAACCATATTAATTCCTGTTACTGTTCCTATTCCAACATGTTGGTCCAGGGCCTCCTATTTTGCCACGATGAGGCCGCTCTCGAGGTGGAGGAGCCACACCTAATATTCTGTTTTAAATAGCTTACAACCTGATGGCATAAATATCAATTTCTCCTTCCAATAATTCTTATACTAATTCTTATAATTCAATAACGCTTCCCTCCTCTTCTGATCCCTGCTCTGGTCTCTTACCTCTTCTTCTCACCTTCCTGTCACCCCCCCCCCCCCCCCCAGAGCGCTTCTTCCATCCTTTTCTCCTACGGTCCACTCTCCTGTTCTATTAGATTCCTTCACCTATCACCTCTACTGGTCATCCTCCCTCTCCCACCCCCCACCTTTTATTCTGGCATTTCCCCCCACTGAGAAGAGTCTCAGCCTGAAATGTCGACTGTTTATTCATTTCTGTAGATGCTGAGCTCCTCCTTGCATTCCTGCATTTTGTGTGTGTTGCTCGATGCTAAATGTGATATTGGTGATAAATATGTAAGATTTTAATCTACAAGTTTATTGGAAACATCAGACTATTAAAGGGAGTCTATGCAAGGAGGTATTGAGAGCTTTCAGGGTGTTTTTGAAGTAGCCTGTTCCAAAGACTCTTACTGTTGTGTGCAATGAATGAGATTTAAATAATCATTTAATAATTTAAATAATGTCAATATGCACCTTGATGACGGTGATCATAATACAATTGAATGTTACATTTAGACAGTGGGAGAGAAAACGGATCTACTATTAATATTTTAAATTAAATGTGTCAAATAAACCTTTCGAGGTAGGTTTCTTTTTACGAAGAATGGGAGGTGTGGGAATGATCGGCCAGGTAGTAGAGGCAGATGCCTTTGGGACACTCACGGTTCAAAGTAAACTTATTATCAAACTCTGTAGATGTCACCTTGAGAGTCAGTTTCTTACATGCATTTGCACGTAAGTAGACAATACAATAGAATTTATGAAAAACCTGAATAACAAAGACTGACAAACAGCCAATGTGCTAAAGACAGATCACACAAATAATTAAATAAATGCTGATAACATGAGTTACAGAGTCCTTGAACGTGAATCTAGACTTGCATGTGTTCCCAACCTTCTTTTATGCCATGGACCCCTTGATAGACAATAGGTGCAGAAGTAGACCATTCGGCCCTTGTGGAGTCAGTTCAGTATTGAGGTGAGTGAGGTTCTTCATGCTGCTTCAGGAGCCTTCAGAATGGTTGTAGGGTAATAATTGTTCCTGAACCTGAAAGTGTGGGACTTAAGGCTCCATTATGTCTTTGCTCAGTGGCGGAGGTCAGTGATGATTGGAAGCTGCTTTCTTGTGGTAGCTCTTCATGTAACTGCTCAGTGCCTGTGATGGACTGGGCAGTATGCTCCACTTTCTGTAGACTTTTCTGTTCCTGGCCATTTGTGTTTCCCTACCAGACTGTGCAGCAACCAGTCCACTGCGCCTCTATAGAAGTTCACCAAAGTTTTAGATGACATGTAAATCTATGCAAACTTCTAAGAAAGTAGCTGTGCCTTCTTTGCGATGGCACTTAACATGCTGGTCCCAGGACAGATCCTCTGATGTGATAACATCAAGGAATTTAAAATTACGGACCTGATCCCTGATGGACAGGATAGCAATTGAAGATATCTGTAAGTGGATAACAATCTTGAAGTTGATTCTATTTCTCCACCCCATCAAACTCACAATCAATGTGGAGGAGGTGCGCAGTTGTTACTTAGTGAAACTTAGACACAGGACTTGTATTTAGCAGATAACGTGGTGGGGATGGGGGATGGAGAAAACCGGCCTGAATATTTCAAAATGGTCAACACCGGTCAATAAGCTGACCCCTTCTGACTGGCGTAACAGTGGTCCAATTGTCCTGGTTGGGGAGTCTGACTGGTGCCATCATTGAGCTGATTGTCTCTGGAGATGACTTGTGAGACCAAGAGCCCCTGACTGTGAGAGGCTGGGGAGCGTGGGTGGGAGGGGAAAGCAGCGGATAGTATATCAGATTTCTCAAAGCAAAAAGAGATGGCCTTTGCAACATCAAAGGGTGTTTAGCGGAGTTTTAAAATTCCGTTTTATCCCTCACCCTACCCTTTGTGCATCACTTCAGCCTTAATTCTGTGGTAAGGTGGAGTTCTGTGTTTGAGAAGGTGACGGGGTATGAATGTGGATGGTTTGAGTGTTGGTGTTGCTCTGGGTGTCTTTACCCTGGTAGTATCTTCATTTGAAATTGGGAGTCTACATGTAGTGGAAAGCTGGAGGAAGGCCCTCCTTTCAATCCACAGGGCTCAAGGCTGAGCACCAAAATCGAAGCAAGCGGGGCAGAGATACTATTGTTCTATAAGATTATGACTGATTCTGTGCCTCAGCCCCACTTTCTTGCTTCATTGTCATCTCCCGTGTAGACAATAGCATGGTGGTTAGTGTGATGCTTTCACAGCTCGGAGCGTTGGAAGTTGGAGTTGGATTCCAGCGTCCTCTGCAAGATAGCCTGTCTGTTCTTCCTATGCGCACCTGGGTTTCATTCGGGTGCTCCAGTTTCCTCCCACAGTCCAAAGACGTACAGGTTAGTAAATTAATTGGTAAATGTAAACCGTCCTGTGTTTAGGTTAACGTTAAATTGGTGGGTTGCTGGGCAATGTGGCTTGGTGGTTTTGATAGGCCTGTTCTTCACTGTATCTCTAAGATATAGGAGCAGAATTAAACCTTTTGGCCCATTGAGTCTGCTCCGCCATTCCATCATGGCTGATATATTATTCCTCTTCTCTTACCTTCTCACTGTAACCTTTGATGCCCTGATTAATCAAGAGATATTAACCTTCACTTTAGATATACCCAATGACTTGCCTTGCACAGCTGTCTGTGGCAAAGAATTCCACAGATTCACCACTCTCTGGCTAAAGAAATTTGTCCTCATCATGTTCAATGGATGTCCCTCAGTTCTGAGGCTGTGCCTTCTGGTCCTAGACTTCTCCACTGTGGGAAACATCCTCTCCAATCTTCTATCCATTCTAGTATCTTTCCCATAATACCATGGGCCCTTATTTTGTTAAGCAGCTTCATCTGTGGCCTCTGCTCAGAGGCCTTCTGAAAATCCAGTGCACAAAATCCACCGATTCTCCTTTGTCTCCCCTACTTGTTATTTCCTCAAAGAATTCCAACAGATTTGTCAGCCAGTATTTCCTCTTGAGGAAACCGTGCTGACTTTCGCCTACTTGCCCTCAAGTACCCCAAAACCTTATCTTTAATAATAGACTCCAACATCTTCCCAACCACTGTGGTCAGGCCTATAATCTCCTTTCTTTTGCCTCCGTCCCTTCTTAAAAAATGGAGCAACATTTGGTGATTTTTGGTGAATTTAGTGATTCTTGAAATAAATAAATAGTAAATAACTGAGCAACCACAAGGGGGGATTTGGATTTATCTTGATTCTTCCTCAGCACATTGCCACTGTCCCATTTCAGCTCTTGGCCGCGTAGGTTTTTTCCCCACAGTCCAAAGACCTACTGGTTGGTATGTTAACCGGTCATTGTAAATTGCCCGATGATTAAGCTAAATCGGGGGCTTCTGAGCAACATGGCTCAAAGGACCATAAGGGCCTATCCGTGCTAAATAAATAAATTAATAAATAAGAGCTTTCCCTACTTGCCAGATTCCCAGACTCTGCACAGTCTTGGAGGGCATTGTCAATGAGAGGTCCCTGCCATTCAGAGCTGATGACTGCCACGTGTCTCCTAATCCGGCATATTTTCCTGCTGTACAGATTGTGGTAGGTGGTCCTAGTTTCAGACTCCAACTGAGTGAATGCTTTCTAAGATAATGTGTTGCATCAAATTTAACGCGGCTTGAAATTACTTGTATTGAAAATAAACCAAGGGTGCACATCATATCCTTTAAGGAAGAGCTATGACCTTTTCTTGGAATTTCCTGCCTGAAAGATTGAGGCACTTACTGAAACCTTCAGTGACAATAAATGGGAGTCTTGTTCCAAAAGGCATTCTGTTGTCATGTGGGCAAAGGGAAGTCTCTCATTGACTGTCTCTGATTAATGCTGTTATAAGATTCTGACGCTGAGTATTGTCTCCCACAGCCATCGTAATTTCATTATAGCGATGCTGAGTAGAGATTTCCATATCAAATGAATTCAAAAAGCTGACAATCTTTCAAATTGAAGGCAAGATGCTCAGATGAAAGAAAGCTGCAGCAGCAAGAGATAAGTGTGATGTTCCAGATGAAGTTAAACTTCGAGCAGAATTAGCCAATGTACCGTTGAGGCAGAGCCCAGATAACAGAGTCACAGAGCTTAGAGTTACAGAAAGATACAGCAGAAAAATGAGCCATTTTATACACTCGGTAAATGCAGACTAGCTTTGATGTCATGGAAGGTAGTCCTAGGCTGTTTTGGTGAAGTGGGTTGAACAATTTTTCATGAATTCAATACAGACGGATATGAGCTGATCCATTCTGGGAGCACAAATAATTGGAAAAATCTTGAGGAAGCTTACATACAAGTCCATATGTCCTTGAGGGTGACAACACAGGTAGGAAGGCATACTTTACAATTGTGTTCCAATTTTAAACTAGTTGGCAGGGGCGCTGGGAACCAGAGTGATTGGTCAAGAGGATAGAGCAGTCGGTGTAAATGTAGATCCAACATGTGGAAAGATGGGCCATAACTGAGATCAGTTCGATGGCTTAAATGTCTCTATTTTAATGAGAAAATTACTGAGAACAAGTGTGTTGAATTGGGTGTATCAGAGCCAAAGAAAGGTGAATCTGTGGAATTCATTGCCACAGGCGGCTGAGTGTATATGGAACATGGAACCACAGTATTGTGGCCTTTACAGGGACTTGGCTATCAATCAACTGGCTGGAGTGTCGAACCGACATCTTTAACCATTTGCTTCAGCTGTTTGAGGTACCCACCTGCTTCATGCAGGCTTTAATCATGCCAGTGCCCAAAAGGAATATGCTAACTTGCCTCAATGAAAATTAGACCATAAAACCATAAGAAATTGGAGCTGAATTAGGTCATTTGGCCCGTTGAGTCTGTGCTGCCGTTTCATAGCTGATCCATTTTCCCTCTCAAGCCCATTCTTCTGCCTTCTCCCTGTAACCTTTCATGCCCTAACTTTTGAAGAAGCTACCAACCTTTGCCTTAAATGCATCTGACCTCTACAGACGCCTGTGACAACAAATTCCCCAAATTCACCATTCTCTGGCTAAAGAAATTCCTCCTCATCTCCATCTAAATGGGCATCCCTCTATTCTGTGTCTGTGGCCTTTGATCTTAGACACCCGCACTATAGGAAGCTTCACTTTTAGCCCTCAACTCAAAAGGGTTGCCGGTCTCTCGATGGCAGGAGGTCCTCCCTGAGGCACTCCACTCTATTCGCTCTCTGTTATGTACGTCCACCAATGCCACCCCTCACGAACGCCTATTCTCTTTTCCCAGGAAGTCTGTCACTGGGACCACCCTACCAGTTTGGTTGACGTCCCCAGGGCCAGTGCTGCTCCGGAGACATGTGAGGAGTACTAAATACTCCCCGCTGGTCGAGAGGGTTCACCTTGTACATGCGAACCCCCAGTATGCCTACGTGGTCTTACCTGATGGGCGGGAGGACAGGTATATGTAGTTCACCACACACCCGCACTATAGGAAGCTTCCTCTTCACATTCAATCTATCTAGGCCTTTCAACATTCGATAGGTTTCAATGAGATCCCCCCTCATTTGGCTAAATTCCAGTGAGTGTGGGCCCAGAACCATCAAATGCTCCGCATACAATAACCCTTTCATTCACAGAATCGTTTTCATGAACCTCCTTTGAACCCTCACCAATGTCAGCACATCCTTTTTTAAATAAGGGGCCCCATCTGCTCACAGTGCTTTATAAAGCCTCAGCATTACATCCTTGATCTCATATTCTAGTCATCTTGAAGTGAATGCTAACATTGCATTTGCCTTCCTTGCCACTGACTCAACCTGCAAATTAACCTTCAGAGAATTCGGCATGAGGACTCCCACCTCCCTTTGCACGTCAGATTTATGAATTATCTTCCCGTCATCTACTCAATGACTTGGCCTTCACTGTTGCTTGTGGCATTGAATTATACAGATTCACCACTCTCTAGCTAAAGAAATTCCTCATCTCCATTCTTTTCTGGGGCTGTGCCCTCTGGTCTTAGATCCCCACCCATAGGAAACATCGTCTCCATATCCAATCTCTCGTAGCCTTTCACCATTCAACAGGTTTCAATGAATTTCTCTGAACTCCAGTAAGTAGAGGCCCAGGGCCTTCAAACGCTCCTTCCATGATAAGCCTTTCAATCCCGGAATTTTCATGAAGCTTCTCCAAAGTCAGCACATCATCTCCCTCTAAGATGAGGGGCCCAAAACTGCTCACAATACTCCAAGTGAGGCATCAGCAGTGCCTTATAAAGCCTCAACATTATATTCCTGCTTTTATAATCTAGTTCTCTCGAAATGAATGATAACTTTGCATTTGCCTTCCTCACCACTGACTCAACCTGCAAAATTACCCTTTAGGGAATCCTGCATGAAGACCCCCAAGTCTCTTTGTTCCTCAGAATTTTGTATTTTCTCTCCATTTAGAAAATCTAGAATGTTGTTTATGTAGTAAATACATGCTGGCTTTTAAGTATTTATACATATTTTATTTCATATCTGTACCTTAATCTCTAACTTATTTTTAGATTTTTTTTATAATTGTATGTTTTTTGTTGCATGTCACTCTCTGACCAACACACCACAGGAAATTCCCAATACATTTAAATGAAAATGGCGAATAAAACTGATCCCTGATCCTTTAGTTTTCCCTGGGGTAAACTAAACTAACTGTCTTTAATTATCTAGAACAAGGGATACTATAAGTGTTGAGGATTCTGTTTTAATATTGTGTTGAGGAGGAATTTCTTTTGAGGGTTGTGAATCCTTGGAATTTTCTACCCAAAAGTGCTGCAGACAATGAGGCATTCTGTACTGAGATAGGCATCTTTAAAAATGGGTTAAATAGCCAGATGTAGTAAATCCCAGGCAAGAGAGGAAAGTCCTAACACTCTCATCATTTTTCAATTCTTCCGGCTAAAAGACGTGACAGAAAATTTGAGGACAAATGATGTTGTATCTTTCATTAAAAAGGGATGAATAGAGTCATTACTAGCCAATTAGTTTAACTTCAGCAGTGGGCAAATCATTGGGATCAATTCTGAGGCACTGTGTATCAATCTTCAGTTTGTAAAGCACAGATTTGTCAAGGGCATTCAGCATGGATTTACGAAGGGAAGGCCATGGCCTCACTAATGATTGAACTTTTTGGAGGAGGTAATGAGAGTTAATCATAGCTGGAAGTAGTGTTCCTTCAAGGTGTATATTAACTTAGATTTGAGTAACAAAGAAGTTAGCTGAAGGGACAAAAATGGGCTGTTGTAGTTGACCAAAAGACAGGCTTTAGGCTGCAGGAAGAAATTGGATCTGATTAGCTGGCAAAGAAGAATGAGCTGAGCAATGCAGGGAATACACAGTGAATGGGAAGAAACTGGAATATATGTCCATAAATCCTTAAAAGAAAAATGGCAAATATTGTGATTAGAAAATCATAAAGGAGGGCTATCCATTTATGGCCACACTTCTGGGTACACATAAATTGTGTTGTTATTAGTACATCCAATACATTCCCTCTTCTCATTACTGCTGTTGAGAGGTGGTACAAGAGCCCAAAGTCCCACACCCAACATTTTATTTCAAGATAAAGATTGGCTTTATTTATCACACATACATTGACACATGCAGTGAAATGTATTGTTTTGTGTCAATCCCTAACTGAGAACAAGGATGTGCTGGGGGCAGCCCTCAAGTGCGCCAGCCTCCAGAGCAGGTTACTGAGCAGTGTGGCGAAACCGAGGGAACTTGGGCTCCACGTCCACAGATCCCTCAAAGTTGCTACCCAGGTTGATAGGGTGGTTAAGAAGGTGAATGGTGTGTCAGCCTTCATTAGTTGGGGAGTTAAATTCAAGAGCCGCAAGGTAATGTTGCAGCTCTATACGATCCTGGTTAGACCACACGTGGAATATTGTGTTCAGCCTGGTCGGCTCATTATAGGAAGGTTGTGGAAGCTTTAAAGAGGGTGCAGAGAAGACTTACCAGGGTGTTGCCTGGATTGGAGAGCATGTCTTATGAGGATTGGTTGAGCGATTCAGGGCTCTTTCTTTGGAGCGAAGGAGGATGAGAGGTGGCTTGATAGAAGTGTACAAGACGAGGAGAGGCATGGATAGAGTGGACAGCCAATGCCTTTTTCCCAGTCTGGAAATGACCCATTACGAAAAACATAGCTGTAAGGTGATTGGGGAAAGTATATGGCAGACAGATGTCAGAGGTAGTTTTTTTTTGTTACACAGGGTGTGATAGATGTGAGATCTGCCCTGCCAGGGATGGTGGTAGATGTAGATATATTAGGGACATTTTAGAGGTTCTCAGCTAGACACATGGGAGGAAAGAAAAATTGAAGACTCTAGGAGGGAAGGATAAGATTGCCCTTAGTGTAGGTTAAAAAGTTGGTGTGACATTGTGGGCCAAAGTGCTGTAATTCTATATTCTATAGTTCTATATTCTAGCCTTTCTTCAAATCATTCAGTCCTTGAAGCAAAGCTAAATTTTACAAGATTCCATGCAGGCATTTTTTTACTGGCAAGCATTTTGCAGTAAACAAAGCATTATAAATTGTAATTATACATTGGACCATTGAGTGAGTACAGCACAGTACAGGCCTTTCAGCCATGACCTTTAAACCTACTGTAAGGTCAATCTAACCCTTCCCTCCAACATAGCTCTTCATTATTCTGTCATCCGTGTGTCTATCTAAGAATTTTACAAATTCCCTTAACGAATGTATATAAACAGAATCAGGTTTAATTTTGCACAATGCAAAAATAAAAATATAAAGTTGTGAGGCAGTGTTCAATGACCATTCAGAAATCAGACGGCAGAGGGGAAGAAGCTGTTCCTGAATCTATTCCTTCAGTCTCCTGTACCAAGAAGAAGAGGACATTTCTTGGGTGATAGAGGTCCTTAATGATGTATGCTGCCTTTTCGAGGCATTGCTTCTTGAACATGCTCTGGATATTACAGAGTCTTGTATCCATGATGGAGCTGACTAAGTTCACAGCTTTCTACAGCTTCTTTAAATCCTGAGCAGTAGACCTGCCCCCACCCCCCATTACCAGACAGTGATGTAGACAGTTAGAATGCTGTCTGTGGTACATCTGTAAAGATTTGCAAATGTTTCAGTTTCAGTTCAGTTTATTGTCATTTAAAAACCACAAATGCAATGCAGTTAAAAAATGAGACAACATTCCTCCAGAATGATATCACAAAAGCACACAACAAAACACACTATACCAGAAAATCCACGTAACGTTTGGCAATCCCCAAATCCGGAGTCCGGAGAGGCTGCTGCGTATTAATATCACGCTACCGTCTTAGAGCGTTCCCCAGAAAGGAGCTCCAAAGCCACCAGACAAAACAAGAATACCTAGACGCACCAACTCTACCACCCAACAAACCAAAAGCTTAAGCTACAGGACCTGCACAAAACCACAGTTACATATAGTTATAGTTAACATATCGTTACAACAGTGCAGACAATACCATAATTGACTTAAAAAAACAGACCATGGGCACAGTAAAAAGTAGTCCAAAGATGTTAAAAGACTACAAGTTTGAAAGACCCCACCACACAGTTTCCACAAGTCTTCAGGGTCCTGATAGTCTCGTCATCCCACGCAGGCGGCAGAAGGGGATGTCTTTGGTGACATACTAAATCTCCTTAATCTCCTATTGAAATATAGCCACTGCCAGGCCTACTTTGTAATTACATTGATGCGTTTGGCCAAGGATAGATCCTCAGAGATATTGACACCCAGGAACCTGAAATTTTTCTACTTCTGATCCCTCTATGAGAACTGGTGTGTGTCCCCAGTCTTAACCTTTATGAAGTAAGGAGTAATTGGAGTTAGATGGGACAGAAAAATAAATTGTATGTTTATGGTCCTTGGGCACCATTGATGAACTGAACAGTGATCAAATTGCTGAACCCAGTATGTAAAAATAGTTGCTATTATCTAGACCTTTTGGTTTTCGGTGTAGCTGACTGGCAAAGAGTCGATGTGGTGAAAGTACCTTTGGTTCTTTGAATCTGCCGACGTGTAGCAAACTGTGCTTTTACATTCTGGGCATGTTTGCAGCAACGAGAAGTGACACCCGATCTCTTGATTGCTTACCACCTACTGCAGCTAGGCCTTTGGCACAGTAAGTTTCATTTGGTGTGCATTTGTAGATGAGGGCAGCTTTGTCTCTGTTGAAGATTCCAGTGATTTTACTTTCTTAAATAAATTCCCCCAAAAAAAACCCACGTCAGAAATTCAGAATCAGGTTTATTATCACTGACGTATGTCATGAAATCTGTTGTTTTGCAGTGGCAGTGCAGTGCAATACATAAAATATACTATAACTTACAGAAATAAATAGATATTTTAAAAAAACACAAAATCAGTAGTGCTAAAAGAGCAAAAATAGTGATGTTCATTCTCCATTCAGAAATCTGATGATGGAGGGGTAGAAGCTGTTCCTAAATCACTGTCTTTAGGCTCTTGTAATTCTTCTCTGATGTTAATGATGAGAAGCGGGCATGTCTTGGAAGGTGGGGATTTTTAATGATGGATGCCGCCTTCCCGAGGCACCGGCTCGTGAAGATGCCCTCAAAGTTGGGGAGGTCAGTGCCTGTGATGGAGTTTACAACCCTCTGCAGCTTTTCCCCAATCTTGTGCAGTGGCCCCTCCTTACCCGGCTGGTGATGCAGCCTGTAAGAATGCTCTCCTCTGTACCTCTGTAGAAGGGAGCTGTAGTCTTTAGTGATATACAACATCTCCTCAGTCGGCTGATGAAATATATCCACTGTGTTGCCGCCTTTGTGATTGCATCACTACTTATTTTGTTTATTGTGATACAGTACAGAATAGGTTCTTCTGGCCCTTTGAGCTGTGCTGCACAGCAACCCCTGATTTAACCCTAGCCTACTCATGGGACAATTTACAATGACTAATTAACCTACCTACCAGACTGTGGGAGGAAACCTCCATGGTTGTGAGGTGAACGTACAAACTCCTCACAGGCAGTGGTAGGGATTGGAGCTGTACTGTAAAACATTGTGCTAACCACTACGCTAGCATGCCGCCCCATGGTAGCATAGTGGTTAGCCAGGATAAGTCTCCAGAGATGCTCACATCCAGGAACATCTCTGATTTGAATTTTAAGTACTTGCAGCTAAGTTTTCCACAAAGCTGTTAGTGGGTAAAATCGTATCCCATTTTACACAGGGTTAAAGAGGATTAAAGTTGTTAAAACTAATTTGCTTTGCAATTCTTTCATATCCCACAAAATTTTCTTTTGTTCAAGCTAAGTTAACAGATCAAGATCAAATTCTCCGATATTTGGATCCTGAATTTTTGTTTTCACATCACATCTTTTTTGGTGTTAGCATTCCATTCTCCATTTTCATTTACTTTTAGATTTTTTTTTCCATCATTCTTTATCCATCAGTCAGTGTATTTTATGTTTGCAATTCTGTGCATGTCCTTCCTCCACCAAGCGCCTTCCATCTCTTGCTTCACTTTCAATTCTTGAAATGTTTCTTTCCCGTGCTCTGGCTGGTCACGGTTTTCATTTAAGGGTTAACTCTGAAGTTTCCCCAGAGCAAATTAGTCCTTTCAATATTGGAGCTGACACTAATGTATTCTGCATAATGTACTCGGCACACTCCAGCCTATTCTCTGTGTTCATTGCATCTGTAAAGCCTACTGCGATGGCAGTAATTGAAATGCGTGCTTCCCAAACTAATCAACTTGGGATGAAACATGAAATGCCTAAAGTGTTGAGCATTGTGGGTTATTCCAATTAGAAGACATTCGTCGGAAACAAAGACTGCTTGTAGAATTATCAGCTGGTCCCTCTGTGTCAAGCTGGTGAGGTTCAAACTGCAAAATCAAAAAATGAGTTGATGCATTATTATAAACTCGAGATTCTGCAGATGCTGGACATCTTGAACAACACACGCAGATGCTGAAGGAACTCCACAAATCAGGCAGCATCTGTGGAGAAGATTAAACAGTTGACACTTAGGGCTGACACCCTTCATCAGAACTGAATGAGTATATTAAAAGTGGAAGTTGCTAGTTACTTGATTAGGGCACGAAAGGTTACGGGAAGAAGGCACAAGAACGGGGTTGAGAGGGATAGTAAATCAGCCTTAATGGAATAGCAGAGCAGACTTGATGGGTCAAATGGCCTAAATCTGTTCTTGTGTCTTCTGGTCTTATTGAACTGGACGGGCACTTGCAAGAAAGTAATATGCAGGTCATTGTGGGGAACGACGTACCGATGGGAATGCTGGCTTGTTTTTGATGGGCTGAATGTCTTCTTTCCATGTCATACTCAATGTAGGCTTTGGACTGTAGGGGAATCGAGTATTCTGGGACTCGAATGGAATTATCAGACTAGAAAGTAATTGACTTCTGTGAAGGGACCTTATTGAGCAGTAGAGGAGGCTTTAAGGATTCTTTATCGCTCTGCATTTGTTCCTTACGTGAAGACTAGAGACAAAGTCCAGATTCAGATTTATTTATGAAACATACAGTGAAATATGTGGTTTGTGCTCACGAACCAGCACTGCCTAAAGGTGTGCTGGGTCAGACCTGAAGTGTCACCACTCATTCCGACACCAACACAGCATGACCACCTCAACAAGCAACAACAAAATAACCTCCCTTCCTCCTACATCTCCAGAACAGGACTTGGACTTCCTGACTTCTGATCAACCTTGAGAGGGGCACTGAGCATGAGAAAGCTTGTGACAAGTGAGACCGGGAGAGTCAGAGGGTCTTTCAGGGGAATAGTTGAAGCTGGTATGGTCCTGCACTCTACACACACACCCCCATCCCCTGCCTACACTGTAATTATGTAATTTCATATTTATTGAGTCAAGGTGGCAATTGATGATCTACCTCTGTTCCCAGTTTAGTGGAAAATCACCCAAAACCAGAATCAGACCTATTATTGTGAAATAAGTGGCAACATTACGTAAAAATTACTGTAAGAAATATAAATAAAATAAAAAAGTTGTTCAAAAAGGAAGAGGTAGGGTTCATGGTTTCTTGGTTCATTCAGAAATCTGATGGCAGAGAGAAGAATCTCAGGCAACTAAATATCTCCAAAATTTCTTTGGTGCTGTTGTGTTATAGTTGAAGAATATGGACCTATTAAGGTTCTATAGATTTATTGACTATGCTGGCAAGAAAATGAATCTCAGGGTTGTATATAGTATTATCTACATTTCTTGAAGTTACATTTTCTTGAAGGCATTTACAGGCAAGGAAACATAATAGAAATTATGAAGAACAAAGACTTAACAAATGACAAATGTGCAAAAGAAGACAAATCATGCAAATAATAATAAAAATAAGTAATCCTGAGAGCATGAGTTGTAGAGTCCTTGAGAGCGAGTCAGTAGGGTGTGGAATCAGCTCGGTGTTGTGATGAGGGAAGTTATCCACGCTGATTCAGGAGGCTGATGGGTGTAGGGTAATAACTGTTCCTGAACCTGGGGCTGTTGGACCCTCTTGTACCCTCCTGCCCAATGATAATAGCAAGAAGAGAGAGTGAACTGGATGGTCTGGGGGATTTTGATGATGGAAGCTGCTTTCTTGTGGATGTGCTCTGCAGTTAGAGCACAAAATGCTGGAGGAATTCAGCAGGTTGGGAAGCATCTATGGAAAGGAGTAAATAGTTGATGTTTCGGTTGATGCTCTTCATCAGCACTGATGACGGGTCTCAGCCCTAAACATCAACTATTTAACCCCCTCCATAAATTCTAAAACTGCCTGAGAGTGCAAGTGTTGTGACTTTCCCCCACTTTACCTGTGCAAATATAATTATGAATGCACACTAGCAGAGGTGCTGGTTTTTATAGGAGCCTTCTGCTTTACTGTAAGATTTTGTAAATCTGATAGTAATTGTATCATTTGCAGATTTGCTGTCTTAACATTCATTGAATCAGAATCAGGTTGCTATCACTGACCTGTGTCATGAAATTTGTTGATATGCTACAGCAGTACAATATGGTTATGTTAAAAATATTCAGAGGTTTCAAAGGTGCATTTAATGTCAGAGAAACGTATGCAATATACACCCTGAAATGCTTTTACTTCGCAACCATCCACGAAAACAGAGGAGCGCCCCCAAAGAATACACGACAGTTGAATGTTAGAACCCCAAAGTCCCCCCAGCTCCCCCCTTCCCATGTGTAAGCAGCAGCAAAGCCACGATCTCCCCCTTCCCCACCAGCAAAAAAAATCATTGGCAGCCACCACCGAGCACTCGAGCATGCACCAAAGCAACAACAAAGTCACAGGCTTGCAGTTCCCCAAAGACTACTCGTTCACCCAGTATTAGACATACTACAGGCTCTCTCTCTCCCCCTGATAAGGGAGAAAGAGGTGTCTCCGTTTCACAGTGAGAGGGGAGACATAACAAACAACTCATTGATTACGATGTTAAAAATTCTGTCGTGTTACCCAAAGAACTCTGAGCACACAGCCAGAGAACTTCTGTCTCCCATAACACAACGTTTTCCTGCCAGGACACTGACCTGTCTCCAGAGTCACAAGATCCTGGACCTCTGAAGGCGAGCTATTCTCTTGGCGTAACGAATAATGGCCAGCCGTGAAACCCCAAGAGCGGTTTCCCACAAAGAACCGAAGTCAGTGTGTAACTCCAGGTCAGGGTCTTCAAAAGAACCCCGAAAGGGAAAAATAGAGATATTAAAGATGGGAAATACAGGTTACAATATGAAACATATATTTTAAGAATTGAATTAAATGAGTAGTGCAAAAGAGAGAAAAAGTTGTGAGTTGATGTTCAGAAATTTGATGATGGGAAGAAGCTGTTCCTAAGATGTTAAGAGTGTATCTTCAGGTAGTAATGCTTGCTGGTGGGGTACTTGATAATGGGGGCTGCCTTCTTGAGGCATCACCTTTTGAAGATGTCCTTTATGCTAGAGAAGTTCGTGTCGTGAGCTGGCTGAACTTGCAACTTTCTGCAGCTCTTTCCGACCCGTGCAGTGCCCCCTCTGTACCTGACGGTGATGCAACTAGTCAGAATGCTCTCTGTGGTATATCTGTAGAAATTTGACAGTTTCTGGTGACGAACCAAATTTCCACACCCACATTCTCACCCGGAACACTAACACACTCCATCACTCCATTCCTTGTTCACTCTCTGAATGCAGCCCCCTTTGCACCTGTGTGCCTCATGCACGTCTCCGGAGCCCCACGTGAGAGGAAGTTCTCGCTGTTCTTCAGCCATCGACATATGGGCCGTGGTCTCTCATTGGCCCGACAAGGCCTGCCCACTGTCCAGCATGGTGTCGTTAAAGGAATGGCCTTTAGTTACAGAGATAGGAAGCTGAGTGTTGGTGCAGAGCAGACGGAAGTGAGAAGAGGTGGATGGGGTTAATGAGTGTGGGTTAGAGTGGAACATTGGGATGTGAGGGAGGGACAGGAGGGAGAGAGTGCAGCTTCGAAACAACAGTGACAACTGACAGACCAAAATATTGACCGGGACAATCACAACTGGAGTCAGTTTGATGTCATCGCGATTAATGACCTGGCAGAGATGCACAAATGAGTCGAGAAAGCTCTTTTGCAATGTTTTTAGTTCAATAAAAGAATCTCACTATGGACAAAAAACCATAGCAATAAATGAGACATTTCACTGTCGTTGAAACAGTTCAGATTAATGGGCCAAGAACATTGAGCAATTTGGTTTTGCTTCATTGTCTGTGAATATTGCAACTTCTTCTGTTCCACTCTGTCATTGCAGCTGGTTAGAGGATGTAAATGTTTTCAATTGCTCTTTTTTGTGTTTTTCTCATTAGCTCTCTGTTTCTGCCTGTTGTATGCTTTCTCACATGCTTTCTCTGCCTTCCATTATCTCTCTCTCTCTCAACCTCATTTGCTCCTGCTGCTCCCACTCTCCCTGTGTCATTCTTGAGTCAGAATCAGGTTTATTATCTCAGACACACGGCAACAGTACGGTGTAAAAATCCATAAGTTGCAATAAGGGATATATAGAAAACAGATAAGTAGTGTAAAGGGAGAGCAAAATGGTAAGGTAGTTCATGAACCATTCGTAAATTTGATGGCGGAGGGGAAAAACCTGCTCTTAAAAGTGTTGAGTGCTCATCTTCAGGCTCCTGATGGTAGTAATGAGAAGAGGACATGTCCTAGGTGGTAGGGGTTCTTCATGATGGATATCACCTTTTGATACTGAGATACATCCTAGGATGGGCTGGGACATCTAATCAGTGGTGTAACCTGGGGTCGTCGGGTGCTCTCGCCCTGGCAACCCAACCAGGGTTGATTAGGTCCTGGTTTGTGTCCCAGCAGCATTAGTCCATGGGTCACACCTCTTGATCCATAGTTGTCAGGAGGCTTGTTCAGCAGCCTCTGTGATGGTCCTCATGGCTTTTATTTTGTGACTGTGTCCTTGAAGGTGGGGAGGACAGTGCCCGTGATGGAGCTGGCTGCGTTTTCCACTCTCTAGTTGTCTCCAATCCTATACATTGGCCCCTTCATACCAGATGGTGATACAACCAGTCAAAATGCTCTCCATGGTATATCTGTCAAAATTTGCTTCTCTTTGGTGACAGACTGAATTTCTTCAAACTCTTAATGAAATATAGCACTGGTTATATTTCCAGCAATGAGACATTTCACCAAAGGGCACTGACCTCTTTAAGGGAGGAACATACTGATAAATCGTGTCTGCTATGCCCTGCCTCACTTTGTGGTTTATAGTATTATATGACAATGACGAATAGTCAGAGCTCTTTGTCCGGGAAAATCTGTCCAAATAATCGACATTTAAACTTTTCTTAATTGTATTTGCCCTTGAAAATTGTATTGAAGACAACAGTTCACAGACCACACTTCCTTATCTTGTCCTACTTGAATTAAATTTTCGCAGAGCGCCGCGACTGAGCCCATGGTGCTGTCTAGCAGACAGAGATCACCCCAGCGGTGATTGATTGGCACTGACGGGTTAAATTGCCTTTGATGCATCCTGCAGCGAGCTGCTGGAGGCCGTCTTTGAGATGCAAGATCAAAGCTCTGAGGGGAAAATCGGTTTGCCGATTAAAATGCAGGGTTAGAATTGGAGCCATTCTCTTGTTACCAGTCAGCAACTGCTCTACGTAGGGTCTCTTCGGATTCAGGTTTATTTATCACGTGTACATCGAAACGTGCAGTGAAATACGTTATTTGCATTAATAACCAACGCTACCTAAATGTATACTGGGGAGGCAGCCTGCGAGTGCTGCCGTGCATTCTGGCGCCAACAAAGCATGCCCGTGGTGCTTGGCACAACAATACAGAATACAGCAATGCAGAGCACAACAAGTAACAAACAACAACAGCTAAGCAAGGCTTGAATTCCGGGAGGCTTGCCCTTGTGCCTTCCGGTACCTTCCTGCTTGCACAGACATCTGATCCTGGGACCCAATGAACTGGGACAGCCCTTTGTCACTCGTCCATGTGGCTGGTCTTTTGAGCACAGAGCAGGATGTCCTTCGTACCCGTGTCCTCGTCTGGGGAAAGCCATTCATCGCTTTGAGTCTGCTCCACCATCCAGGTGAACGTGGTGCTCTGTGTCTCAGCCCCACCTTTTAGGAAAGACATGTCCAGATTTCGTTGTGATAAGCAAGGGGTTACAGACAGGTTTGTATCAGCAGTTGGGGTGTTACTAAGGTCTAATTTATGGCAGGTCAAGCTTGAAGATGCAAGTGTCCTACTCCTGCTCCTAATTGCATGTGTAAGACAGGTACTTACTGAGCCCTGAAGAAAGGTCTCAGCCTGAAACGTCAGCTGTTTATTCCTCTCATTAGATGCTGCCTGACCTGCTGAGTTCCTCCAGTACCATGTATGTGTTGCTCTGGGTCTCCAAAATCTCTTGTGTTTACTAATATGTTTATTTTCTTGTTCATGTTTAAGTGACCTGTCTTCATTATAGGAAGGATTTAGAAGCTTTAGAGAGGGTGCAGAAGATGCTGCCTGGATAAGAGAGCGTGTCTTATGATGATAGATAGATCAAGCTAGGGCTTTTCTCTTTGGAATGAGGGAGGATGAGAGGCGACTTGATAGAGTTGTACAAGATGACGAGGCATAGATTGAGTGGGTAGCCAGAGACATTTTCCCAGGGAGAAATGCTAATACGAGGAGGCATACCTTTAAGGTGATTGGAAGAAAGTGAAGGGGGGGGATGTCAGAGGTAGTTTTCTTTTAACACAGAAAGCGGTGGGTGCATGGAACACCAAACCAAGGGTTGTGGTAGAGGCAGGTACGTTAGGAACATCTGAGAATCTTTTAGATGATAGAAAAATAGAGTGCAAAATGGGAGGGAAGGGTTAGATAAATCTTAGAATTGGTTAAAAGTTGACACAGAATCGTGGGCCAAGGGTCCTGTACTGTTCTGTGTTCTTACAGTGTTTATGCCTTTGTTTCCCATCAGAGGAAATTGATCCTCCAAATTTACCTCATGAAAATCCACGGTAACTACTTTGATCAGTTCCCATTTCGGACCCCTGTCCGTAAGGCTATGGAGTTGCCGTGGGACCTGACAGTGACAGAAATGGGGTTAGGTAAGAGGTTTGACCCATTGTGCTTGACCAGTTCCTCACATTCCTTAGCAATCATAATTGGAAAGTGATTTGCTATTTGGGGGGATGTTAAAACAAACAGATTGTGACACAGGGAGGTAATATTTACTAAGCTCCCCTTGGAATTGGTGTAATAGGTTTTATGTTAATTATAGGAACACGAGTTTCCCAATGTGTGTAATTGAAGTAGCTGTATTCTGTGTACATCATTTACCTACACCTTTGTTGCTCAGTGACTCCATGCTGACCTCGTCTACATTCATAGCCTTTCATTTTGGAAACTGCAGCTGCAATAAAGTATTTCCTGCAGCCCCCCCCCCCCCCACACACACACACAGGGATCCCACGTTCACAATTACTGTTTCCACAGCAACACAGCGCTCAGCTCGGGGCACCTTCCCCCCCATGCTGACTGAAGTATAGAAATCACACAGAACAGCTTTCCATATCTAGGGCACTGGGGTAAGACGTGAGTAATGAGATACGGGCCTTTTCCCCTGTTAAAAATAAATTTAGTTATAAGGCCCTGATGACCACCATCACTGAAGGGTTGTTGAAAATCACCTTGAGAGTTCCAAGCACATTTTAGAGCTGGCAAGGCCCTTGCATAGTTGTCCCTTATCTAACATTTTGCATTGTTTTTTCCTCTGGCAGAGTGGAGAGATCGGTACTTTTGCTGCTGCTTCTGCAAAGGGTGGGGGAGGGGGTGTTTCGGGACTTCATTCTTCCATGGGGTCTTCTGTTTCACGGGTGTCTGTGAAGAGTACGAATTTCAGGCTGTATGCTATATGCAGACTCCAAAATTGATAGATATCTTCAATCAGCAAAGAAACAGGCTCTTTATCCGCACTTTTAGTTCATCTGTTTTGCCCCCTTGGTGAGAAAGAGTTAGTGAATTTGGGAGTGATCCCTTAATTGAGGG
The DNA here is from genome assembly GCF_030144855.1 of Hypanus sabinus. Lineage (NCBI taxonomy): Eukaryota > Metazoa > Chordata > Chondrichthyes > Myliobatiformes > Dasyatidae > Hypanus > Hypanus sabinus. Next base: position 29,141,214 of record NC_082729.1, on the reverse strand, counting down.
GTTCCTGACCATTTTTTTTAATGCCATGGACTCCTACTATTAACCGGGATAGTACCTGGTGGGGAACCCCTGCCTTGGTTTCTGTGCCTCAAATACCCCCAGACTGACTGTCCTGCTTACTCTACCTGAACCCTTTAGTGCCCTGGGCCTAAATTGTGCAAAAGAAAATGTGTACTCTTCGAGTTGTCGAGAAGTAAATTCTCTGGGGATGGGGAACTCCTGGCATGTTGCATGAAGAACGGGGAGTCCCAACAGACAATTAGATGTGGTCCCTCTCTGCCGAGGGTGATTATCAAACATAATTTCTATCATTCTGCCTTTTAGCTGTAAAACTTGAGTGTTCACTGATGTTCAATGTTCACTGATACCACCTTTCAATACCTTCATCACCGTCGTTGTTGTGTGCCGTGTCAGAAGATGTGGTTAATCATGGACTCATGACCATGATGGTTCTTGGTAAATCTTTCTACAGAACTGGTTTCCCGTTGCCTTCTTCTGGGCAGTGTCTTTACAAGACGGGTGACCCCAGTCATTATCAATACTCTTCAGAGATTGTCTGCCTGACATCAGTGGTAGCATAACCAGGACGTGATATGCACCAGCTGCTCACGCAGCCATCCACCACCTGCTCCCATGGGTTCATGTGACCCTAATCGGAACGGGGGCTGAGTAGGGGCTACACCTTGCCCAAGGGTGACCTGCAGGCTAGAGGAGGGAAGGAACGCCTTACACCTCCTTTGGTAGAGACATTTCTCCTTCCCGCCACCTGCTGTCAATACTAGCTGTACCAGCCTGACCAATTTTTATTTGTTACCATTGTCTGCTGTCATGGGTGATTTGGTCAGTGATATTCTCTTTTGTTGGAACTTCCTGAGTTGCAAATGGCTGCTGTGGTTCTTATGTACAGTGTAGTGCTTTCTGACACTGATCAGGGTTTGATTCTTGCTGCTGTCTATAAGTTTGCACATTAGCCCTGTGTGCATGTGCTTCCTTTGGGGCCTCTGGTTTCCATTCACATTCCAAAAATGTACAGGTTATGGTTAGTAAGTTCTGGGCGTGCTATATCAACACTGGAACTCGATGGACTGAATAGCCTAATTGTGCTCCTGTGTCTTATGGACATAGAATGTTACAACAAAGCGCAGGCCCTGATGTTGTGCCAAACTTTTAACTCTTCCCTCCCGCTTAACCCTCTATTTTTCTATTCTCCAGGTACTGTACCTTTCTGAGTCCGTTAAATGCTGCTAGTGTATCTACTATTACCACCACCCCTTCCAGAACATTCCACTCTCTAGAAAAATAAAAACTACCTCTGACATTCACCATCCCCCATACCCTTCTCCATTCTCTTTAAAATTATGCTTCTTCGTACTAGTCATTTCCGCCCTGGAAAAAGGTCTCCGGCTGCCCATTTGATCTGTGCCTCTCGCCATCTTGTATACCTCTTTAAAGCCTGCTCTCACAAGTTACCTCTCTGCTTTCATTCCTGAATTCCAGCCATTGCTTGCTTCCCACTTCACGGAGTAGTGAACAGCTCTATCTCTATACCGAGATAGACTGAACATCTGAGTTTCACAGTCGACTGCTCATCATTCAGAGGGTTCAGGAGATGTTCACTTCACTAGATAAATAAGCAATAGAGTAGATTGTTAGTAACACAGAGAGGTATGGTTCTTCAGAGAGCTGACAGGTCTTACCAGCAGCATCTCCTCTATCACAGTCCCTCTCTCTGCTCTTTTGACAGCCCTTGACGTGCATTGACAACCTGACCTGTGTAATTAGGAAGGGACCTTCATGTTCTCAAGTGGGATACATATCTCAAACCCCAAACCAAACCAGAAAGCCTGTTAAAGTGAAGAGCAAAAGGTGCTGTGCAAGCTCTGCAGCACTTGCTGCTAAACGTTTGGTTCCAGTTGGTGGGTTTCTCCTTGGCTTCGGTGATGAGTTCACATCAGGACAGCTCTTCATAAATGAATGCAAAGTGCTCAACATCCCGTAAATGTGCATCCTCTGACATTTCAGTGATGGTTGTACACAGTTCATTCCCCTCCACAGATGCCTTCTCTTTCAACCTCTTCCACCTATCTCCCCTCACTTCATCCCCCCCCATCTCCCCCATCCATCCACCTTCCCCTTCACCTAGTCTCAACTATCACTTGCCAGCATGTATTTCTTCCCCTCCCCCTTTCTCACTTTTCCCATTCCCCATTCTGACTCCTCTCACCCCTTCTCCTCACCTGCTTATAATCTCCCTCAGGTTCCCTTCCTCCTTCCATTTCTCCCATGGTCTGCCCTTCTTTCCTATCAGATTCCTCCTTCTTCAGCCCTTTGTATTTTCCACCTATAACCTCCCAGTTTATTACTTCATCCCCTTTCTCTCCACCCCCCCATTTCTCGTCTCACATATTACCTTTCAGTTTATACTCCTTCCCCATCCACACCACACCCCCCCCCCAACACTTCTCTGTCTTAATCTGGTTTCATCCCTCTTCCTTTCCAGTTATGACGAGGGGTCTCAGCACAAAATGTTGACTGTTTATTCCTCTCCATAGATGCTGCCTGACCTGCTGAGTTCCTCCAGCATTTTGTGTGTGTTGCTCTCTAGGTTCAAGGTGTACAATTTACCAGAATATTAAGTGACAGAACAAACCTGTTTTGGGTGGTGCATTATGTGACAGGGATCCGCCTTTAACAATATGTCAATCCAGAAGGCCACTTCTGAAGTTTCCAATGACTACAATTAACATGAATATTTATCAATGTATTCATTTCATCCAACACATAACGATACCTGATGAATGTCAATTGTTTACTCCCTTCCAAAGATCCACGCTCTCAAAACGCTGGAGGAATGCGGCAGGTCAGGCAGCATCCGTGGTTAAAGAATAAACAGTCAACGTTTCAGGCAGAGACCCTTCTTCAGGGGGAGGAGGAAGATACCAGAATAAAAAGGTTGGGGAGGGGGAAGAGGCAATAGGTGAAGCCAGCTGGGTAGAAAAGATCAGAAGAAAGAATCTGACAGGAGAAGGGGAAGGGAAAGAGGGGGACTCGGGATGTAATAGGCAGGTGAAGAGGTCAGAGTTGGGAACAGAGGAAAGGGGGAGGGCGGGGAAATTTGTTTACTGGAAGGAGAAATCGATATTCGTGCCATCAGGTTGGAGGGTACCAAGGCAGAATAAAAGGAGTTGCTGTTCTACCCCGAGGCTAACCCCATCTTGGAGGCCATGGATCAACACATTGGAATGGGAATTAAAATGATCGACAAAGTCTGGTTTGATGCCTGATTTGTTGAGCTCCCCCAGCATCAGAATCAGAATCAAGTTTAATATCACTGGCATATATTATGAAATTGATGGTCTTTGTGGCAGCAATACATTTCAATCCATAATGGAAAAAATTAAATTACAGTAAGTATATTAAATAGATAAATAAGTAGTGCAAAAATAGGAATAAAAAATGGGTTCAATATCCATTAAGAAATCTGATGGCAGAGGGGAAGAAGCTGTTCCTGAATCGTTGAGTATGTGCATTCAGGCTTCTGTACCTCCTACCCTGATGGTAACAGTGAGAACAAGGAATGACCTTGGTGATGGGGTCCTTAATGAGAGATGCCTCCTTTCCGAGGCATCACTCCTTGATGTCCTGGTTAGTACAAAGGCTAGTACCCAAGATGGAGCTGACCAAGTTTACAATTATCTGCAGCTTATTTTTTTTATCCTGTGCAGTAGCCCCCCCCCCCCCACCACCACCATACCAGACAGCGTTTTGAGTGTGTTGCTCTGGATTTTCAGCACCTGCAGAATCTCTTGTGTCAATGGTTATACAGGAGCCGTACAACACTGGGTGGGGCAGTGGGGCAATTCTGGGCTGTGACCAGATTCTTGATGTTCTAAGTTAGATTTGGTTTCAAAATAGTTAACTTCTTGACTTAATAAACACAAGGCATTCTGTAGGTGCTAGAAATCCAGAGCAACACACACACAATGCTGGACAGCAGCTATTTCAGGCCAAGACCCTTCATCAGGACTGGAGAGGAAGGGGACAGTACAAGCTGACAGATAGTAGGCAAAATCAGCTGAGGGGAAAAGGTGAGTGACTAGGGGACAGGAATGAGAAAGAACCTGGGAAAGGGGACAGAAATTACCAAAAGTTAGAGAAGTCAGTGTTCATGATGGCGGGTTGGAGGCTATCCAGACTGAATATGAGGTGTCACTCTTCCAACCTGAGGGTGACCTTATCGTGGCGGTAGACGAAGCTATGAATCGACATGTTGGAATGGAAGTGGGAAGTAAAATTGAAATGGGTGACCATCGGGAAATCCCACCTTATGTGGTGGACAGAGTGTAGGTCTCCCAGTCAGCATCAGGTCTCACCGATGGAGAGGAGGCCAAACCGGGCACACTGGATTCCTTTGCTTTACAGTTGCATCAGGGCTGAGGGGTGAAACTCGGTTCCCCTCATGCCCATTTGGGTAAATATTAAAGATTTCATGGGCATTACTGGAAAACAGAGAGCTTTGTCCCTGAACTCTAGGCCAACGTTCCTCTCTCAGAATACAAATCAGAGTCCATGCAGTATCACCAACTTAAATGATTCAACCCAGTTCCTGCTTGTCAAGTTCTCTGAGGACCTATCCTGGTCTTAACATATCCATGTAGTCATAAAGAAGGCAAGACAGCGACTATACTTCATTAGGAGTTTGAAGAGATTTGGTATGTCAACAAATGTACCCAAAAACCTTCATAGATGTACCATGGAGAGCATTCTGACAGGCTGCATCACTGTCTGGTATGCGGGGTGGGGAGCTACTGCTCCTCAGACAGGCAGTGTCCAATATTAAGGACCTCCAGCACCCTGGGCACCCTTTTCTCAATGTTACCGTCAGGCAGGAGGTACTGAAGCCTGAAGGCACACACTCAGCTTCTTCCCCTCTGCCATCCGATTCCTGAATGGACATTGAACTCTTGAACACTACCTCACTTTTTTAATATATATTTCATTTTTTGCACGATTTTTAATCTGTTCAATCTAATTAATCTATACTGTAATAGATTTATTATTTTTATTTTTTGATCTATATTATGTATTGGATTGAACTGCTGCTAAGTGAACAAATTTCACGACAGTGATAATAAACCTGATTCTGATTCTGATGTGCTATTTAGTAGCAGTACAGTGCAAAGACTTCAAATTAGTATGAAACATAGATAGTGCAAAAACAAAGGAATAGTCGGGTAGTGTTCATGGGTCCATGGAGGAGGGGAAAAGGCTGTTCCTGAAACATTGAGTGTATGTCTACAGACTCCTGTACTTCCTCCCTGATGATAGCAATGAGAAGAGAGCATAGAAACATAGAAAACCTACAGCACAATACAGGCCCTTCAGCCCACAAAGCTGTCCTGAACATGCCCTTACCTTAGAAATTACCTAGGGCTACCCAAAGCCCTCTATTTTCCTAAGCTCCATATACCAGTCCAGGATTCTCTTGAAAGTCCCTATCATATCCACCTCCACCATCATCGCCGGCAGCCCATTCCACACACTCACCACTCTGTGTAAAAAAAACTTGCTCCTGACATCTCCTCTGTACCTACTTCGAAGCACCTTAAAATTGTGCCCTTTCGTGTTAGCCATTTCAGCCCTGGGAGAAAGCCTCTGACTATCCACACCTTTTGAAGTTGCTTTTGACAGTAGGTAAGAGGGGAGGAGGCCAGTGACCGTGATGGAGCTGGCTGTTTCTCTAACCCTCTGCAGCTTTTCCTGATTGTTGTGTATCGGAGCCTCCGTGCCAGGCTGCGGTACAACAGTCAGAATGCCACACACCTATAAAAATCCGTAAGATTGTGGTCACTTGCAGGATCTCCTCAAATCCTGATGAAGTATTGCCGCTAGGAAATGATTACAGCAATGTGTTGGGCTCAAGCAATGTTGCAGTAATCTGTTTTTCACCAACCTTCCCTTCCTCCACCACCCACCTTCCACCCTGTGTGGCTGTACTCCGTTTCTGCATTGGAAGTTTTTGACATTGTTGAAGCCTGATGCCAAGTCCTATTTTGGATTCTGTGTTGCAGCACTGTTCTGATTCAATCATTTAAAAGTAGATTGCAGGTTATTTTATTTTTATCTCCCCCTCCCCGATGATGCACTGTGTGCTGCCATGGACTATGAAACACAAAGCACCCTTTTCTTCCTCTGCACCCTAGTCATCAATGAGGAATTTCTGGTGCATAGTTTTGGATTTGTTTCCAGCTGCAGTGGATTTCCATGAATTTACATGTTTGTGTAAAATTCAAAGTCACCCTCCATCTTTGCAGGGAGACTCTGTAGAAAGTCTGTGACGGCTCTTTGAGAGTGTGACCCATTTTTTCCGAATTCTCCATCTCTTTCACTTTTGCCATTTAAAAAAAAACATAGAACATTAGAGCACAGTACAGGCCCTTCAGCCCACAATGCTGTACTGACCTACCCTAAGAGCAATCTAATCCTTCCCTCATACATAGCCTTCCATTTTTCTATCATCCATTGGCCCAGTTTTTAAGAGTCCCTAATGTATCTGCCTCTCCCTGGCAGCATGCTCCATGCAAAATCATTTAGAATTTGAAAGTTAGATTGAAGAGTTGTAGAAATGCAGAATTTGAGTTCAAGTCCTTCAGTAAAATAGAAATGGTAAAACCCTGACCAGTGATGTGAACTTTATTGTGACAAACTTTTTGACTGGGAAGACATTGAGTTTAAGGAACCATTAGGGATAAGCAATAATTATAGGGTATTAGAGTTATAAAGCATTACTACACAGAAACAGTCCTGTCAGCCCATTTAACCCATCCTAAACTATTATTCTGCCTAGTCGCTTCCACACACACCTGGTCCTTGGTCCTCTATACCTCTCCTGTCCATGTACTTATCCAAACTTCTCTTGAGTATTGAAGTTGAACCCACATTTGCTCCTTCCACTGGCAGCTCGTTCCACGGTTGCAGCACCCTCTGGGTGTAGAAGTTCCCCTTCAGGTACCTGTTAAACATTTCACCTTCACCCTTAACAAACTTGACCAAATCCCTCGGTATGATTTTATTGAACTAATTCTCGACTATACGGTAGGGATTTTAGACATTGGTCTCTGCTGGTATTGTCTCATTAAAGCTGCTGCAAGTTGTAGCTGTAGTTTCTATAAAGCTTTTATCGCTATTGTCTCTCCTCCAGGGGTTTCTCCCTGAGGTTTTCAAGTTAGTTGGGTAAAGATACTCACTGCTAATTCCACTCTTAACAGTTCACGCCTTCAGCTTCTAATTGTTGCTGCGTTTCTCTCCTTGTCCGTGCTGTGTCCAGCCCACCCCGCCTCGCATAACGCTTCTTTTTTCAAATCTCTTATTTTTAATTGGTAACCCTTGTTTTCATCCCTCCGCAGGTGGGGCTTTCTAACATTACAACTTTGGGTTTAATTAAGCTGGGTTACATTTTTATCTGGAAGAGGGTTACAAAACTGTGGAGGGGTGTAGATGCTGGAGTAGTTACAGAGACTGTGTGTTTGTATGTGTGTGTACACACACACACGCACAAAGTAGTGCATCGTGTTTTGTTCATGATTTTCATTTGTATTCAAGTGTCTGAGTCTTCTCGTCTAACAATAATCAGCCAGCATTGATGGATTCTGGTTGTCCTGGTACCATTTCTCCATGACCTCAATGTCCTGGTGAAATCTTTCTCTGTGATCATAACTGACAAGATTTGAGGGAAGGTATCTAAATTGGAATACAGAAAGCAAATTGTTAGTGACATGTTGCCCTTCATGGTTTTGTCTGGTTGAAGTATGTTGTCAACCAGCTGCATGTAGTTCAGTGCTCTATTTGCCAAGAACATTTTCAACAACCTCTTTGCCTTCCATGCAATTATTTCTGGTCCCATTAGAAAATCTTTGAATTGCCTGTTTGATTTATAAACTAACAAAAGTGTCTTCTTGGCATCAATTATTCTGGGAAATATCTGTCTCAAATACCAAAATCCTTGCAGATTCCATCCTTGCCGTCTTGAGCCCAGCAATTCTGCTTTTGCCTTTGTTGAACCCAAGTCTCTGGGCAGGTCATTTAACTCAGACTGAGTTATCAGATGTCACTTGACATAAATGGTTCAAAATCCTTATCAGTATTGTCTTCCATTCCTGGCTCGTGCATCATAGCATCTTCGTCTGCCTCCTCTAGACTCCATGTCTCTAGTAGTTTTGGTACTAGAAGACTGTCGTCATGTGGCACAGCTCTTATGGCTGAAGGGAGATCGGGATATTCAGTTGGTTTCTTGCCTTTAGCAGAGAAACCAGACCCACTGGTCAGACAGAAGTAGCAGGTTGTCTCTTGATGCTTCTGCTCCCTCCATATCATCGGGACATGGAATGGCATTGACTTCCGAGTACTTCTGAGTCAAGCTCTAAGATCGACAGTGCATGTTGTGCAACAAATGTAAGGAGCCCAGGCTTTCTCTCGGTCACCAATTTTACATCTTACACCCAAAGTTGAGCTCATAGGAGTCATACCGCGTCTGAGTTCAAGTTCAAGTACATTTATTATCAAGGAATGTATAAATTATAAAACCTTGAGATTTGCTTGCTCACAGGTGGGTACAAGGCAAGAAACATAAAAAACCCAATTTAAAGGAAAAAAATAGAATACAAATAAAAAAAAATAAAAGATCAGCACTTGTGCAAGAGAATGAAAAAAATATGATTCGTGCAAACAGTTGAAATGAACAACAGCATTCGGAACCAAAATGGAGTCCTCGGATGCGAACCGCAGAGTAGGCCCAGAGGCTCGCTTTTCAATTCATCTTATTGGCAGGCACGGAGCACAGTAGCCAGGCAGTCTTCGTTTTCTCCGTGCCAAGGAGATGGCCTTCGAGGAGAATGAATGAAATCCACTCTCGTCCCGACCAACACAGATAAGTCTGTCTGGGCTGCTGCTTAAATTGACCCAATGACAGAACAATGAAAGGCTCTGGTGCCCTGGAGAGAGGAGTGAACAATGCAGAGAGCAAGTGAAATCAGCTCTCTCCTCTGATCTGGGCTGGTGTTTAAAATGTCTAAACAGCAAATTGTCCCTCACATTAGGACCTGGGTACGGCTACTGCGGAAGGCCCAGGACTTAGACCATGCCACCCAGCAACTCGCTGCGGCCCACAGCCGCTCTCAAACTCTTCAAATCAGGTCAGCGCCCAGAGTGATCCAACCTCACACCCGGGCCAGCTGTGCGGCATTTAAGTGTATACTCACCACAAATATGACAGAAAATGTTGCAGCTGTTGCAACATTGGTGAGACATTTTGCTCTCATGATACTACAATTACTTTATTCTAATGATACACATAGTATGCTATGCGCGTAGAGCGTGTGCATCAATGTGATCACATACCGATATACATGTAAATGCAATGCATGGAATGGTGTGTGCATGATGTTTTGATAATTTTTCTAAAACTTGTCCTGCAACGCCACATCCACCCTGCTTAAGCACTCCCAGATGTGCCTGGACCAGATAGAAAATTTTTCAGTCTACATTGTGGGCAATATTTTAATTGACATTCAAATTGAAATAACAGATAAAGATAATTTCAAAAAAAAGTGTGATAGGTGCTTGATAGGGAAATTTCATGTTGATTTTCATGATCAGGAGCCGAAAATTCACGAGATCCACCAAAAGTATCCAGAAAGCAACTCTTTGCTTGGAAGAAGGCGGAGTAGAGTGATGGTGGTGCTAAACAATGACTCCTTTGCTTGCATCTTTGGAAACAGCTCTATTTCCATCTCTAATATCTTTATTTTTCCCTTTCAGGGTTCTCTTGAAGACCCTGACCTGGAGTAACATGCTGACTACGGTTCTTTGTGGGAATGGGACCCACTCTCAGGGTTTCATAACTGGCCGTGGTTGTACGGCACACCAAGGGCTCAGCCTAAGAGTCCGGCTTGGATTTGGAAGCCTAGGATCTTGGGGCTGTGGAGACGGACCAGTGTCATGTCCGGACACCCGTGTGTCGTCAGGGGAGTCAGAATATCTGCGGTTGTGTGCCCAGAATTCTGGGCACAGAGCTCGAAAAATGCGATGTGGCGGACTTTTAACATTGTAGACCAATGAGTTGTGTGTTATGTCTCCCCACTCACTGGGGAAAACAGAGACACCTATTTCACCCTTATTAGGGAGAGAGAGAACCTGTGGTATGTCGAATACCGGGTGAAACGCGAAGTCCTTGGGGCACTCCTCTGTTTTTGGATGATTGTGAAGAAAAAGCATTTCAGGATGTATATTGTATGCATCTCTTTGACATTAAGTTGTACCCTTGAGCCTTTGTTGCCCAGAGTTTACCGATGGTGTTTGAGCTGTGCCCAAGACACACAGTCGTGGGTGTAGATAGAATAGAGCGGTAGGCTAAGCACGCATTCTTGAGGTTTGTTGGTGTTGATTGACACCTTGTCTTGGATGTGGGGGTCCTTAATGATGGATTCTGCCTTTGAGTTACCTCCTCTTGAAGATGTCCTTGATGGTGAGGAGAGTTATACCCATGATGGAGCTGGCTGAGTTTATAAACCTTTTGCAGCTTTTTCCAATCCTTCAAGTACCTGTTCAGATGTACTTTAAATCTTGTTGCTGAGTCTCCCAGTCAGTGGGATATTGAAAATTCTGTGGCAGTAATCTGAGCACGTAAACTGGACCGATGTTCCTTCCTCAACTGATGAGTGTTCTATCCGCAGCCCTCCAAAGTAATTCATTGCTAGAATCCCTGAGAGGTATGTTGTAGAGTGATGTTAATAGATTCTTCAGCAATCAACGGCCTCTTTCTTCAGAATCTTTGCATCCTAATCATTAATCTGCGTGTCGGTGCTCCTGGGCGTCAGCTTCACCGCAGGAGGGGTTAGTCAGCACTGGTCGACATAAATAACCTCCACTGGCAATACTCAAGAGGAAAAGAAGGTACACGAGTTTGAATTGTAATTTCATCTCCCGGCTCCAATAAACAGGTCAAACCGCACCGTAACCTGAATCCCTCAAATGAGATTACTCCCTCAGAATGAGGGCCAGTTACCCATTATTTTCTGACTAATTCTCTTACTGAGGTCACTGTGGTGCCCTGTCAAGTTTGCGAAGACAATCTGGATGTCAGCATATAAAGGATGAAGGATCAAGGATCAACTTTATTTGCCTTAAACATTTACATGTATTAGGAATTTGCAGTGGTGTGTTGGTCAGGGTATGGAGGCAGTAGATAAAAAAAATTCAACAATTATACAGAACTATATAAAATAAAGTTAGAGGTTAAAGTACGGATTGGAGGTAAAATCTACATAAATACCAGCATGTATTTTACACCGCTTTGTGCGTGACTTATATATATTTTGTTGTAGTTTATAGTCTATATATTGTACTCTATACAAAGCAACAGATTTTATGACACCAGAAAGTCTGCAGATGTTGGAGATCCAAAGTAACACCGGCAAAGTGCCGGAGGGACTCAGCAGGTCAGGCAGCATCCATGGAAATGAGTAGACAGTTGACGTTTCAGCACGAGGACCTTCGTCAGGACTGAGAAAGATGCCAGAATAAAAAGGTGGTGAGGGAGGGGAAGGAGGATATCTGAAAAGTGATAGGGTAAGCCAGGTGGGTGGGAAAGTTAAAGGGCTGGAGAGGAAGGAATCCGACAGGAGAGGAGATGGACAATGGGAGAAAGGGACGGAGGAGGGGATGCAGGTGAGAGGTAAAAAGTCAGAGCGTGTAATAAAGGAAGGGGAATGGGGAATTTTTTACCGGAAGAAGAAATTGCTATTCATGCCATCAGGTTTGAGGCTACCCAGAGGAGTATGGGGTTTTGCTTCTCCACCCACCTTGGCAAAGGATGACTGACATGTCAGAACGGGGATAGGAATCAGAATTAAAATGTTTACGTCAATGATAGTAAACCTGATTCTGATTATGTATTTACAATGTGAACAGCATTCTGAAAGTCCCAATGAAGGAAGGGGTCTCAGCCCTAAACCACTCCATAGATGCTGCCTGACCAGCTGAGTTCCTCCAGCATTTTGTGTGTGTTTCTCAGGATTTCCAGTGTCTGCAGAAACTCTTGCATCTATTATAAAAAATGGTTTTGAGTGTCCACATTGAAGTGCAGTGACGGGGGTAATAGATAGAGTGGGTTGGGGAGGTAACGAGGATGGCTGACCAGATTAACAGTCTGGCGAAAGAGGATGGCATGGAAGTTTTTGCTTTTATGGTCCCATCTGGTGTTTTTCAGAAAGGACCTTTTGGAAAACACAAGAAGATCTGCAGATGCTGGAAATCCAAAGCAGCAACACACAAAGTGCTGGAGGAACTCAGCAGTCAGACAGCATCTTTGGAAAAGAGTAAACAGTCGAGATTTCAAAACCCACGGGGTCTTGGCTGGAAACATCAACTGTTTACTCTTTTCTGTGGATGCTGCCTGGCCTGCTGGGTTCCTCCAGCAATTTGTGCGTGAAATTTTTAGAAGAGGGTGGGCAACGTCATGTCCATTTCTTTGTCCTGCAGTGATGGTAGTCTGCAGGCAGAGACCTTTCCTGCTGAACTGATAATTGGCTGCAGTTTTCATATGTTGTGACAGGATGCTGCACCAAACCAGATAGTAATGGCTGAGATTACTCCCTCACAACGAGGGCCAGATCCCTATTATTTTTGACTAATTCTGTTACTGAAATCACTGTTCTGCCCTGTAAGGTTTGTGAAGATGATCTGGCTGTCACTATACAGGAGACGAATGAGCATGTGTTACACCAAACACATACCCCTCCCCCCCCAGCTTTAAAATAAACAGACCTATTGATTGCTATCAGAATCTCTTGGCCTGAGGTGATTTAATAAGGTTCAGTACTCCCCCAGGGGCTATAGATCCGTTGAGGTGCTAATGCATGGTCTGCGGGGAGGGGGTGAGGGGGGGAGAGCCCCATCCCCCTCACCCACCACCTCTTTATCCTTGCCTTCTGCATTTTAATTTCAGAATGAAATCAATTGACATTTTGGTTGGGCGGGAGGATTGACAGATTCACAGCCTTTAACATGAGAACTGAGGGACTTTGAAAGTTGATGAATAATGCAGGAAGGGTGAGGGGGAGGTTGGGGGTGGGGGCAAGGTGAGGGTCAGCCTTCTGCTCTGTCAGGCAAGCAGTCTCTTTCAGAAGCGCCCGGCCCTACTGCTATGAAAGGAATCTGCCGCAGAGAATCCCTGCTAAATGAGTTTAATTTCCCTTGCTGATATTGGTATTAAAACCGGAACGGGAATTGCCGGCTTTCACTCCCTCTCCTCCTTTTCCCCCAGTCCCTCTACCCCTCCCTCCCTTCCTTGATCAATTTAAGATTTGTTGCACTCAGTCTAAATCCAGTCACAATTAGAATCCAAATCAGGCTTATTTCACTGATGTAGGGAATGAAATTTGTTGTTTCGTGGCAGTAGTACAGGGCAATACATTAACATTGCTATAAGTTACAGCCAGAAAATAGCAACACCGTTGGAGAGGGTAGTAAAGAAGGCATTTGGTATGTTTGCTTCATAGAGTATAACACTACAACACAGAAACAGGCCCTTTGGCCCATTGAGTCTGGGCTGTCCTGGTCATCTGCCTAGTCCCATTCACCTTGCTCCACACCTCTCCAGTCCTTCCCAAACTTCTCTTAACTGTTTCAACTTAACCGGCTCCACTGGCAGCTCATTCCACACACCCCCACCACCCGGAATCCAAATCCGTATCAGGATTATTATCACTACCATACAGCGTCAAAATTGTTTTTCTGTGACAGCAATAGAATACAAGGCATAAAATATCTAAATTGCAATATAAATCAATGGCTAAATATATAAATTAGATAAGTCATGCAAAAATAGGCTGAGAATCCTGGCATTAACGAACTCTGTTTGGCCTTCCCATTCTTAAACTAGGGAGGCAAAGCAAACACAATAGAATTAATGATCAAACACAAGGAAATCTGCAGATGCTGGAAATTCAAGCAACACATACAGAATGCTGGTGGAACACAGCAGGCCAGGCAGCATCTATAGGGAGAAGCACTGTCGACGTTTCGGGCCGAGACCCTTCAGGACTAACGCGAAGGGTCTCGGCCTGAAACGTCCACAGTACTTCTCCTATAGATGCTGCCTGGCCTGCTGTGTTCCACCAGCATTTTGAGAGAATTTATGAACAACTATGCATAAACAAGAACTGACAAACAACCAGTGAGCAACAGAAGACAAATTGTGCACATAAAAAATAAATATGTGGGTTGAGACCCTTTTATCCGAATTGCTTTGGAGCCAGAAGAGGTTTAAATTTTGGAGTAGATTTATAGAATATATTTAGTGTATAAGGTGATGAGAGGCAATGATCATGTGGATAGTCAGGCTTTTTCCCAGGCCAGCACATGAGGGCACAGTTTTAAGGTGCTTGGAAGTAGGTATAGAGGAAATGTCAGGGGTAAATTTTTTACGCAGAGGGTGGTGAGTGCATGGAATGGGCTGCTGGCGATAGTGGTGGAGGTGGATACGATAGGATCTTTTAAGGGACTCCTGGATAGGTACATGATCTGAGAAAAATAGAGAGCTATTGGTAACCCTGGTAATTTCTAATGAAAGGACATATTTGGCACAGCTTTGTGGGCTGAAGGGCCTGTATTGTGCTGTAGGTTTTCTATGTTTCTATATCATGAGAGAGCTTGGCAGGGTCATTTCCGACTCTGAACTTGTGTGCTACCGGTAAGCAGTCTTTGTCTTACACTTGTTCATCACACGTGTGTACAGTAAAAATGATAACATACCAATAATATAATGAAAATATAATGCATGCAGGTAACAAATGCAGCACAGCAGCATCGGGAGAATACCTGAATCAGCTGTTCAAAGTATACTTGTTATGAAAGTATGTATATATTATACAATCTTGAGATTTATCGCCTTACCGACAGTCACAAAACAAGGAAACCCAAAAGAATGCATAAAAAAAGACCGTCAAACACCCAGTGTGCAGAGAGCAAGGGGGAGAAATGAATCATGCAAAAAATAAAAATAGACAAACAGTTTTCAGAACAAAAGTGAGTCCGTGGACATAAATCACGGAGCAGCCACAGCAGGCCACGGCCGCAGCCTCAGTTCAGCACAGAGCCGAGTAAACATCACAGAGTCCTCGGATACGGAGACCAGAGCAGGCCACGGCCCGAGCCTCAGCTCAGCACAGAGCCGAGTAAACATCACAGAGTCCTCGGGTACGGAGACCAGAGCAGGCCACGGCAGCAGCCTCAGCTCAGCACAGAGCCGAGTAAACATCACAGAGTCCTCGGATACGGAGACCAGAGCAGGCCACGGCCGCAGCCTCAGCTCAGCACAGAGCCGAGTAAACATCACAGAGTCCTCGGGTACGGAGACCAGAGCAGGCCACGGCCCGAGCCTCAGCTCAGCACAGAGCCGAGTAAACATCACAGTCCTCGGATACGGAGACCAGAGCAGGCCACGGCCCGAGCCTCAGTTCAGCACAGAGCCGAGTGAACATCACAGAGTCCTCGGATACAGAGACCAGAGCAGGCCACGGCCGCAGCCTCAGCTCAGCACAGAGCCGAGTAAACATCACAGTCCTCGGATACGGAGACCAGAGCAGGCCACGGCCCGAGCCTCAGCTCAGCACAGAGCCGAGTAAACATCACAGAGTCCTCGGATACAGAGACCAGAGCAGGCCACGGCCGCAGCCTCAGCTCAGCACAGAGCCGAGTAAACATCACAGTCCTCGGATACGGAGACCAGAGCAGGCCACGGCCGCAGCCTCAGCTCAGCACAGAGCCGAGTAAACATCACAGAGTTCTCGGATACGGAGACCAGAGCAGGCCACGGCCCGAGCCTCAGCTCAGCACAGAGCCGAGTAAACATCACAGAGTCCTCGGATACAGAGACCAGAGCAGGCCACGGCCGCAGCCTCAGCTCAGCACAGAGCCGAGTAAACATCACAGTCCTCGGATACGGAGACCAGAGCAGGCCACGGCCGCAGCCTCAGCTCAGCACAGAGCCGAGTAAACATCACAGTCCTCGGATACGGAGACCAGAGCAGGCCACGGCCGCAGCCTCAGCTCAGCACAGAGCCGAGTAAACATCACAGAGTCCTCGGATACAGAGACCAGAGCAGGCCACGGCCGCAGCCTCAGCTCAGCACAGAGCCGAGGAAACATCACAGTCCTCGGATACGGAGACCAGAGCAGGCCACGGCCCGAGCCTCAGTTCAGCACAGAGCCGAGTAAACATCACAGAGTTCTCGGATACGGAGACCAGAGCAGGCCACGGCCCGAGCCTCAGTTCAGCACAGAGCCGAGGAAACATCACAGAGTCCTCGGATACAGAGACCAGAGCAGGCCACGGCCGCAGCCTCAGCTCAGCACAGAGCCGAGTGAACAACGCGGAGTCCTCGGATACGGAGACCAGAGCAGGCCACGGCCGCAGCCTCAGCTCAGCACAGAGCCGAGTAAACAGCACAGAGTCCTCGGATACAGAGACCAGAGCAGGCCATGGCCCGAGCCTCAGCTCAGCACAGAGCCGAGTAAACATCACAGAGTTCTCGGATACGGAGACCAGAGCAGGCCACGGCCGCAGCCTCAGCTCAGCACAGAGCCGAGTAAACATCACAGAGTCCTCGGATACAGAGACCAGAGCAGGCCACGGCCCGAGCCTCAGTTCAGCACAGAGCCGAGTAAACATCACAGTCCTCGGATACGGAGACCAGAGCAGGCCACGGCCCGAGCCTCAGCTCAGCACAGAGCCGAGTAAACATCACAGAGTCCTCGGATACGGAGACCAGAGCAGGCCACGGCCGCAGCCTCAGCTCAGCACAGAGCCGAGGAAACATCACAGAGTTCTCGGATACGGAGACCAGAGCAGGCCACGTCCGCAGCCTCAGCTCAGCACAGAGCCGAGGAAACATCACAGTCCTCGGATACGGAGACCAGAGCAGGCCACGGCCGCAGCCTCAGCTCAGCACAGAGCTGAGTGAACAACGCAGAGTCCTTGGATACGGAGACCAGAGCAGGCCACGGCCGCAGCCTCAGCTCAGCACAGAGCCGAGTGAACAACGCAGAGTCCTCGGATACGGAGACCAGAGCAGGCCACGGCCGCAGCCTCAGCTCAGCACAGAGCCGAGTAAACATCACAGAGTCCTCGGATACGGAGACCAGAGCAGGCCACGGCCCGAGCCTCAGCTCAGCACAGAGCCAAGGAAACATCACAGTCCTCGGATACGGAGACCAGAGCAGGCCACGGCCGCAGCCTCAGCTCAGCACAGAGCCGAGTAAACATCACAGTCCTCGGATACGGAGACCAGAGCAGGCCACGGCCCGAGCCTCAGTTCAGCACAGAGCCGAGTAAACATCACAGTCCTCGGATACGGAGACCAGAGCAGGCCACGGCCCGAGCCTCAGTTCAGCACAGAGCCGAGGAAACATCACAGTCCTCGGATACGGAGACCAGAGCAGGCTACGGCTGCAACCTCAGCTCAGCACAGAGCCGAGTAAACATCACAGAGTCCTCGGATACGGAGACCAGAGCAGGCCACGGCCGCAGCCTCAGCTCAGCACAGAGCCGAGTAAACATCACAGAGTCCTCGGATACGGAGACCAGAGCAGGCCACGGTCCGAGCCTCAGCTCAGCACAGAGCCGAGGAAACATCACAGTCCTCGGATACGGAGACCAGAGCAGGCCACGGCCGCAGCCTCAGCTCAGCACAGAGCCGAGTAAACATCACAGTCCTCGGATACGGAGACCAGAGCAGGCCACGGCCCGAGCCTCAGTTCAGCACAGAGCCGAGGAAACATCACAGTCCTCGGATACGGAGACCAGAGCAGGCCACGGCCCGAGCCTCAGTTCAGCACAGAGCCGAGGAAACATCACAGTCCTCGGATACGGAGACCAGAGCAGGCTACGGCCGCAGCCTCAGCTCAGCACAGAGCCGAGTAAATATCACAGAGTCCTCCGACACGGAGACCAGAGCAGGCCACGGCCGCAGCCTCAGCTCAGCACAGAGCCGAGGAAACATCACAGTCCTCGGATACGGAGACCAGAGCAGGCCACGGCCCGAGCCTCAGTTCAGCACAGAGCCGAGTAAACATCACAGAGTCCTCGGATACAGAGACCAGAGCAGGCCACGGCCCGAGCCTCAGCTCAGCACAGAGCCGAGTAAACATCACAGTCCTCGGATACGGAGACCAGAGCAGGCCACGGCCGCAGCCTCAGCTCAGCACAGAGCCGAGTAAACATCACAGAGTCCTCGGATACAGAGACCAGAGCAGGCCACGGCCGCAGCCTCAGCTCAGCACAGAGCCGAGTAAACATCACAGTCCTCGGATACGGAGACCAGAGCAGGCCACGGCCGCAGCCTCAGCTCAGCACAGAGCCGAGTAAACATCACAGAGTCCTCGGATACAGAGACCAGAGCAGGCCACGGCCGCAGCCTCAGCTCAGCACAGAGCCGAGTAAACATCACAGAGTCCTCGGATACAGAGACCAGAGCAGGCCACGGCCGCAGCCTCAGCTCAGCACAGAGCCGAGGAAACATCACAGAGTCCTCGGATACGGAGACCAGAGCAGGCCACGGCCCGAGCCTCAGTTCAGCACAGAGCCGAGGAAACATCACAGTCCTCGGATACGGAGACCAGAGCAGGCTACGGCCGCAGCCTCAGCTCAGCACAGAGCCGAGTAAATATCACAGAGTCCTCCGACACGGAGACCAGAGCAGGCCACGGCCGCAGCCTCAGCTCAGCACAGAGCCGAGTAAACATCACAGAGTCCTCGGATACAGAGACCAGAGCAGGCCACGGCCCGAGCCTCAGTTCAGCACAGAGCCGAGTAAACATCACAGTCCTCGGATACGGAGACCAGAGCAGGCCACGGCCCGAGCCTCAGCTCAGCACAGAGCCGAGTAAACATCACAGAGTCCTCGGATACGGAGACCAGAGCAGGCCACGGCCGCAGCCTCAGCTCAGCACAGAGCCGAGGAAACATCACAGAGTTCTCGGATACGGAGACCAGAGCAGGCCACGTCCGCAGCCTCAGCTCAGCACAGAGCCGAGGAAACATCACAGTCCTCGGATACGGAGACCAGAGCAGGCCACGGCCGCAGCCTCAGCTCAGCACAGAGCTGAGTGAACAACGCAGAGTCCTCGGATACGGAGACCAGAGCAGGCCACGGCCGCAGCCTCAGCTCAGCACAGAGCCGAGTGAACAACGCAGAGTCCTCGGATACGGAGACCAGAGCAGGCCACGGCCGCAGCCTCAGCTCAGCACAGAGCCGAGTAAACATCACAGAGTCCTCGGATACGGAGACCAGAGCAGGCCACGGCCCGAGCCTCAGCTCAGCACAGAGCCGAGGAAACATCACAGTCCTCGAATACGGAGACCAGAGCAGGCCACGGCCGCAGCCTCAGCTCAGCACAGAGCCGAGTAAACATCACAGTCCTCGGATACGGAGACCAGAGCAGGCCACGGCCCGAGCCTCAGTTCAGCACAGAGCCGAGGAAACATCACAGTCCTCGGATACGGAGACCAGAGCAGGCCACGGCCCGAGCCTCAGTTCAGCACAGAGCCGAGGAAACATCACAGTCCTCGGATACGGAGACCAGAGCAGGCTACGGCCGCAGCCTCAGCTCAGCACAGAGCCGAGTAAACATCACAGAGTCCTCGGATACGGAGACCAGAGCAGGCCACGGCCGCAGCCTCAGCTCAGCACAGAGCCGAGTAAACATCACAGAGTCCTCGGATACGGAGACCAGAGCAGGCCACGGCCCGAGCCTCAGCTCAGCACAGAGCCGAGGAAACATCACAGTCCTCGGATACGGAGACCAGAGCAGGCCACGGCCGCAGCCTCAGCTCAGCACAGAGCCGAGTAAACATCACAGTCCTCGGATACGGAGACCAGAGCAGGCCACGGCCCGAGCCTCAGTTCAGCACAGAGCCGAGGAAACATCACAGTCCTCGGATACGGAGACCAGAGCAGGCCACGGCCCGAGCCTCAGTTCAGCACAGAGCCGAGGAAACATCACAGTCCTCGGATACGGAGACCAGAGCAGGCTACGGCCGCAGCCTCAGCTCAGCACAGAGCCGAGTAAATATCACAGAGTCCTCCGACACGGAGACCAGAGCAGGCCACGGCCCGAGCCTCAGTTCAGCACAGAGCCGAGTAAACATCACAGAGTCCTCGGATACAGAGACCAGAGCAGGCCACGGCCCGAGCCTCAGCTCAGCACAGAGCCGAGTAAACATCACAGTCCTCGGATACGGAGACCAGAGCAGGCCACGGCCGCAGCCTCAGCTCAGCACAGAGCCGAGTAAACATCACAGAGTCCTCGGATACAGAGACCAGAGCAGGCCACGGCCGCAGCCTCAGCTCAGCACAGAGCCGAGTAAACATCACAGTCCTCGGATACGGAGACCAGAGCAGGCCACGGCCGCAGCCTCAGCTCAGCACAGAGCCGAGTAAACATCACAGAGTCCTCGGATACAGAGACCAGAGCAGGCCACGGCCGCAGCCTCAGCTCAGCACAGAGCCGAGTAAACATCACAGAGTCCTCGGATACAGAGACCAGAGCAGGCCACGGCCGCAGCCTCAGCTCAGCACAGAGCCGAGGAAACATCACAGAGTCCTCGGATACGGAGACCAGAGCAGGCCACGGCCGCAGCCTCAGCTCAGCACAGAGCCGAGTGAACAACGCAGAGTCCTCGGATACGGAGACCAGAGCAGGCCACGGCCGCAGCCTCAGCTCAGCACAGAGCCGAGTAAACATCACAGTGTCCTCGGATACAGAGACCAGAGCAGGCCACGGCCGCAGCCTCAGCTCAGCACAGAGCCGAGTAAACATCACAGTCCTCGGATACGGAGACCAGAGCAGGCCACGGCCGCAGCCTCAGCTCAGCACAGAGCCGAGTAAACATCACAGTCCTCGGATACGGAGACCAGAGCAGGCCACGGCCGCAGCCTCAGCTCAGCACAGAGCCGAGTAAACATCACAGTCCTCAGATACGGAGACCAGAGCAGGCCACGGCCGCAGCCTCAGCTCAGCACAGAGCCGAGGAAACATCACAGAGTCCTCGGATACAGAGACCAGAGCAGGCCACGTCCGCAGCCTCAGCTCAGCACAGAGCCGAGTGAACAACGCAGAGTCCTCGGATACGGAGACCAGAGCAGGCCACGGCCGCAGCCTCAGCTCAGCACAGAGCCGAGTAAACATCACAGAGTCCTCGGATACGGAGACCAGAGCAGGCCACGGCTGCAGCCTCAGCTCAGCACAGAGCCGAGTAAACATCACAGAGTCCTCGGATACGGAGACCAGAGCAGGCCACGGCCCGAGCCTCAGCTCAGCACAGAGCCGAGGAAACATCACAGTCCTCGGATACGGAGACCAGAGCAGGCCACGGCCGCAGCCTCAGCTCAGCACAGAGCCGAGTAAACATCACAGTCCTCGGATACGGAGACCAGAGCAGGCCACGGCCCGAGCCTCAGTTCAGCACAGAGCCGAGGAAACATCACAGTCCTCGGATACGGAGACCAGAGCAGGCTACGGCCACAGCCTCAGCTCAGCACAGAGCCGAGTAAACATCACAGAGTCCTCCGACACGGAGACCAGAGCAGGCCATGGCCGCAGCCTCAGCTCAGCAGAGAGTAAATATCGCTAAGCAACGAGTAAAACAACAAACAACAGTAGGTTTTCAGTCTCCACCTATGATTAAAAGGTTACAGTACACTGTAATTGTATTTTAATTTTTTTGGGGCTTTATGTATGATACATAAAAAACATTCAGAGCTGTTGACTTGTTCTGGTGTTAGGTTTTCATTAGCGACGATCTTGGCAAACTCAAATGAATTTCTTTGCTGCTTCACGATCAGATGCCTTCAAAATTTAATGCCATGTCTTTTCTTAACTTTCTAAAACTAGACTGCTGAAAATTGACAATTACCTTCAATTTTCTGTTTTGTTGAGATAGATCTTTACTTGTTTCATGATCAGCACACCTTTACCCAACATATGTTCACTTCAGCATTGACAAGTCCACTCATTCAATACTCAGTCGAGATCTTAATTTTTATTTTCCATTGTGCAGTGTTTTACTATTTTCCATTCAATATGTGAAGTAACTTCTCAGAACTGTCTCGTGTGCAGAGACCTAGCGCCTTGTGGAATTTTCCATTAGTGACAGCATGTCAGAGCTCAAAAAAAGGTTGCATGTTGGAGGATTTCGGATTTTCGATTTAGTGAAATAGGGTACTCAACCTGCACTGAGAACGTGAGTTGCAGAATCCTTGAAAGTGAGTCTGTAGGTCGTGGAATCAGTTCAAGAGCAGAGCTGAGTGAAACTGTCTACACCGGTTCAGGAGCCTGATGGTTGAAGAGTAATAACTTCCTGAACCTGGTGGTGTGGGACCTAATAAGAAAGTATGGACTGAATGCTGGGGGTTCTAGATAATGAATGTCACTCCTTACCTGCTCTCCACCTCCCTCTGGTGCTCCCTTCCCCCTTTCTTTCTCTCTAGGCCACAATCCTTTCTCTTCTCCAGCTGTGTATCCCTTTTGCCAATTAACTTTCCAGCTCTTAGATTCATCCCTCCCCCTCCTGTCTTCTCCTGTAATTTTGGATCTCCCCCTCTCCCTCCCAACTTCAAATCTCTTACTATCTCTTCTTTCAGTTAGTCCTGACAAAGGGTCTCGGCCTGAAACGTCGACAGTGCTTCTTCCTATAGATGCTGCCTGGCCTGCTGTGTTCCACCAGCATTTTGTGTGTGTTGCCTCTTTCCTGTGGCAGTGCTGCATATAAATGTGCTCAATGACATACTTACAATGATACCACCTTCCACTAAGAATATTTGAATATTCAAATCTGGCAGCTGCTCTGAGAGCTTCTGAGAACAAACTCTGGACACCAAAGATTTGCTCTTTTGTTACAGTGTTAAAGGGTAGCTCTCTGAATATGTAACTAGCCAGAATATTTAGTGACAAAACAGACCTGTTGGAATGGTGCATTAAGTGACAACACACACAAAATGCTGGAAGAACTCAGCAGGTCAGGCAGCATCTGTTGATCTAACGAGTGGAATAAATAGTTGAGGTTTCAGGTTGAGATCCTTCATTAGGACTTAGAGAAGAGTCATTGTCTATTTATTCCTCTGCCTATCTTGCTGAGACCCCCCAGCAATTTGAGTGTGCTGCTCTGGATTTCCAGCCTTTAACAGTATATTGATACAGGAGAAGGCCACAATGGCTTATCAGATCTCATCCGAAAGTTTCCACTGACCACCAATTAACGTGAGCATTTTCATTGTTCTCAGTGTCCCACGCATAATGATTCCCAGTGAAGGGTCTCAGCCTGAAATGTCATTTATTTCCCTCCATAGATGCTGCCTGACCTGCTGAGTCCCTCCTGTATTGTGTGTGTATTGCATATGAGAAACTTAACAACTCAGGAATGGTATCTCCTAATGGGCCAAGTTACAGTGAGTGGTTCATTTCTGGACAAGAATGGGGTTCAGGGTTCAGCATTGGAGTCTTATCCAAACTGATTTTCCTTTGTACTGTTGAGGAAGTGTTGCAGAATCACAGGTGCTGTCCTTTCACTGGTGAAGCAGACTTGATGGGCCAAATGGCCTACTGCTATTCCTATATCTTCTGTTCTCATATATGTAACACATGTATCATGGGGAGGCATGGTATTGTAATGGTATTGTGACCATTCCTCTGTTGTCTCTGAGGAGTTTGTACGTTCTCCCCACATTCCAATGACGTACAGGCTAGGGTTAGTGAGTCATGGGCATGTGGCGATGCTTGTGGGATGCCCCTACACATTCCCCAACTGTGTTTGTTGTTGATGAACTTTGTGTGTGCTGCTCAAGATTTCCAGCATCTGCAAAATCTCTTCTGTGTACCTAATGACTGGTTTCGGTAGCTTTAAAGTATTAGTTGAATTTAAATTGCGAACAGGATTTACTTCCTGAAGACTGGTTCTCACTTTAATTAACATCTGTTATCCATAATTTCCTACCCCCAGAATATTCCGAAACAAGGCATCAAATGCCAGAACTACAACGCAGTTAGTAGTTGCCACCTACAGGGAATATATCAGTAAGATTGAAAGAGTGGCAGAGAATATTTACAAGGATACACACAGAAATTGCTCGAGGAACTCAACACCTCAGGCAGCATCTGAGACCAGAACTGGAAAGGAAGTGGGGGGGATGTCAGAATTAAAAAGTGGAGGGAGGGGGAGGAGAATAGAGCAGCACAGTAGCGTAGTGGTTAGCACAACACTTTACAGTACCAGTGACCTGGGTTCATTTCCTACCGCTGCCTGTAAGGAGTTTGTATGTTCTCCCGGTGCTCCGGTGCTCCAGTTTCCTCCCACAGTCCAAGGACTTACCGGTTGGTCATTGTAAGTTGCCCCGTAGTTCGGTTAGGGTTACTGGGCAGCGCAGCTCAAAGGGCTGGAAGGGCCGATTCCACACTCTATCTCAATCAATAAAAATAAATAGCTAGAAGGTGATAGGTGAAGCCAGGTGGGTAGGAAGAT
Organism: Hypanus sabinus; assembly: GCF_030144855.1. Classification (NCBI taxonomy): domain Eukaryota; kingdom Metazoa; phylum Chordata; class Chondrichthyes; order Myliobatiformes; family Dasyatidae; genus Hypanus; species Hypanus sabinus. The sequence continues at coordinate 29,116,640 of NC_082729.1, read as the reverse complement.
TTACAAGGACGTTGCTGGGACTGGAGGACCTGAGTTGTAGGGAAAGTTTGAATAGGTGAAGACTTTATTCCATGGAATGTAGGAGAATGAGGGGAGATTTGATAGAGGGATAAAAAAAATTATGGGGGTGTATAGGGAGGGTAAATGCAAGCAGGCCTTTGTCCATTGAGTTTGAGTGAGACTAGAACTAACAGTCATAGGTTAAGGCTGAAGGATGAAATATTTAACAGGAACATTTATTTAGAGATACAACGTGGTCACAGGCCCTTCTGGTCTAAGAGTCTGTGCCACCCAATTACACCCGTTAACCTACTAAACTTTAGATCTTTGGCATGAGGGAGGACATTGGAGCACCTGGAGATAATCCACAAAGCCATGCATGGAGAGAACATACAAACTCCTTACAATCAACAGTGGGAATTGACCTTGGATCACCAGCACTGTAATAGCATTATGCTATTTGCTAGGCTAGTGGGCCACTGAACATGAGGGAGAGTTTCTTCACTCAGAAGGTGGTGAGAATATGGAACAAGCTGCCAACAGAAGTGGTGAATGCAGGTCCGATTGGAACATTTTAGAGAAATTTGGAGAAGTTCATGGTGAGGGATATGGAGGCTGTGATCCAGATGTAGGTCGATGGGAGTAGGCAGAATTGACAGTTGGGCACAGACTAGATGGGCTGAGAGGCCTTTGTTCCTTGCTGTAGCGCTCTGAGTCTAGAAGCTGGTGAATATTGCGAGGACGTAAGCCTAAACCTTGTGGACCACCTATTCAGCACACAGAAAACTGCTGCCCTGTTTCATTCGCTTGTCAGTCTAATACACCCCCACCCCCTCAGGGACAATAACAGGTTCTTGAATGGGTTGCGACTAATGCTTATTACACGGTGTTTAAAAGATATTAAGCAGCAATTAAAATGCAGCAGTCTCGCTGAGTAATCAGATGGCATGTCCTGTCCTCTGACTGAAATTCAGTTCCAAAAGGCTGGGGAAACTAAATCAGAAGGCAAATGGGTCAGTGTTCAGTGGCCATCTATTATTAATGGCATTATTCACACAGCCCAACATGAGTCTTCCTTGCACTTTGTGTGGCAATGCATTATGAGAAACGATATAATAAGCAAGAAACTGACGTTAACTGTTGCATTGTCTTTTATTGTCCCATTGCCAATAAATTGCCATTCTTTTCAAATCACCGGAATGTAGTATATCTGAACCCTGTCTAGTGCCGTCCCCATGAGAGATCTGTCTGTGTATAAAATTAAATCAGATTCAACCCAACCACAGCCCGAGCGGAGGCGGATGTAGACAATGTTATATTCAAAGTTTTTCTGTCTCCTTCCTGACTCAACCATCCTGCTGGAGGATGAAAAGGCAAATATTGATCAGGGATAGAGATACTTGCAGTGACTGGTTGTCCAACATGTCTGACGATATGTAAATTGTGCCCATCATTAAGGGTGGCGTGGTAATGTAACTGTGTTAATACTATTACAGTGCCTGCAACCCGCGTTCAGTTCAACCTCTGTCAGTAAGGAGTTTGTACATTATCTCCATGACCGCGTGGGCCTATTTATTTATTTATTGAAATACAGCATGGAATAGGCACTTCCACCCATTCGAGCCACACTGTCCTGCGAATCCCCGATTTAGTCCAAGCCTAATTTACAATGACCAATTAACCTGCCAACCGGTATGTCTTTGGACTGTGGGAGGAAACCTACGCAGTCATGGGGAGAACATATAAACTCCTTGGAGGTAGCATTGGGAATTTACCTGGGGTCGGCTGAACTGTAACCGCTACGATACTGTGCTGTTTCCTCCCACATTCCATAAGTGTGCAAGTTAGTAACGCTTTAGTGAGTTGTGTACATGATATGTTGGTGCCAGAAGCATGACAACACTTGTGGCCAGTCCTCAGGCTGCGTTGGTCATTGACACAAATGGCGCATCGTGCGTTTCGAAGTTGGTGTGACAAGTAAAGCTGATTTCTCTTTATCTTTAAAACCGACAATGACAGCTTCTTCCCCACCACCCAAAGCTTCTTGAATCCGCCTGAAATACCCCAACACTACCTCAGCTCACATTTCTTTCGCTCTCTCGATTTGCACGGATGTCATATGTTAAGCTGCAGCGATCAATGATCGAGGTTCAATTCCCACTGCTGTCTGCAAGGAGATTGTACGTACAGGTTAGAGTCAGTGAGTTGTGGGCATGCCATTTTGGGGCCGGAAGCATAGAGACGCTTGCAGGCTGCCCTCAGCACAATTCAGTTTGACACAAAAAACAACACATCTCGTGTTTCAATGTTACAATGTACCTGTGACAAATAAAGTTTATTCTAATGCCTCGTGATCAACTCCTCTTGGTGCATAATTGTTGTCCCAATTCTGCTCACCAGACTTGGAATATCTTGGAATTAAGTGCTGTTGATTTTATCTACTATGGGAGATTTCTGAGATAGTTTTGGTAGCAGTGTACATTCTACCTCAGGCCAGTGACAAACAGACTGGATGATCTGAGTAATGGAACCAATATGTATGAAACAGCACATCCTGATATCTCACCATGATTTTGGAGGATGTTAACCAGGCCAACTTGAAAAAGTCACTAAATAATTACCATCAACAAATCACTTGTACTGTTAATTACCATCAACATATCAAAGAATGAAGACAGCAGCTTCATTAAAAACCGTGTAGACGTTTGTGTGCCTACGAAAACTTGCCAAGAGCATTTAAGTCTGGTGAGTTAGGCCTGTACAAGAATAGTCTTACGGATGATTATTTCAAGAGCAAACAAATGATTCGAAAGAGGCAACATCAGACGCACATCAACTCTGGCAGGGCTTTCAGCACATTACTTCCACAAAGTGAAGCCCAATAGCACGAATGGAAGCAATGCTTCACTATCAGATGAGTTCAATGCCTTCTGTCCCTGCCGGCAACTGTGGTGGAGGCGGATACGATACGGTCTTTCAAGACACTTTTCGATAGGTAAATAGAAAAATAGAGGGCTGTGGGGAAGTCTAGTAATTTCTAAGGTGGGGACATGTTCGGCACAACTTTGTAGGCTGAAGGGCCTGTATTGTGCTGTAGATTTTCTATGTTTCTATCCCTGCTTTGGAAGAGAGAATGTACCTACACTTCTTACACCTGCTGACTCTGTGATCTCTGTGATGGAGGCTGTTGCAAGGTGGCAGACCCTGATGGAGTACTAAAGGTCTGGAAGCTTGTGCCACCCAACTGGCAAGAGTCTTCAAGGGCATTTTTAACCTCTCACTCAGAAGTTCCAAAAGGCAACAATTCTACTAGTGCCTAAGAAGAGTAGTGTGAGCTGCCTTAATGGGTAGAATGAACTCTTGCCTCAGCAAGGACCTGGACCAATTGATTTGCCTATCACCACAATAGGTCTACGGCAGACACAATATCAATGGCTCTTCATACAGCTGTAGATCACCTGGACAATATAGACACCTATGTCACGATGCTGTTCATTGACTACGCTATCATTCCTACAGTCCTGATCAATGAGCTGCAGAACCTGGATCTCTGATCTCTCTCCGCAATTGGATCCTTGACTTCCTAATCGGAAGACCACAAGCTGTGCGGATTGGGGATAATATCTCCTCCTCGCTGATGATCAACACTGGCGCACCTCAGGGGTGTGTGCTTAGCCCGCTGCTCTACTCCCTCTACACCCATGACTGTGTGGCTAGGTACAGCTCACATACCATCTACAAACATTTGTATAAATTTGCTGATGATACAGCCATTGTACCTTAGATGGAAATGAGGAGGGATACAGGAGTGAGGTAGACTGGATAGTTGAGTGGTGTTGCAGCAGCCCTTGTAACTTCGTAAATTTACACCATCTCAGATCGCAAGACCCTGCAGCGGATAGTGAGGTCAGCTGAGAAGATCATCAGGGGTCTCTCTTCCCACCATCACGGACATTTACTCTACATGCTGCATCCGCAAAGGAAACAGCATTGTGAAGGACCCCACGCACCCCTCATACAAACTCTTCTCCCTCCTGCTGTCTGGGAAAAGGCTCTTCGGGCATTCGGGCTCTCACGACCAGACTATGTAACAGTTTCTTCCCCCAAGCTATCAGACTCCTCAATACCCAAAACCTGGACTGACACCTTGCCCTATTGTCCTGTTTATTATTTATTGTAACGCCTGCACTGTGTTTGTGCACTTTATGCAGTCCTGTGTAGATCTGTAGTCTAGTGTAGCTTTCTCTGTGTTGTTTTTTTTTGTGTAGTTCAGTCTAGTTTTTGAACTGTGTCATGTAACACCATGATCCTGAAAAACGTTGTCTCATTTTTACTATATATACTGTACTAGCAGTTATGGTCGAAATGACAATAAAAGTACTTGAAATGTCAGTAAGACAAAAGAGCTAATTCTGGACTTCAGGAAGGGTAAGACAAGGGAACACAAAACAATTCTCATAGAGGGATCAGAAGTGGAGAGAGTGAGCAATTTCAAGTAACTGGGTGTCAAGATCTCTGAGGATCTAACTTGGTCCCACCATATTGATGCAGCTATAAACAAGGCAAGACAGTGGCTGTGTTTCATTAGGAGTTTGAAGAGATTTGGTTTGTCATTTAAAGCGCTCAAAAACTTGTATAGCTGTACCATGGAGAGCATTCTGACAGACTGCATCACTGTCTGGTATGGAGGGGCTACTGTACAGGACCGAAAGAAGCTGCAGAAATTTGTAAAATTAGTCAGTTCCGTTATGGGTACTAGCCTTCGCAGTATCCAAGAAATCTCCAAGGAGCAGTGCCTCAGAAAGATGACATCCATTATTAAGGACCCCCATCACCCAGGGCATGCAACTCTTCTCATTGTTACCGTCAAAGAGGTACAGAAGTCTGAAGGCATCCACTCAAGAACCACTTCTTCCCCTCTGCCATAGAATTCATAAATGGATATTGTCCCATGAAAACAACTTCACTTTTTCAAAATATATATCGCACATTGAGTGTTTGTTGGTCTTTTTTTATGGATTCTTTTGGGTTTCTTGTTTTGTGGCTGTCTGTCAGGAAAAGAATGCTATGGTTGTGTAATGTATACGTACTTTGATAAATGTACTTTGAACTTTTAAGATCATGGGCAAGAGATTGAATAGGAACATCAGGGGTAGCTTCTTCACACAGGGTGGTGCATATTTAGCATGAGCTGCCAGTAAGGCATATGAGCATCATTTAAAACCCATCTAGATAAGTAGGGAGGTAGAAGAGGTTTAGTGGGCTTTGGGACAACAGAGGTCAGTAGGACCAGCTCATTGGGCAACAGAGTCAGAAAAGATGTGTTAGGTCCAAAGGCCTGTTTCCATGCTGTCTGACTCAGTCCAATTTAATGCATGTAGTGTTGGCAACAAGACGACAGGTGAGTTGAGTGTTTGAATTCGGCCACAGTCGCATTGAATGGAGAGACTGAATGCACTAATCCCGAGAACTGAGGAAGAACCTTGGCTCAGAATCAGTTGAATCATGGCTGTTGGGGTTGGGCTAAGAATCGAGAGGTAGAAAACATTGTATGTCGGCCCTGGAAATAGTCATGTCGACGTAGGGCCAAGTACGAGTCAGGAAGGCAAAGGTGAATGTGATAATAGTAATACAGTAATAGAGTCATAGAGCACTGCAGCACCTGAAAGGCCCTACAGCCCCTCTAGTCTGTGCTGAACTGCCCCATCGACCAGATCTACATAGCCCCCCATATGCCCCCCCACTATAAATAACCAAACTTCTCTAAAATGTTGAAATCGAAATGGCTGCTCATTCCACATTCTCACCACCCTCGGAGTGAATAGGTTCCCTCTTGTTCCCTTCACACTTAACTTGTGACATCTAGTTCTTGTCTCACCCAACCTCAGTGAAAAAAGCCTGCTTGTATTTTCCCCTCTCTATACCCTTCATAATTTTGTATTCCTCTATCAAATCTCCCCTCCTTCTCCTACTTTACAGGAATAAGTCCTCACCTGCTCAACCTTTCCCTATAATTCTGCACCTCAAGTCCTAGCAACATTGTTGTAAATGTTCCCTCTTCTCTTATTAATACATTTCCTAATGGTAGGTGAGCAGAACTGCACAGAATACTCCAGATAAGACCTCACCGACATCTTATACAATTTCAATATAACATCCCATCTTTTGTACTCAGTACTTTGATGTATGAAGGCCAATGTGCCAAAAACTCTCTTTACGACCATATCTACCTGTGATGCAACTTTCAAGGAATTAAGGACCTGTATTCTCAGGTCCCTTTATACGGGGACTTCTGTGGATTGGGTAAACTGAATTAGCAGTAACGGTGTGGACGTAGTCAAGTAATGCACACACAATTGTTTCCTCAATCACGCTTTTAGATGTAATGTTACCTGCTAAGTCGAGGTGAATTGGTGATCCAGCTGTTACAGTGCCTTGAGGAAATAATTAAACTTGATAGAACTGAAAGTGACTTCGTTAAAACTGAAACAGGAGGACTTAAGTGTGAATAAAGCAGACTATGGAGGTATAAGGAGACTAAGGCAGAGAAGAAAACAAAATTAGAAAGGAATGATAGTAAACCGACATCAGGCACAACAGCTTAACGGTCAGCGCAATCGCTTTACAACTCCTGTGATCACCAATCGGGGTTCAGTTTTGCTACTGTGTGTAACATTTCTACATGGAGCTTTGTCGCAGGAAAACAGCAGCAATCATCAGGGACCACCACCACCACTCACGTTATGCTCTCTTCTCAATGCTGCCATCGTGCTGGAGGTACAGGAGCCTCAGGACTTGCACCACCAGGTTCAGGAACAGTTATTACCCCTGAACCATCAGGCTCCTGAAGCAAAGTGGATAACTTCACTTAACTTCACTTGTCCCATCTTTGAAATATTCCCACAATTTACAGACTCTCTTTCAAGGGCTCTTAATCTCATGTTCTCGGTATTTATTGCTTATTTATTTATTATTATTATTTCTTTCTTTTTGTATTTGCACTGTTTGTGTCTTTTACAACTGGTTGAAGGCCCAAGTTTGTGTAGTCTTTCATTGATTCTATTATGTTATTATTCTATTATGAATTTATTGAGTATGCCTGCAAGAAAATTAATCTCAAAGTTGTATATGGTGATATATATGTACTTTAATAATAAATTTACTTTGAACTTTGAAGGAGTTTGTATGTTCTCCCTGACACTACATAGGATTTCTCCAGGTGCTCTGGTTTCCTCCCATATTATGAAGACATACAGGTTAGGATTAGGGTTAGTAAATTGTGGGCGTGCTGGAAGTGTAGTGGCTCCCAGCATGACCCTCTTAGATTTGATTTGATGTAAATGATACATTTCACCACATGTTTCAATGTTTTAGTGTACATAGGACAAATAACTCTAATCTTTAATCTTCAAAGATGTAACGTAAAGGACCAAGAATAAATATCCAGGAATTGGTGCAGGTCTGACCATCAAGAGAAGTTAGTATTAGATCAAATAATGTTGTCAAAAGGGAACAGCCTCAAGAAGACAGTATTCATCATTAGGGACCTCCACCACCCTTTTCTCTTTGCTAGCATCAGGGAGGATGTACAGGATCGTGAAAGCACACACACAACGATTTAGGAATAGCTTCTTCCCCTCTGACCTCAGATTTCTGAATGGACAATGAACCCATTAACACTACCATTAACATATTATGCTATATATTATACATATTATACTATAGATATATATATATATATATATATACATACACACACACACATACATACAATGAACCCATTAACACTACCATTAACACCCATTAACATATTTTTGTTCTCTTTTTGCACTACTTAGTTAAAATTATAATGCATTTTTCTTATAATTTACGGTATATTTTATATATTGCTGTGTACCACTGCCGCAAAGCAACAAATTTCATGACGTTTGTTAGCGGTAACAAAACTTAATTCTGATTCTTTTTTTAAAAAAAAGTAGGCTTGAGAATCAGGAAAATTTCAGAATTCAGCAAAGAATTGTTCAGGATCTTTAAAATGAAATGAACTTAGACCTGTAGAAGCTTCTTTAGGAATGTCAAAAGGAAAAGATTAGCTAAAATTAATGAGTCCTTTACAATTTGAGATGCAGTAGATGAAATTAGAGAATGAGGGAAAGACAGAAATGGGATGAGTACTCTGTATCTGTCTACGGGGGGGGGGAAGCATTAAAAAAGTGAAAACTATATAAATGGAAAATGAAGATCTGTAAGTAATTAACAATTTAATATTGGCAATATATTAATAACACTGAAATATGACTTGGTGTTCAGTATTCAAGGACTGTGGCTGTGATTGCAGTGTTGTTCATCTTCCAAAATGCTATAGGTTCTCAGAAGGTCCCAGAAGTTGGGAAGAAGTGCTGTTGTGCCTTCTCTGTCTTGTTACAACTGTCCATGATGTGGGTGAGAGTACTGGTGACAGATTTGTTTTCTCACCTGGGCAAGGATTGGAGGCAGTGTAGAAATGTTCATTGGATTGATTCATAGTGTGAAGGATTGTATTGTGAGGGGAGGTTGAAACACATTGGGTCTGCAGACAGTGAGTTTTAAAAGAATGAACGGGGATCTTAGTGAAATATAAATCTGCTTATTTGCAATAAACTTCTTAGTGAAATCACTTCTCTGCCTTTTGGCTGAGATCAAGTGTAATTTCTGTCTTATTAGTGTGATATCCAGTGTGTCCCTTATTTTAGGATGGCACAGTGCTAGCTGAAAGATTGGGGTTTTGATTTTCAATGCTGTCTGTAAAGGACTTTGTACTATCTCTCCATGACCATGTAGGTTTCTGCCAGGTGCTCTAGTTTCCTCCCACATACAGGTTGGGGTTAGTGAGAGCAGAAGTGTTTGCGCCAAAAATGTGGTGACGCTTGCAGGCTGCCACCAACACAACCCTTGCTAATTTGATGGATGCAAATGACATTTCACTGTATGTTTTGATGTACATGTGACAAATAAAGCTAATCTTTAATAACACACACAAAATACAGCAAATGCAGATGCAGCAAGTCAGGCAGCATCTACGGTTGGGAATAAATAGTTAATGTTTTGGGCCAAGACCCTTCATTCAAGCTGGGAGGGTATAGGTGAGACCGGGTGAGGGGACTGAGTGAATGAAGAAGCTGGGAGGGTATAGGTGAGACCGGGTGAGGGGACTGAGTGAATGAAGAAGCTGGGAGGGTATAGGTGAGACCCGGTGAGGGGGTTGAATGAATTAAGAAGCTGGGAGGGTATAGGTGAGCCCCGGTGAGGGAACTGAGTGAATTAGGAAGCTGGGAGGGTATAGGTGAGACCCGGTGAGGGGACTGAGTGAATTAAGAAGCTGGGAGGGTATAGGTGAGCCCCGCTGAGGGGACTGAGTGAATTAAGAAGCTGGGAGGGTATAGGTGAGCCCTGGTGAGGGGACTGAGTGAATTAAGAAGCTGGGAGGGTATAGGTGAGCCCTGGTGAGGGGACTGAGTGAATTAAGAAGCTGGGAGGGTATAGGTGAGCCCTGGTGAGGGGACTGAGTGAATTAAGAAGCTGGGAGGGTATAGGTGAGACCGGGTGAGGGGACTGAGTGAATGAAGAAGCTGGGAGGGTATAGGTGAGACCCAGTGAGGGGACTGAGTGAATTAAGAAGCTGGGAGGGTATAGGTGAGACCCGGTGAGGGGGTTGAATGAATTAAGAAGCTGGGAGGGTATAGGTGAGACCTGGTGAGGGGACTGAGTGAATTAAGAAGCTGGGAGGGTATAGGTGAGACCCGGTGAGGGGACTGAGTGAATTAAGAAGCTGGGAGGGTATAGGTGAGACCCGGTGAGGGGACTGAGTGAATTAAGAAGCTGGGAGGGTATAGGTGAGACCCGGTGAGGGGACTGAGTGAATTAAGAAGCTGGGAGGGTATAGGTGAGACCCGGTGAGGGGACTGAGTGAATGATGAAGCTGGGAGGGTATAGGTGAGACCCGGTGAGGGGGTTGAGTGAATTAAGAAGCTGGGAGGGTACAGGTGAGACCCGGTGAGGGGACTGTGTGAATGAAGAAGCTGGGAGGGTATAGGTGAGACCCGGTGAGGGGACTGAGTGAATTAAGAAGCTGGGAGGGTATAGGTGAGACCCAGTGAGGGGACTGAGTGAATTAAGAAGCTGGGAGGGTACAGGTGAGACCCGGTGAGGGGACTGAGTGAATTAAGAAGCTGGGAGGGTATAGGTGAGACCCGGTGAGGGGGTTGAATGAATTAAGAAGCTGGGAGGGTATAGGTGAGACCCGGTGAGGGGACTGAGTGAATGAAGAAGCTGGGAGGGTATAGGTGAGACCCGGTGAGGGGGTTGAATGAATTAAGAAGCTGGGAGGGTATAGGTGAGCCCCGGTGAGGGGACTGAGTGAATTAGGAAGCTGGGAGGGTATAGGTGAGACCCGGTGAGGGGACTGAGTGAATTAAGAAGCTGGGAGGGTATAGGTGAGACCCAGTGAGGGGACTGAGTGAATTAAGAAGCTGGGAGGGTATAGGTGAGCCCCGGTGAGGGGACTGAGTGAATTAAGAAGCTGAGAGGGTATAGGTGAGCCCCGCTGAGGGGGCTGAATGAATTAAGAAGCTGGGAGGGTATAGGTGAGCCCTGGTGAGGGGACTGAGTGAATTAGGAAGCTGGGAGGGTATAGGTGAGACCCGGTGAGGGGACTGAGTGAATTAAGAAGCTGGGAGGGTATAGGTGAGACCCAGTGAGGGGACTGAGTGAATTAAGAAGCTGGGAGGGTATAGGTGAGCCCCGGTGAGGGGACTGAGTGAATTAAGAAGCTGAGAGGGTATAGGTGAGCCCCGCTGAGGGGGCTGAATGAATTAAGAAGCTGGCAGGAGATTAGTGGGAAAGATGAGGGCTGAAGAAGGAGAGTTATCTGATGGGTTAGGAGAACGGACCATGGAAGAAAGGGAAGGAGTTTGAGGGCACTAGGGAGAGGTGTAAGACAGGTGAGAGAAAGGCTAGTGGTGAGTGAAGTTACCCACACTGAAGCTTGAAGGTTGTAGGAAGAACTTTTCCTGAACTTAGTGGTGTGGGACCTAAGGCTCCTGTACCTCCTGCTTGAAGATAGTAGAGAGATGGAAGGGATTCTTCGTAACTCCAAAACATAAAACAGAAAGAAAAACAAGGAAGCCCTGGATGCAACACACACAAAATGCTGATGGAACGCAGCAGGCCAGGCAGCATCTATAGGGAGAAGCGCTGTTGACGTTTCGGGCCGAGACCCTTTGTCAGGACGAACACCCTGATGAAGGGTTTCGGCCCGAAACAACGACAGCGCTTCTCCCTATAGATGCTGCCTGGCCTGCTGCGTTCCACCAGCATTTTGTGGGTGTTGCTTGAATTTCCAGCATCTCCAGATTTCTTCGTGGAAGCCCTAGATGTATGTGCAAACTTTGTTTCTGCACTTATGACATGGTGGTGTGATGAAGGATGCCATTCATGTTCTTTTGCATAATGAATTATTTAACCAAACAAAGAATGTTTAATCATACACAGCACTCCACCCTGCTAAGCTTATAAACTCCAACTCAATACAGAGTGCATTTCCGCTTATATACATAGTATAAAATGAGAGGCATTGATCATGTGGGTAACCAGAGGCATTTTCCCAGGGCTGAAATGGGTATTACAAGGGGGCATAGTTTTAAGGCGCTTGGAAGTAGGTACAAGGGTGATGTCAGTGGTGGGTGCATGAAATGCACTGGCAGCGAAGGTGGTAGAGGTGGGTATAATAGGGTCTTTTAAGAGACTCTTAGATAGGTACATGGAGCTTAGAAAAATTGAAGGCTATGCGGTAGGGAAATTATAGCCAGTTGATTTCTTGAGGTTACATGGTTAGCACAACATTGTGGGCCGAAGGGCCTGTGATATGCTGTAGGTTTCTATGTAGTATATAATGCGACTAGTATATAGACATCCACAGCATAATAAATTTAAACTGTCCCATTCAGACCTAAAAATTTAGACATCATGAAGGTTTTCTTACTCTTGTGGGGCTATGTCTTTCCTAGGAAGGGGTGGTGTCACTCATCTTGACAGCTGAAACTCATGGCTGTGGTGGTTGTAAGAGTTCACTCTGGGACTGCAGGAAGTGGTTCTGACATCTCTGGATGTCGTTCTTCTCTAACAATTGACTCAGCTCTCCTAAACTGATTGATGGGTTGTCTCCAAATGACATCAAATGCACTTTCCAATCTGTGGGAGGCTGGTCCAGTTATGCCCGTAATCTCCCTTAGATTCTTTAGATTCTGGATTAATTCCTGAGGACTGGAGGGTGGCTGATGTAACCCCACTTTTTAAAAAAGGAGGGAGAAAAAAACCGGGGAATTATAGACCGGTTAGTCTGACATCGGTGGTGGGGAAAATGCTAGAGTCGGTTATCAAAAATGTGATAACAGCACATTTGGAAATAGGTGAAATCATCGGACAAAGTCAGCATAGATTTGTGAAAGGAAAATCATGTGTGACGAATCTTATAGAATTTTTTGAAGATTTAACTAGTAGAGTGGATAGGGGAGAGCCAGTGGATGTGGTATATTTAGATTTTCAAAAGGCTTTTGACAAGGTCCCACACAGGAGATTAGTCTGCAAACTTAAGGCACACGGTATTGGGGGTATGGTATTGATGTGGATAGAGAATTGGTTGGCAGACAGGAAGCAAAGAGTGGGAGTAAACGGGACCTTTTCAGAATGGCTGGCAGTGACTAGTGGGGTACCGCAAGGCTCAGTGCTGGGACCCCAGTTGTTTACAATATATATTAATGATTTAGACGAGGGAATTAAATGCAGCATCTCCAAGTTTGTGGATGACACGAAGCTGGGCGGTGGTGCTAGCTGTGAGGAGGATGCTAAGAAGATGCAGGGTGACTTGGATAGGTTAGGTGAGTGGGCAAATTCATTGCAGATGCAATTTAATGTGGATAAATGTGAGGTTATCCACTTTGGTTGCAAGAACAGGAAAACAGATTATTATCTGAATGGTGGCCGATTTGGGAAAGGGGAGATGCAACGAGACCTGGGTGTCATTGTACACCAGTCATTGAAGATTTGAGTACAAGAGCAGGGAGGTTCTACTGCAGTTGTACAAGGCCTTGGTGAGACCGCACCTAGAGTATTGTGTGCACTTTTGGTCCCCTAATCGGAGGAAAGACATTCTTGCCATAGAGGGGGTACAAAGGAAGTTCACCAGATTGATTCCTGGGATGGCAGGACTTTCATATGAAGAAAGACTGGATTGACTAGGCTTATACTCAATAGAATTTAGAAGATTGAGGGGGGATCTTATTGAAACGTATAAAATTCTAAAGGGATTGTACAGGCTAGATGCAGGAAGATTGTTTCCAATGTTGGGGAAGTCCAGAACGAGGGGTCACAGTTTAAGGATAAAGGGGAAGCCTTTTAGGACCGAGATGAGGAAAAACTTCTTCACACAGAGAATGCTGAATCTGTGGAATTCTCTGCCACAGGAAACAGTTGAGGCCAGTTCATTGGCTATATTTAAGAGGAAGTTAGATATGGCCCTTGTGGCTAAAGGGATCAGGGGTTATGGAGAGAAAGCAGGTACAGGGTTCTGAGTTGGATGATCAGCCATGATCATACTGAATGGCGGTGCTGGCTCAAAGGGCCGAAGGGCCTACTCCTGCACCTATTTTCTATGTTACCCACCCTTGACCACTTCTGTAGACCCTCACCAGCACTGCTTGTCCAGGAGTGAAACATTCTTGTTTGAGGAGCCCTCAGTTTGTCTCAGCTGTTTGTCCTGCGTACTCCTTCTGAGATTGGGTTTGAAGAGATCCAAGTGTGAATGCAGTGGATGGTTGCTGGTTTTAGTGTGTGCTGCATTGTGAAATGTAAGGAGGAAATTGGCAAGCATCTGATTCAGTGTCAGTGCTGATATTGTTGGGAGTGTATTCTTTAGAGTCTGGACGAACCTTTCTGCCAATCCATTTGTAGCTAGGTGGTATAGTGCAGATGTAGTATACCTTATTGAATTCATTTTCAGGAATGTCTGAAACTGTTCCGTAACAAACTGTGGTCCATTGTCACTGACTAAATGTTCCATAACACCAGTCCTTGAGAAGAGGCTTCTCAACATATCAACAGCATGTGAGGCTGTTGGGAACACTTCCAGCCACTTTGTAACTCCAACCAGTACTACCAAGAAATTTGTGCCCATGAATTGTGTGGCAGAATCCGCGTGAATCGAAGGCCAGGGCAATGCAGGCCATTCCCATGGATGGAGAGGCACTGCTCTTGGCTTCCCACATGGTGAGCTGCTTGATCTGCTGGTCTATCCCAGGCCACCAGGCAAAGCTTTGAGCGAACACTTTCATTTTGACCACACCTGGATGATTGAACGCTTTAGCTGTCAGCTTGGATGGTACAACAGCTCTCAATCTTCACATAAGGTAGCCTCTGTCAAGGGCAAGTTCAGCATAGCTCTGGTAAAAGTGGGGAAACTGGAGCATCTGCTGCACTCTCTGCTAGACCTGAGGCAGAGTGGGGTCTTTTCCTGTTTCCCTTTGGATCACCTCTGCTGTAATAGGGAGAATTTCAATTTGCATTAGGAAGACTACGTCAAGAGGAGTGTCCTCTTTTGTTAATTTTTTAGGGATTTCTTTTTCCAAGGGTAAAAGAGACAATCCATCAGCATTTCCATGAGTAGTCATCCTCTTGAATTCAATCTTATAATTGTGTTTTCCAAGAAACTGAGCCCATCTCTGAATTCTGGAACACCCTTCCTCTAACAGCAACAGCTGAAAATGGACAGTAGTGATTGATGATCAGTAATGAGGGTAAACTCACTCCCATACTGGTTGGAACGTTTTACACCCTGAACTAGACTCAAGGCCTCTGTCAATCTGTGCGTAATTTCTCTCTGCAGCGGGAAGGGAACTTATTGCAAAAGGTATGGGGCATTCACTTCCATTACTCATAACATGCGGCACTACTGCACCTACACCATAAGACTTCCAGCCACTTTGTAACTCCAACCACTGCTACCAAGAAATTTGTGCCCATGAATGCTTCACTGGACAATATGGATCGCAATGTGTGAGTACAGTGTCTATGTCACCTTTTTGAAAGCTACCTGGCACTGCTGTGTCCATTGCCATTTCTTCCCAAACTGTAGTAATGAGTTCGAGGGCTGAAGCATAGTAGCCAGGTTTGGCAAGATCCTGTTATAGTAATGGTCAAATCCTAAAGTATGATTGCCATGTGCCATGTCTCCATTCGCCTTGGGGCATCCACCACTGCTTGACTTCTCTAGCACACTTGTAAAATGCTTGTGTGTCAGTGGTGTAGCCACAGTAAGTGATGCTGGTTTAAAGAATTGACGCTTGTTGCATTGTGCTCTGAGCCCATAATCTTCTAATCTTTTTAACACTCTCTTGAGATTTTGAGAATATTCCTTGTCATTCTTACCGGTAACAGTGATGTCATCCAGCTAACACTGAGTGCTTGGGCAGCCTTGCGGCACCTGGTCCATGGCTTTGCCAGAGTGCAGGTGCAGATGCTACTCCAAAAATAAGCCCATTATAGTGATAAAGCCCTTTGTGAATGTTTATGAAGAGAAGCACTTTGGACTGTTCTTCCATCTCCATCTACAGGTAGGCCTCAGCTGCTTCGCTTAAGCGTTTCCCTCTGAAAGCATTTGTAAAAATACCCTCTAACCTGGGTAGAGGGTACTGATCCACTTTCAGTACTGAGTTGGTGGTTGACCTTAAAATCACCGCAGGTCCTGATTTACCCATTCTTCTTGGTTATAGTAACTGCTGGCATTGCCCATGGGCTGCACTCAACCTTGGAAAGAATTCCTTCCGCCTCCATGTGATTTAGCTCACTGGCTACTTATCACAGATGTATTAGGATCGGATGGGCTTTGTAAAACTTGGATGTGGCATTTTCATCTAACACTGTTTTACCCTTGATATGTCTGACTTTTCCAATGTCATACTTGATCACTGTTCTGGCATCATTCAGTACCTTTCCAAATTTTATTTTCAGTTGACTCTATTTCAGGAGTTGTGGCACGCAAATACTAGATGGATCTCCAATCAAATTTGTAGTTGCCCCACATTTCTGGCTCTCCTGTTTTTCCTGCTTCCAAGCCTAATGTGGCTCGTTGGTTGTTACATTTCACTGTTAAAATGGTCATACCCACAGAAATGATCTTTACTCCAGTATAAGTTCTATGTTGGATATCTGTAGACTTCAGTTACGTATCTTTGAAATGCCATTCAAACTCATTTTGTGGAATGACTGAAACAGACGAGCCAGTGTCCAAAGCCATCTTAATTAATTTGCCATTCATTTCTGATGTAAACTATATTGCTTGTCTATTGTTAGTTTTCAGACGGTAAATCTCAAGGTTGTGCAGTCCTGTGTCACTCTCATTATCATATTTTCACCAACAGCATCTAGATTAGTGTTCTTTTTGAAAGTGCAAACTATTATTTTTTTCTCTTCCCTGTGCCGTCCATTTAGTTTTGTCTGCCCATTATATGTGTCCTACTTGGTTGCATTTTCAGTGAGTTTCACCTTTAGACCTACACTGAGTTGGTATGTGTGAGCAATCTTGTTCTCACTTACTTTCATTCCAGACTGCAACTCAGTTGTGTCTCTGGCTGCAGTTTCTATTGGTACAGCAATTTCAGCTGCTCTTTCCTTTTTCCTTTTAAATCTTTTTATTAGTTTTAAACGAACATAAATGAAACATGAATACAAAATGTTTGAGAGTACATAATTAATAGTTTAAATAGACATTCAGATATGTAATAATAAAAATATATAACCCCTCAAACTCAGAACATTAATGAACAAAGAAGTAAAAAGAGAAAAAAAAGAACCCCCCCCCCCCAAAAAAAAGAGAGAGAAAAAAAAACAAAAAAAAACACTAACCAACATGGGCCATTGAATAATATTAAGTACATATACAGTAGTGCCAATAACTCTGAACCTCCATCCAATTAATTAAGGATAATATAAGTAAGGTTTAGGAAAAGACAATTCAGCTCATGTGAAAATGTTGAATAAAAGGTCTCCAAGTTTCTTCAAATTTAACTGAAGGATCAAAAACCACACTTCTAATTCTTTCTACACTCAAACAAGAAATAGTTTGAGAAAACCACTGAAATACAGTTGGAGGATTAATTTCTTTCCAATTCAATAAAATAGATCTTCTAGCCATTAATGTAACAAATGCAATCATTCGTTGAGATGAAGCGGATAAGCGATTATTATCCGTCATTGGTAAACCGAAAATTGCAGTAAGAGGATGCGGTTGAAAATTAATATTTAAAACTCTTGAAATAATACTGAAAATATCTTTCCAATAATTTTGTAAACAAGGACAAGACCAGAACATATGAGTCAATGAAGCAACATCAGAATGACATCTATCACAGGTTGAGTTAAGATGAGAATAAAATCGAGCCAGTTTATCCTTAGACATATGAGCTCTATGTACAACCTTAAATTGTATTAGGGCATGTTTAGCACAAATAGAGGACGAATTTACCAATAATAAAATTTTTTCCCATTGCTCAGTAGATAAGCTGCTCTTTTAAATGTGAGTTGTACTTCAGTTAGGAGCTGTTTTTGAATGTAAGACTCCACAAACGAACCAATCTCTCAGTGCACCATCAAGCCCATCATTAAACTGACAATGATCAGACAACCTCTTCAAGTCAACCATGTATGCTGAAATGGTTTTCCTGTCCTTTTGATTCTGCTTATGAAATCTAAAACATTCTGAATGTTCTTTCATTACTTTCACCATATGAGCAAAATTCATTTTGGCTGGTTTGGTTGAAGTGAGCAAACTGTATGATTTCCCACCTATTACACTCAGCAATACTGACGCTCGTTTCTCACTGGCCATTCCATTTGCTTTAAAGTACTAACAAGAGAAAATCTGCAGATGCTGGAAATCCAAGTAATACACACAAAATGCTGGAGGGACTCAGCAGGTCAGGCATCATCTATGGAAAAGAGTAAACAGTCAATGTTTTGGGCCAAGTCTCTTCATCAGGACTGGGACAAAAGAGAAGTGAAGTCAGAGTAAGAAGGTGAGAGGAGAGGAAGACATACAAGGTAGTAGGTGATAAGTGAAACTGGGAGAGGGGGAAGGGTGAAGTAAAGGGCTGGGAAATTGATTGGTGAAAGAGATAAAGGGCTGGAGAAGGGGGAATCTGATAGGAGAGGACTTTAAAATGCTTTCAAAATGCTTTAATATACTGCTCAATTTGCTCAGTACACAATATCCAGTTATCTTTTATGTAATCAAATGAGTCTGTCTGTCCAATGTAGCTAGCCATTTCTGCTCCTTTCTCTTTATGATTATTATCACCCAGTACTCTCTGTTATGAAGCCGTGAATTTATCTGCTTTCTGCCTTTCTTTTTGTAAAACTTGACATCTCTGCCCCCTCCCGAAGATGTACATGTTGTGCTGTTCTTCACTCCACTGTTTCTCACAGTGCTTTTTAAAAATTCGAACTGAATTGCTGTGCTTCAACAGGTACGGTGTGTTCTTGGGTTCATTTAAAACTTCCTCATCACCACTGTTAAGTCTTGTAACTGCAAAACTTTGGAAAAAAGCAAGAGAGCCTGAAAGATGCATGTAGACTTCATTTTTACTTTTAGCAAGGCTTGCACCTTTTACATGGCGTCAAGATGATGTATGCCATTCATGTACTTATACGTAAAACCTGTAATGAATTATTTAAACAAACATGCTTAATCAAACAATATTACTCAAATATTATTGAAATGTTAAATACACAATAGATGCTACTTTCTTGTGGCAGCATTCCTTGTAAATGTACTCAATGGTGTGGAGGGCTTTCCCTGTGATGTATTGGGCTGTATCTACCACTTTTTGTTGACTTTTCCATTGGTATTTCCATACCAGTCCCCGGGAATGCAAACAATCTTAAGAGTCGACATATTGGCTGAATGCTGGGAACACTGGTTCCTCTCAGAGGGATCTATAATGAGGAGACATTGTTTCAGCTTTGTACCTTTGTACAACTCAGTTGAAGACAAATTTCTTCAGTGGATTATGAATTGGAGGGACTCTATGAGGCATTCTCGCCAGACTAATAGGCATTTGGATAGGCTAGGATGATAGTGAACAACCTATCATTTGGCACAGTAGCATACTGGTTAGCACAACGCTTTACAGTACCAGTGACCTGGGTTCAATTCCCACCGCCTGTAAGGAGTTTGTACGTTCTCCCCTTGACTGCATGGGTTTCCTCCGGGTGCTCCAGTTTCCTCCCGTAGTCCAAAGACGTACCGGTTGATAGGTTAATTTGGCATTGTAAATCTCCTGTGATTGGGTTAGGATTAAACCTGGGATTACTGGGTAGTGCAGCTCTTACGGCTGGAAGGGCCTACCATGCGCTGTATCTTAATAAATAAAGACCAAGCAGTGTATCTGACCAGCCATGATCTGATTTAAGTGGTAGGGACGCCACAAGGGACTGGATGGATGACACCACCTGCTCTTATTTCCATATGCTGTAATGATTTCACTCTGTGCTACATGACTGCAGTGTTTTTTTTGAAAGGAAATCTTCCTTGTAAATTGAACAATTTGACTGGTATGAGCAAAGAATATGTGCAGAAGAATGTGTTAGCGGCAGAGTGCCAGGGCAGAGTGCAAGTAGTGGACACAGCTTGGTCCATCACAGGGAAAGCGGTCCCGAGCATTGAGCACATTTGCAAGGAGCACTGCCACAGGAGAGCAGATCCGTCATCGAGGACGGTGACCGTCCAGTTCATTACTGCCACTGGGCAGGAGATACAGAAGCCTTGGGTCCCACACCCCCAAGTTCAGGAACAGTTCAACCATCAGACTACTGAATTGGTGTGGATAGTTTTCCATATGTTCTATTGCATTTCTTTATTTTCTTGTAAATACGTACAAGAAAATTCGGGGTGCCGTGGTAGCATGGTGGTTAGCACAATGCTATTACAGCTCGGGGCATCATGTCTCTACAGCAGGTGGGAGAGGCACATGCTTTAACAGGAAAGCGTTGTCCCCAATAGCAGCAGTTGTAATTAAAAATGAATAGAATTGCAGTTTAATGGCGCTCTGAGGCTCCCTTGAGAGGTGACAGTGTTTCAATTGGGTCAGAGCTTGGGGAACAATAGACAGATGGCAGAACGAAATCTTAAACTCATACACTGTCTCTCCCTCTTTCACAGCAAGAAAAGAACCGCGATGATCACACCCACCCCACACACACACACACACACATGCACACGCACACACACGCGCACACACACACACACACACACACACACACACACACACACACACACACACACACACACACACACACATACACACATACACCCTCCCTCTTCCCCTCCCCCACAAACACTCCATCTCTCCACTCCTCCCTCCATCCCTCTCGCTCTCTCTCTCTCTCTCTCTCTCACACACACACACACACACACACACACACACACACACACACACACACACACACACACACACCATAGTGTCTTAGACAACTGCAGCACATAAACATGTTCCTTCAGCCCATCTAGTCCATGATAAACTGTTGTCCTGCCTAGTCCTATTAACCCATACCTGGACCACAGCTCTTCATACCCCTCCCACCCATGTACTTACCACAATTTCTTTTAAATGTTGAAATTGAACTCACATCCACCACCTCCACTGGCAACTCGTTCCCACATTCTCATCATCCTCTGAGTAAAGAAATTCCCTCTTATGTTCCCCCTTAAATATTTCACCTTTCTTCTTTAACCTATGACCTCTAGTTCTAGTCCACCCAACCTCAGTGGAAAAAGATTGCATTTACCCTATCTATAACCCTCATAATTGTATATATATATATATCTATCAAATCTCCACTCAATCTCTTGAGCTCCAGGGAATAAAATCCTACACGAGGAAATCTGCAGATGCTGGAAATTCAAGCAACACACACAAAATGCTGGTGGAACACAGCAGGCTAGGCAGCATCTATAGGGAGAAGCGCTGTCGACGTTTCGGGCCAAGACCCTTCGTCAGTTAGTCCTGTACTTCTTCCTATAGTGCAACACCTCACACTGGTCTGTATTAAATTCCATCAGCCATTTTCAGCCCATTTTTACTTGTTTCCCTTTTAGACGCACGGAGATGAATCCAGTGAGTTTATAAATTCCATGAGCAATCTTCCAAAAGCGAAATCTGAGGTGATCATGTGTGCATCGCTTTCTAGTTGCCTGCTGGCTGAAGATAATGAATTACAGGAACCAAGTAGCTCAGGGTGATCCCATCTTTCATCCATATTGAAGAATTATTCCTTTGAGATGTGAGCATTTGCAGTCACTAATTCCCCCTGAACTATGGAGACAGTTAAAGGGCCAGATGTGTTTCTTGGGTCAGGGGTCAGTCTTTGGGCAGACCTGATAAGGGAAGCAGGTTTCTTTCATTCAAGGATATCAGTGGACCAGAACCCAGAGGTTTCATGATCACTGTTAAAGAGTAAAGGATTAAAAGATTCTTGACGAAAGCTCTTGGCCCGAAATGTCGACTGTTTATTCATTATTATAAATTTTGCCTGACCTAATGTTCCTCCAGTAATTTGTGTTTGTTGCTCTGGATTTCCAGCATCTGCAAAATTTCTCATACTTATGATTAAACGTTAGCTTTATTTTCAGAGAAATGACCACAAGACATAGGAGCAGAATTAAACCATTCGGCCCATCCAGTCTGCTCTGCCATTTCATCATGGCTGATCCATTTCCCTCTCAATCCCATTCTCCTGCTTCTCCCCGTAACCTTACACAATGCCTTGTTTGGGCCAACGACCTCTATGGTCTGTTGGTGTGCTGGGGGAATGTGTCACCAAGCATCTGGTGCCAGTATTTTATCCCCACAATTTACTAACCTTAACCAGTACGCTATTGAAATGTGGGAGGAAACCAGGAAACACACAGTCATGGGGCAACGTATAAAAGACAGCAATGGGAATTGGTGCCGCTGTAAATTGTTACGCTCACTGCTGTGCTCCCATATCACCCTGAAACTGATAGTAGTTTTAGTGACGCTAGCTTTAGTTCCAGTTTCTGAGATTACTTAAATTTATGTTGCCCAGTTGCTGCGGTGGAATTCAAACCAACACCTCTTGCCAGTGGTCCATATCCCTGGCAATTTAAGCAGAATTACAATACCTCATAATCAGAGTTGTTGTGGCGAGTTGAGAAGTGGGGTGTTAAGTCCCCTGCTTTGTTCCTTCAGTGACTGCAGGATATATGGAGCCCTCCTTTGCACTTCAATGCTCTAGGTGGGACGTAATATCCCTCAGGATAGCAGCAGAGGGTAAGAGTCACCCATCTCTTTACAGACAATGAATCAAAATTAGAATCAGAACCTGGTTTATTATCACTGTCATATGCCATGAGATGTGTTATTTTGCATTAGTAATACAAAGAATATATTATAAATTTAAATTTTGTGTGTGTTGTGCTGCACCATTTTACATATTAAAAAGTATTGCAAAGAGAGCAAAAATACTGCGGTAATTGAATTGATTTTATTTTTCACTTCCTTCACGTACGTGAGGAGTCAAAATCTTTGCGTCTCCGTCTGTATGTGCACTGTGGAAATTATAGTAATTTGTAACAAATAGTATGTACAGTAAGATATACAACAAAACAATCAATATAGCCTAGAAATACAATTGTGTCATCATGAATTGATCAGTCTGATGGCCTTGTGGAAGAAACTGGCCTGGACCCTGTTGGTCCTGGCTTTAATGCTGTGGTACCGTTTCCTGGATGGTAGCAGCTGTGATGGGGTGACTTGGGTCCTCAATCATCCTTCAGGCCCTTTTTACGCACCTGTCACTGTAAATGTCCTGAATAGCAGGAAGTTCTCATCTACAGATGCGCTGGGCTGTCTGCAGAATCCTACATTTAAGGGAGGTATAGTTCCCATACCAGGCAGTGATGCAGCCAGTCAGGATGCTCTCAACTGTGCTCCTGTGGAGTTGGAGTTTGGGGGCCCACACCAAGCTGCTTCAACCGTCCGAGGTGAAAGATGTGCTTTTCTTACCACACAGCCGGTATGTACAGAGCAAGTGAGGTCCTCGGTGATGTGTACACTGAGGAACTTAGGCTGTTACCCTCTCAACTCCAGATCCATTGATTCAATAGGGGTGAGCCTGTCTCCATTCCTCCTTTAGTCCACAATGAGCTCCTTTGTTTTTGCAACATTGAGGGAGAGGTTGTTTTCTTGACAACACTGTATCAGGGTGATGACTTCTTCTCTGTAGGCTGCCTCGTTATTATTTGAGATAAGGCCAATCAGTGTAGTATCATCCGCAAATTGAATTAGCAGATTGGAGTTGTGGGTGGCGACACAGTCGTGGGTGGTTAAAGGAGGGGGCCTAGGACACAGCCTTGGGGAGGCTCCTGTGTTGAGGGTAGAGGAGCAGAGTTGAGGGAGCCCACTCTTACCACCCGCTAACGATCTGGCAGTAAGTCCAGCATCGTGCTAAACAAGGCAGGTAAAGGCTGAGGTCTCTGAGCTTCTTGTCGAGCCTGGATGGAGCTATGGTGTTGAATGCTGAACTGTAGTCCAAGAACAGCATTCTCACATAAACATCCTTTCCTTTCTAGATGTGTAAGGACGGTGTGTAGAGTTGAGGCTGTTGCGACACCTGTCAATCAGTTGTGTCTGTAGGCGAATTGTAGGGGGTCCAGTGTGGGTGGTAGCAAGCTGCAGATGTTGTCCTCGACCAGCCTGTCAAAGCGTTCGCTTATTATTGACAAGACTCCAGTTGTTCAGACAAGTTACCTTGGTCTTTTTAGGTACAGGGACAATGGTGGATGTTTTAAAGCAGAAGGGCACTCTACACTGGGACAGGGAGAGATTCAAAATGTCTGCAAACACACCAGCCATTTGTGTCGTGCACGTCCGGAGTACCGGTCCCGCAGCCTTACAGCTCTCTATTTGTTTCAAACACCAGCCTTAGCAATTGCAAAAACACCAGCAAGTTGCATCGGCGGCTCTCCTCGGGGGCTCGGAGTTGGTGACATCAAACCGAGCATGGAAAAAAAAAGATATAGCTCAACTGGGAGAGAGGCAGCAATGTTGGCAGCCCCACTGTGTTTAGTTTTGAAGTCTGCGATGGTGTGCAGACCTTGCCATAAGCTGTGTGTGTTGTTGGTGGAGAGTTGTGTCTGGATCTTGTCCCTGTATTGTTCTTTTGCTGCCTTGATGACTTTGCTTAGATCGGACCTGCATTTATTGAGTTCCTGGTGGTTACCAGTAGTGTTCATGGGTGCGTTGTCCATGCAGAAAATTGATGGCAGAGGGAAGAAGCTGTTCCTAAGATGTCTTTAGCCTCCTGAACTTCCTCATGATGGTACTAATGAGAAGAGGGCATGTCTTGGTAAGGGTCCTTCATGAAGGCTTCCTGAGGCATCGTCGATTGAAGATGTTCTTGATGGGGTGGAGCGAGGAGGCTAGAGTCCATGATGGAGCTGGCTGAGTTGCTATCTGCAGGTTTTTCCAATCCTGTGCATTGGTGTCCTCATACAAGATGGTGATGCTATCCGAAGGGTCCATGGTACATCTGTAGAAATTTGCGTGAGTTTTTGGTGAAATTCTAACTTTTCTCAAACTCCGTGCCTCCTTCATAATTGCATCGATATGTTGGGCTCAGGATAGATCTTCAGAGATAATGTCAGAGGCGAGTTTTTTTTTAACGCAGGAAGTGCATGGAATATTTTGCTAGGGATGGTGTTTGAGGCAGATACATTAGGGAGTTAATAGACATATGGATAATGGAATACGTGGGAATGAAAGGAGATTGCTTAGTAGGTTAAAGCTCGGCACAACATCATAGGCTGAAGGACTTCTACTGTGCTGTAGTGTTCTATGTCATTAAACAGGTTTCGTCTTTTCAAGAGCTCTTCCCAGACCCACAGTGGCCGCTACCACCTGGCTGGGTGGGAGTATTTAGTTGGATTGTTGCTTGGGTCCCTGAGGTGAGGCTGGGACTCGTGACCTTCAAGCAGAAGACCCCTCCGCTGAGTAACAGCTAGCATCTGTGGAGCTGATTCAGGCTGGTTTCACATCTGCAGTC
This sequence comes from Hypanus sabinus, assembly GCF_030144855.1. Lineage (NCBI taxonomy): Eukaryota > Metazoa > Chordata > Chondrichthyes > Myliobatiformes > Dasyatidae > Hypanus > Hypanus sabinus. The sequence continues at coordinate 29,091,488 of NC_082729.1, read as the reverse complement.
ACCAGCATTAGTGAAGGATGAAAGAAACAGAACAGGTTGCTAGGCAATAAAGGAACCGCTACTTCTCTGTACAAATGTGATGTAATTACCAGTCACCTGGAATGGCGCTGTGAATAAGACGGCTGCTGCGATGACAGAGATGCCCCTCCTCTTTAATTATGTATTACCCACAGCTCGGTGATTACTACAGCCCACGTTCTGACTAATATGTTTTCCACTGCTGAATGATACCAGACCTGCCTTCCTTTTCGCTTTAATGTGAACACGAGCTGCGATGTAAGTGCATGGCAGACCCCCCTTAAAGGAGCCTCCACACGGCAGTTTGCAGAGCCGGCAGGACTTTGTCCCCTTGGCGCAGCAGCCTGGCAGTTAGCGTAACGCTGTAACAGTGCCAGCGACCTGGGTTCCATTCCATCACTACCTATGTATGCTCACCCCATGACGACAAGGGTTTCCTCCGGGTGCTCTGGCTTTCTCCCACTTTCCAAAGATGTATGGGTTAGTAGGTTAATTTGTTACGTGGGTGTAACTGGGCCGAAAGGACTTGTTACTGTGCTGCATCTATAAATAAATAAACAATGGTGCATCTCATGGCTTATCAGAAAATTGTTATTGTCACACATACCAAGCTGCAGTAAAAAGTCCACATGCATGTCTATGTGGTTAGGCACAGCTCAAACAGCATCTATAAATTCCACGTCCCATTCCCATTCTGATATGTCTATCCATGGCCTCCTCTACTGTCAAGATGAAGCCACACTCAGGTTGGAGGAACAACACCTTATATACCGGCTGGGTAGCCTCCAACCTGATGGCATGAACATTAACTTATTTAACTTCCGTTAATGCCCCTCCTCCCCTTCTTACCCCATCCCTGACATATTTAGTTGTTTGTATTTTTCTCTCTATCTGCCCATCACTCTGCCTGTTCTCCATCTCCCTCTGGTGCTCCTCCCCTCTCCCTTTCTTTCTCTGGAGGTCTCCCGTCCCATGATCCTTTTCCTTCTCCAGCTCCGTATCACTTTTGCCAATCACCTTTCCTGCTCTCAGTTTCATCCCACCCGCTCCGGTCTTCTCCTATCATTTCGCATTTCCCCCTCCCCACACTACTTTCAATCTCTTACTATCTTTCCTTTCGGTTAGTCCTGATGAAGGGTCTCGGCCCGAAACGTCGACAGTGCTTCTTCCTATAGACGCTGCCTGGCCTGCTGTGTTCCACCAGCATTTTGTGTGTGTTGTTCTATAAATTTTCTGACGGTACGACTATTGTTAGCAGAATTTCAGATGGTGACTGGAGGGTGTACAGGAGTGAGATATACCAGTTAGTTGCGTGGTGTCACAGCAACAGCCCTGCAGTCAGCGTCAGCAAGACCCAAGAGCTGATTGTGGGTTTCAGGAAGGGTGTTTGAGGTAACATGAACCAATCTTCATAGCGGGATCAGAAGTGGGGAGAGAGAGAGCAATTTGAAGTTCCTGGGTGTCAATATCTAACCTGAACACAACATATAAAGAAGGCAAGACAGTGGCTATATTTCATTAGGCATTTTTGAGATTTGATTTGTCAACTGAAACACTGGAAAACGTTCTACAGATGTACCATGAAGAGCATTCTGACTGGCTGCATCACCGTGTGGTATGGAGGTGGGGGGTGGGGGGGAGGTGGTATTGGCTACTGCACAGGATCGAAATAAGTTGCAGAGAGTTGTAAAGTTAGTCAGCTCCATCATGGGCACCAGCCTGTGTAATGTCCAGGACATCTGCAAGGAGCGGTGCATTAGGAAGGCGGCATCCATCATTAAGGACCCTCACCACCCAGGACATGCCCTCTTCACACTGTTACCATTGGGAAGGAGGTACCGGATGCTGAAGGCACACACACAGCAACTCAGAAACAGCTTTTTCCCCTCTGCCATCCGATTTCCAAATGGATGTTGACCCTCACTACTTTTTTATTTCTGTTATTTTGCACTAGTTATTTTAGCTTAACTATTTAATAGCTATATATATATACTTAATGCAACTCTTTTTTCCCCTCTATACTTATTTATCCTTTATTTCATTGTACTGTTGCCATAAAGTTAATGAATTTCATGACATATGCTGGTGATATTAAATGTGATTCAGAAGCTCGTCTTTCATACTGTTCATGCAGATCAAATGCAGTGAGTTCGAATAAAGTGAAAAGAGTGCTGAAAAAGCACAGTGGAGTTGAGCAATAAAGTGCAAGATTATAACAAAGTAAATTGTGGGTCCAAAAGTGTACCTTATCACCTCTCTAGAGTCCATTAACCGCAGGGTAGAACCTGGTGGTGTGTGCTTTCAGACTTTTGTCTCTTCTGCCATTTGGGAGGAGGGAGAAGAGATAATGTCCGAGTTGGGTGAGGTCGTTGATATGCTGGCTGCTTACCTGAGGCAGTGAAAAGTGTAGACCAATGAAAAGACTGTTGTTTTATCTCCTGTGGTTATACCACAAGAAGGTGAGCAGGAGGTGGTGCAGGAGCAGAGTAGGGAGTTGAAAAGATAGTGGAAAGGTTGGAAAGGGAGAGGAGGGGACGATGCATCCTGTGATGAAACTTGAAGCTGGCAGAAATTACAAAGGATGGGACATAGAAATACAGGCCCTACAGCCCATGACATTGTGCTGTGCTTTTAATATTCTGTAAGATCAATCTAACCCTTCTACTTAGCCCTGTACTTTTTTTTTATCATATGACCATCTACGACTCTCTTAAATGCCCCTAATGAATCTGCCTCTACTACCAACCCTGGCGGAGTGCTACAAGCACCCACAACTCTGTTTAAAAAAATACACCCACCTCTGACATCCCCTCGATACTTTCCTCCAATCGCTTTAATATTATGCCCCCTTATATTAGCATTTCTGCCTTGGGAAAAAGTCTCTGACTATCCACTCGATCCATGTCCAGTCACCTCTCACCCTCCTTCTCGCCGAAGAGGAAAGCCCTAGCTCGCTCAACCTCACTTCATAAGACATGCTCTCTGATCCAGACAGCATCCTGGTACATCTCCTCTGCTCACTCTCTGAAGCTTCCAAACCCTTCCTGTCGTGAGGTAGTCAGAAACTGAGCACAGTACTCCTGGTGTAGTCTGACCAGGGTTTTGTGCAGTTGCTACATTGCTTCGCAGCTCTCGAACTCAGTCCCCCAGCTAATTTAGGGCAACAGACCACATGCCTTCTTAACAACCCTATCAACTTTCACAGCAACTTTGAGGGCTCTGTGAACATGGACCCCAAGATCCTTCTGTTCCTCCAGGCAATCGATTGCAATTATAAGAAACAGTCGTCAGTGATAATGGCAACAAAATGAATTACTGTTAATTGTCCTTCACTGGCGAAAACTGATGGGTTTTCTTTCCCTCATCTGTCCAATTTGTGACTCCAGACCCGCCAATGCCATTGATCCTAAAGTGACCCACCAAGCCACTTAGGGCGGACAATAAACATTGGCCTTGCTAATCCTGAAAAAATGAATAAAAAGAATATGAAATCGCCCTCAAAATAATCATTGGCTTTCGGATTCTGTATGCTGCTTTAAGAAAAATGACAGTTTCTACCTACTTTTTTTAACAACCTTGCACAATCCTGTCGTCCTCAGAGATTTCTATGTCCTCGGGTCTCTGTTCTCATAGCTATTTTCAAAATCGTGCCATTTGGTTTATGGCCCTTCTCTACGAACTAAAATGCACTGCCTTACAATTTTTATGTTAAAATACGCCTGTCATTTCCCCAGCCTTTGTCTTCCCGAAAAGCCTATTAGGTTCTGAGTTTGGCTCGGTATTGTAAGCTCAAATTCTAGAGTCACTCACTAATCATCCCTTTTTGAGCATTCATTTTCTTATAGTGGCATTGTAAAATCTTGTTGTGTTTTATTAGTCCCTAGGGTTAATTAACCGTGGCGCCTGATGGTAACTGCCTGAAGAATCACTGCGTGACAGTGTGATACGCTCCTTAAATCACAGATCTCAGTGACTGTATATTGAGGAGCTGCTGTTTGCTGCTGGCTTGATTAGTCACTGAGTGTCACATTGATTTTTGTCATTTGGCTGGTTCCTGGAATCATTTTTTGCTTCCCGTCACCCAAATGTTTTACAGGAATTCGCTCCTGACAGGAGTGATTCAGACTGCTTTGGCGTATGAACAGTAAACGATAGCGAGACTCGGAAGCATCACATAATTAGGGCGGTACGATATTGCTGCGGCTGGCGCAATGCTTCGATTCCCGCCGCCGTCTGTTTTCCCCTGTGACCATGTTGGTTTCCTCCGGGTGCTCTGGTTTCTTCCCACATTCCAAAGATGTAGTTAGGTTTAGTAAGTTGTGGGCACACTACGTTGGCAACATAGGATGTAGTGTGAAGTTAGTTCAGGGAAATAATGTTGGCCAAGGAGATCGATTACATCCTAAGATACCCACATACGGCACAACCTTTTACGCCCATAGCAGAGGGCAGACTGAGACCTGGGGTATAACATCTATACATCTGATGATGTGAAGGATTATCTCACATACAGCAGTGAGATAGATCGGCATCACAAGAACGACTTTTCACTCAATGTCTGCAAGACCAAGAAATTGATTTTGGACTTCAAGAAGGAGAAGTTGTCAGAACACACACTGAGCAGTGGAAAAGGTGAGCAGTTTCTAATTCCTGGGTCTCAACATCTCTGAAGATCTGTCTTGGGCCCAACATGCAGATGTATTTACGATGAAGGCCTGACATCGGCTATATTTCATTAGGAGTTTGATGAAATGTAGTTAGTCATCAAAGACTCTAGCAAATTTCTATAGAAATATCGTGGAGAGCGTTCTAAGCGGTAACATGGCTGTCTGGCATGGAGAGGTCAATGCACAAGATGGGAAAAAGCTGTAGAGGGTTGTAAACTCAACCAGCTCCATCAAAGGGTGCCAGCAAGGGCATCTTCAAAAGACGGTGCCTCAACCATCATTGTTCTCATACCACCCAGGATAACCCCCCTTCCCATTGGGAGAAGTTGCAGGAGCCTAAAGAGAGACGGTCAACATTTTAGGAACAGCTTTTTCCCTTCTGCCATCAGATTTCTGAATGGTCCATGAACGCCACCTCACTATTTTGCTTTTTTTTTAAACACAGTGCATAGAACATTACAGCACACTAAGGACTCTTCAGCCTACAGTGTTGCGTGACCTTTTAACCTACTGTGAGATCAATTTAACCACCTATTTATTTTTAATTTTTTTTATTGTAAAACTCTTTTTTATGCACTGGCTGTACTGCTGCCTCAAAAGAACAAATGCCACGACATATCAGTGGTAATAAACCTAGTTCAGATCCTGATGCCCTCCCTCTGAACGTGCAGGGTTCTCCTAATGCCCAGCTTGCCCCACGGCCTGTCACTCCCCTCCTGCAAGTGTGGTGCTCCCTCAGTGCTCCCCTCTGAGATCACTGAGCTCCCTCTGCCCTGCTCCTCAAGAACAAAGCCAGCATCTGCCCTGCTTAATGAAGCCGGCAAGCCCAAAGGTCATGAGATACCCTGTATTTCAACTTGTGGTGACACCATTGGTAGATAAACATTGACAAATAGTCTTTCACTTAGTACTTTAGATGAACAAATTTCAAAACAAGCCAGCTTGTTTTTAATAATAGAGGCAAAGAAACATAATGAAAAAGTGCAAACACTAGGAAATCTGCAGATGCTGGAAATTCGAACAACAACACACACTCAGCCCGAAATGTCGACAGTGCTTCTCCTTATAGATGCTGCCTGACCTGTGGTGTTCCACCAGCATTTTGTCTGTATTGTTGTTATAATGACAAACTGCTGTGTGGGTGATAGATTGGTCAAATTTGCCATGATAGGATGGTTAAGATGGCAAATAGTGTGTTGGCCTTTATTAGTCAATGGATTGAGTTCAAGAGCCAGAAGGTATGTCAGCAGCTCTATAAACCCTGGTTAGACCATGCTTGGAATATTGAGTTCAATTTGGGTCACCTCAGTATAGAGGTGACTTTCAGCTTTAGGTGTCATTCAGCTCTAGAGAGGGTGCAGAGGAGATTTACCAGGACGCTGCCTGGATTAGAGAGGGTGCAGAGGAGATTCACCAGGATGATGCCTGGATTAGAGAGGGTTGCAGAGGAGATTCACCAGGATGCTGCCTGGATTAGAGAGGGTTGCAGAGGAGATTCACCAGGACGCTGCCTGGATTAGAGAAGGTGCAGAGGAGATTCACCAGGACGCTGCCTGGATTAGAGAGGGTGCAGAGGAGATTCACCAGGACGCTGCCAGGATTAGAGAGGGTGCAGAGGAGATTCACCAGGACGCTGCCAGGATTAGAGAGGGTGCAGAGGAGATTTACCAGGATGCTGCCTGGATTAGAGAGCATGTCTTATGAGGATATGTTGCGCAAGCTAGACTTTTTCTCTTTGGAGTGAAAGAGGATGATAAAGGTATACAAGATAAGTAAGAGGCATAGATTGAATGGACAGCCAGAGATTTTTCCCAGAGCAGAAATGGCTTATACGAGGTCATACTTTTAAGGTCATTGGAGGGAAATATAGGGAGAGGATGTCAGAGGTTCAAAGATCAAAATAAATTATCAAAATCTATGTTACCACATACACCCCTGAGATTCATTTTCTTGTGGGCATACTCATCAAACCTACAGAATAATAACTATAACAGAATCAATTAGGTGGGCCCTCTGTCAGTGGAATGCACTGCCAGTGGTGGAGTACAGATATATTAGGGTCATTTAAGAGACTCTTGGATACATGGGTGATAGAAAAATGCAAGGCTACGTGAATAGCAAGGGCTAGCTTGATCTTAGAGGAGGTTAAAAAGTTGGCAAATCATCTTCCGCCCGTGCCAATGTCCAGGACTGACATCGAGCTGTCGAGGCACATCCCAGCAAGATGGCCAGGTCATTTGGGGTACCTGCGGTTTCCAATCTGCCCGTTTGCACTGCTCCTTTGGAGCTTGTCTTTGAATTGCCGTCACTGATTCTTCTGCCTGGCCAGTCACATCCTCTCTGACGAGACATCCACATGATTTTATTGCAGTTATTCCAGGCCTGAGTGCTGAGCTCACCCATATAGAAGGGGCGGACTGCATTTATGAAGGCATGAAATTACCTGTTCGCTGCACTCCTTCCATGGTCTTCTGCATTTGTCAAAGTCTTGAAACAATCTTTCCCAGAGCCAGCTTAGCCTGGCTTCGATGTTTACAGCAGTGCATGGAGGAATGATGGAGGAACTTGGCAAGTCAGGCAGCATCTATGGAGAGGAATAAGTGGTCAACATTTTGGGCCAACACCCTTCATCAGGACTTGAAGGGAAGAGAATCCAAAGTAAGAAGGTTGGAGGGGATGTGAAAGGGTACAAGGGTCTCAGCCTGAAATGTCAACTTTTTGTTCATTTCCGTGCATGCTGCCTGATCTGCTGCGTTCCTCTAGCATTTTGTGTGTGTTGCAGGTGATAGATTGATGAAGCTAGGTGGGTGAGGGAGGGAGGAGAGAGATGAAGTGAGAAGCTGGAGGGTGATAGGGGAAAGAAGTAAAGGGCTGAAGAAAAAGGAAAATGATAGGACAGGAGAGTTGATCATGGGAGAAAGGGAAGTAGGAGGGGAACCAGAACGGGGAAATGAAAAAGAGAGAAGGTGGGGGGGGGGGAAGGGAACAATTACTTGAAGTTATAGAAATTGACGTTCATGCCGTCAGGTTGGAGGCGACCCAGGTGGATTATCTCCAACTCTCCAACTTGAGAGTGGCTTCATCGTGGCAGTGGAGGGGATGATGCTGCCCTCCGCTGTCAGTTGTGGTGAATGATTACACTTCACAGTAACACCATGTACAGTTCATCAGACATGCCCCACAGTTTCCCTGACAGCTCGATTCTCCTTCAGGGCATCGCGTTCACTTTTAATGACACTGTACCTTGTTCTGTTTTCCCTCTCGAAACAGCATGTAACCTGTCAGTGTTATAAATGCAGTCCTACCCAATTAGCCTCCCTCTCTCCCTCTGAACAAAGGAACAGCTAAGTCATTGACAAAACTGTCAGTTTATGAAATTGCCAGCACCCCACCCGAAACCAGCCCATCAAAGATCAAGGATCAATCTTATTCGTTATGTACATTTACATGTATTATGGATTTGCTGAGGTGTGTTGGTCAGGATGCAACAGAAAAGCAACAGCATTCAACAGTTACGAAGTTTAAAGAATTGCATAAAAATAGAGTTAGAGATTAAAGTACGCATATGGAAGAAAATGTGCTTAAATATCAGCATGTATTTACAATGTAAACAGCATGATAGAAAGTGGTTTGGTGTTTACAGTGCAGTCTAACTAGAATGATTATCGTATTCACTGCCTGGGGGATGAAACTTTTAAGCTGGCGTGATTCTGTTTTAATGGTTTATACAGTATAGCACTTTCCTGAAGGAAGCTTCTGGAAAAGGCAGTGTCTGCAATGACTTTCTTGCCCGTTTCTTTGTCCTGGACACAAACGAGTCCTGCAGTGACCTTTCCTGCTGCCCCGAGACTTCGCTGTAGTTTTTGTATATAGTGGGAGGATGCTGCACCAAACACGACAGTAACGGCCGATGTGGGGATGCTCTCTATTATCATGGCTTTGGGCTGGAACCAGTCCTGTACTCCAATTTGATATTCGCTTGCTCGTGTACCATTTGTGTCCCGATCAGTTCACATGTCAGAAATGTGGCCACAGTTCAAATTCCCACTGCAGCCCTGCAACCACTGACAGCTCTGTCCCACTGGTCTCCCAGACACTTTTCTTCGTATGTGCAGGGGCCCACGTCATAAACTGCAGAAGGTTCTGTACCAGTTTGCTTGCAGTTCAAGATTGCAGCCTTTAATAGGGACACTTAATGATAAGGCTGCACAGTAGTGCAGTGGTTATCAAAACACTATTACGGCGTCATTGACTCGGGTTCAAATCCCACCACTGTCAGTAAGTAGCTCCTATGTACTCCCCACGTCTCCTCCAGGTGCTCCAGTTTCCTCCAACCTCCCAAGTACATACGGTTTAGGGTTAGTAAGTTGTGAGCAAACTGTATTGACAACAGAATGCATGGCAAAGCTTGCAATCTGCCTGCAGCACATCCTTGGACAATGCATTTCACTCTATGCTCGGTCCACCAGAGAAGGCAGGATCTCCCAGTGGCCACACATTTTAATTCCACGTCCCATTCCCATTCTGATATGTCTATCCATGGCCTCCTCTATTGTCAAAATGAATCCACACTCAGGTTGGAGGAACAACACCTTATATACCGGCTGTGTAGCCTCCAACCTGATGGCATGAACATTGACTTCTCTAACTTCCGTTAATGCCCCTCCTCCCCTTCTACCCCATTCCTGACAGATTTAGTTGTTTGCCTGTTCTCCATCTCCCTCTGGTGCTCCCCCCCACCTCCTTTCTTTCTCCCGAGGCCTCCTGTCCCATGATCCTTTCCCTTCTCCAGCTCTGTATCACTTTTGCCAATCACCCTTCCAGCTCTTAGCTTCATCCCACCCCCTCCGGTCTTCTCCTATCATTTCTCATTTCCCCCTCCCCCCACTACTTTCAAATCTCTTAGTATCTTTCCTTTCAGTTAGTCCTGACGAAGGGTCTCGGCCCGAAACGTCGACAGCGCTTCTCCTTATAGATGCTGCCTGGCCTGCTGTGTTCCACCAGCACTTTGCGTGTGTTGTTGTTTGAATTTCCAGCATCTGCAGATCTCCTCGTGTTTGCATTTCACTCTATGTTTTGATGTACGTAGGATATAAGACAGGAGCAGAATTAGGTCACTGAGCCCATCAAGTCTGATTCACCAATCATGACGGAATTATTTTCCCTCCCCTGCTCTCTCCCTGTAACCTTTGACACCCCTACTAATCAAGAATTTATCACCTTCTGCTTTAAATATACCCAATGACTTGGCCTTTCCACAACTGCCTGTGGCAAAGAATTCCACAGATTCACCTGGCTAAAGAAATTCCTCCTTATATTTGTTCTAAAGGGACACCTTTTATACTGAGTCAGTGCCCTCCAGTCCTAGTGTCTCTCACTATTGGAAACGTCCTCTCCATATCCATTCAGTCCAGGCCTTTCGATATTTGATAGGTTTCAATGAGATTCCCCTCTCATTTTTCTAAATTCCAGCTCATACAGGCCCAGAGCCTTCAAATATTCCTCATATTGTTAACCCTTTTATTCCTGGGATCTTTCTCAGGAGCTTCCTCTGGACCCTTTCCAATGGTGACACATACAGCTAATCTTTAATCCTTCAACCCAGGTTGGGTACCCCTCCTGTGACTTTAGCAGAGCCCAGGTGTGTGTGTGTGTGTGTGTGTGTGTGTGTGTGTGTGTGGCTCTGTGTGTGTGTGTGTGTGTGTGTGTGTGTGTGTGTGTGTGTGTGTGTGTGTGTATGTGTGGCTCTGTGTGTGTGTGTGTGTGTGATTCAGAACTGGGAGTTAAAAGTCTTACTCTGTGGTTAACACGATATCTTTGCTGGGCTTCCTTGGAAATTTTGCATAGTTCCGGGTCACAGAAGAACCAAGAAAAACCAACTCTCTACATCCCTCAATCAGTGAGTGATGTAAAGTGATATCTTTGTTTACTGAAAATAGAACCGTGCAGTGCAGGAACAGGTTCCTCTAGGCACCATATCTGCACCGACCATGATGCCAAATTAATGCTATCTTCCTGCAGATTATTTGCACTTGCCTGTTCACGTGTCTGTCTAAATGCCTCTTAAATGTTACTGTCATATCTGATCCTACCCACCTCCTGTGGCACTGCCTTCTGGGCTCACTCTACACACAGGCTCACTTTCAAGGGCTCTATAACTCAAGTTCCCATTATTTATTTGTAGAACATAGATCATTACAGCACAGTACAGGCCCTTTTGTGCCGACTTTTTAACCTACTTTAAGATTAATCTGAGCCTTCCCTCCTGTTAGCCCTCCAGTTTTTCTATCCAAATGTCCCGCATGTATCTGCCTCTATCACCACATCTGGCAGGGCATTCCACACACCCACCGTTCTCTGTGTAGATAATTGGCCTCTGACATACCCCCTATACTTTTCCCCAATCACCTTAAAATTATGGCCTCTCAAATTAGCCACTTCCGCCCTTGGGAATGGACTCTGGCTGTCCATTCAATCTTATATGCCTCAATCAAGTCTCCTCTCATCCTCCTTCACTCCACAGAGCAAAGCCCAAGCTTGCTCAATCTAACCTCATAAAACATGCTCTCTAATCCAGGCGGCATTCTGATAAATCTCCTCTGCATCTACATACTTACTTGAATAATGAATTTACTTTGACTTTGACTCTCTGCAAAATAAAACATGCCTTGCAACTCTCCATTAAACCAACATGTACAAACAAGCTGGATGGACTCAGCAGGTCGGGCAGCACCCGTTGAAAGGAGCAGTCAACGTTTCAGGCCGACCTGCTGAGTTCATCCAGTTTGTTTGTATGTGTTGATTTGACCACTGTATCTGCAGTGCACTTTGTGTGTCTCCATTAAACCTTTATCTACACAGTTGCTCTCAGATATTTGATATTTTTGCTTGGGGGTGGGGGAGGAAGTTTGATTATCTTATCCACGACTCCTATAATTTAAAAACTTCTATCGGGTTGCTCCTTAATCTCTGATACTCCAGAGAAAACAGTCCAAGTCCCTATGGCTAATATTCTCCAAACCTTCCTGGTTAACCTCTTCTCCAACCTTTCTGTGGAGACCTTCTTGGGAGGAGGCATGACCAGATCTACAAGCCACACACTGTACATCAAGTATGGCCCAACCAAAGTTGTATATAGGGGATGAGACAGTGGCTGGCCTCCTTGCAAGACTGTGAGTTTGCAGAGGGGGTATGGAGAGGGTCCCATGTTGTCTGATTTACACACTGTTCCCAGTGACACACACAGAGGCGGACACGAAATGCTGCTGGTCGATCATCAGCTTAGTGCAACATTGTCCTTTGGTCTGTCAGCACATCAAGATGTCTGTCCAGGAATGCTCCCAACTGGCATGCTCCAGTACCTGCTGAGTGACGGAATGAAGTTTGGTGCAGCCATTGCAAGGGTTCGGTTGTTGAGGGCCACAATATAGGGCTCTTCCGCTACTGGAGAGGGAGGGTTGGGTTGGGTGAGGAAACACCTCAATGATTGTAATAGTGTACCACCCCAGGGGGCCCACGTGAGAGGCAACAGTCCTATTGATTTTACGGAATATAATACAATAATACCGAAAGCATTGACTATGAATGTAAGAATGCAAAGGAATTGTGCGGTCTATTCTCGTAAGTATTTTTAAATTTCCATCTACCTAAAGTGGAACTTCCTGGTGGTCAAGCATTTTAATTCCCAATCCCATTCCAGATCTGACATGTCAGTGTAGGGTCTTCTCTTGTGCCATGAGGAGCAACACCTTGTATCCCATCTGGGTAGCCTCTGACCTGATGGCATGCGTATCAATTTCTCCTTCTGGTTAAAAAAAACTCCCCCTGCTCCCCTCTTCATCTGTTCACCACTCTGGCCTCTTACCTCTTCACCTGCCGATCTGCTCCCCTTGGGTCCCCTCTTCCTTTCCTTTCCTCTCTGGGTCACTCTCCTCTCCTACCAGATTGCTTCCTCTCTAGCCCTTTACTTTTCCTACCCGCCTGGCTTCACCAATCACCCTCTAGCTATCCTCCTTCCCCTCTCCCCCAACTTTTTTTTTATTCTGGCATCTTCCCCCTTCCTTTCCAGCCCTGAAAAAGGGTCTTGGCCTGAAACATTGATTATTTATTCACTTTCATAGATGCTCACTGATGTATTGAGTTCCTCCAGCATTTTGTGTGTGTGGTTTCCCAGCATTTGCAGAATTTCTCGTATTAGTAATGTTTTATTATCAATAAAATACCTTTTGATATACAGCACTGTGCAAAAGCCTGAGCAAAATCATATCTATATGATTTTGATATCGGTCCATATTGTGAACTGAGAATGGGAAGGAGGCAGGGAGAAGGGAATCATGGTTGGGAAAAGAGGAAGAGATAGGGAAGGAGAGAGGAGCACCAGAGAGATAGTCTGTAATGATCAATAAACCAATTGTTTGGAATCAAATTACCTTGCCTGGTGTCTTGGGCTGGGTGTGTCTGCCACCCCCTACCCCAGCACTCCTTTTTTGTCACCTGTCCCACACCCCTCCTTTAGCATTCCCAACATCCTTTGCTCACTCACTCTCTGCTCCACGTTGACAAATAGTCTTGGGCACCAGAGCGATATATATGTACGTAAGACTTTTGCACATATGAGCATATTGCTTCTCTATTAACTCTCTATCTTACCAAAGTGCTTGAATATTTTTGTTTATCATATGGACAGTGAGAGAGAGAAAGTTCACCTTTTGAGCTTTAGGCACACTGGCCTTCATAAATCAGAGTATCGAGTAAGGAGTTGGGATATTATGTTGAAGCTGTATAAGACAATGATGAGTCCAAATTTGGAGTATTGGCTGCAGTTCTGGTCAGCGACCTGTGGGAAAGATATCAATAAGCTTGAAGGAGTGCAGTGAAAATTTACAGGGATGTTGCTCAGAGGACCTAAGTTATGGGGAAAGTTGAATAGGTTAGGACTTTAATCCCTGAAATACAGGAGAATGAGGAGAGATTTGATAGAGGTTTGAGAGGGACAGATGGTCAAATGAAAGCAGGAGTGTTTAATGGGAACTTAAGTAGGAACTGATAGACATGAGAAATTCTGCAGATGCTGGACATCCAAAGCAACAAGCACGAGAAACTGGAGGAACTCAGTGGGTCAGGTAGCACCTACGGAACTGAATAAACAGACAACGTTTTGGGGTGTGACCTTTCTTCAGGACTGAGAAGGACGGGGGAAAATGCAAAAATTAAAAGCTTGGGGGGGGAGGCTAGCTGGAAGGTGATAAATGAGGGCAGCTGGATGGGAAAGTTCAAGGGCTGGAGAAGAAAGAATCTGACAGGAGAGGAGAGCAGACCATCGGGTAAAGGGAAGGAGGTAGGGTTGAAGAGGGGTAAAAGGTGAGAATGGGGAATAGAGGAAGAGAAGGGGGAAATTTATTTACCGGAGGAAGAAATTGATATTCATGCCATCAGGTTGGAGGCTACCCTGTTGGAATATAAGGGGTTGCTCCTCCACCCCTGAGGGTGGCCTCATCTAGGCATAAGAGGAAGCCATGGACTGACTGATCAGGCTGGGAACGGGAATCGGAACTTCTTCACTCTGAGGGTTGTGAGAGTGTGGGATGAGCTGCCGGTGAATGTGGTGGATGTGGGTTCAATTGCTGCATTAAAGGAAGTTTGGGTAAGTATGTGAGTGGGAGGGGGTGGGGGGGTGTCTATGGTCTAGGTGCAGGTCATTAGAACGAAGGTAGGATAACAATTCGACACAAACTAGATGGGTCAAAAGATCTGGTTCTGTGATTCTATGACTTTTAACAGCATCCATTCTAGTATCATTTCATAACCTATCGATCAGAATAAATATTGAACCATTCAATTAGCATGTCTTCTCTTTCTCCGGCTCTTATTGTCATTACACACTCTTAGAGAAGTGGTTAGGTACAAATGAAAGCTCCTTTTATGCTGTTCCATCACATATTCCTAAGGCACAGAAAGCAGAGATTGCTTTTCTGAGTCAAACTCAGGCAAATGGGGAACACAAGCAATTCTGCAGATCCTGGGAATATCTGTCATCTTCCCCCTTCCTTTCTAGTCCTGATGAAGGGTCTCAGCTTGAAACGTCGACTGTTTATTCCCCTCCATAGATGCTGCCTGACCTGCTGAGTTCCTCCAGCATTTTGTATGTGTTGCAGAGATTGCTTTTAGATCCCTCTGTACACATATGCGCACAATAGGAACAGGAGGAATTACATTCAGTCCTTAGCCAGCCAGAGTTTCCAGCAATTGTGTGTGTTGCTGTGGGTTTCCAGTGCTGCAGAATCTCTTGTGTTCCCCATTTGCCTGAGTTTACTCATACCTCTCTATGCCAGAGGTTCCTAACCAATTTTATGCCATTAACCAAGGGGTCCAATAACCCCAGTTTGGGAATCCCTTCTCTACTCCTTTCCAATCCACATAACTGTTTAAATGCCTATTATACACTGTAATTATACCCACCTCCGTCTCTTCCTCTGGCAGCTCGTACCACATGTCACTAATATCTATGAAAAAGTTGCCTCTCAAGTGCCCTTTAAGACAGAATCAGGTTCTGTATCACCGTCATATGCTGTGAAGTTTGTTAACTTTAGGGCAGCAATACAATGCTATACATGATAAGTAAATATAGAAGGAAAAAACCCTAAATTACAGTAAATATATTGAATTGAATTGACTTTATTACTTACATCCTTCATATACATTAGTAAAAATCTTTACATTACTTCTCTGTCTAAATGTGCAATTTATAATAAATAGTATGTACAACAATAGTTAATACGGCAGAGATATACAGTTGTGCCGGCATGAATTAAGCAGTCTGATGACCCGGTGAAAGAAGCCTGTTGGTCCTGGCTTTTATGCTGTGGTATCATTTCCTGGATGGTTGAAGCTGGAACAGTTTGTGGTTGGGGTGACATGGGACCCCAATGATCCTTCGAGCCCTTTTTACTTACCCGTCTTTGTAAATGTCCTGAATAGTGGGAAGTTCTCATCCACAGATGCGCTGGGCTGTCCGCACCACTCTGCAAAGTCCTGCGATTGAGGGAGGTACAGTTCTCGTACCAGGCAGTGATGCAGCCTGTCAGGATGCTCTCAACTGTGCCCCTGTAGAAAGTTCTTTTTATTGGGGGCCCGCACCAAACTTCTTCAACCACCTGAGGTAAAAGAGGTGCTGTTGTGCCAGTATGTACAGACCATGTGAGATCCTCGGTGATGTTTATGCCGAGGAATTTAAAGCTGTTTACCCTCTCAACCCCAGATCCACTGATGTCAATAGGGGTTACCCCGTCTCCATTCCTCCTTTAGTCTACAACCAGCTCCTTTGTTTTTGCAACATTGAGGGAGAGGTTGCTTTCATGACACCACTGTGTCAGGGTGGTGATGACTTCACTGTAGGCTGCCTCGTTATTATTTGAGATTAGGCCAATCAGTGTAGTGTCATCTGCAAATGTAAGTAGCAGATTGGAGCTGTGGATGGCGACACAGTCATGGGTATACGAGGAGTAAAGGAGGGGGTTTAGTACACAGCCCTGAGGGGCGGAGGTGAGCGAGCCCACTCTTACCACCTGCTGGTGATCTGACTGGAAGTCCAGGACCCAGCCATGCAGGGCAGGGTGAAGGCCGAGGTCTCTGAGCTTCTTGTCGAGCCTGGAGGGAATTATGGAGTTGAATGCCGAACTGTAGTCCAAGAATAGGATTCTCACAAAAGCATCCCTCCTCTCTAGATGTGTAAGGACGGTGTGTAGAGTTGTGGCTATTGCGACACCAGTCAATCAGTTGTGTCGGTAGGCGAATTGTAAGGGGTCCAGTGTGGGTGGTAGCAAGCTGCAGATGTAGTCCTTGACCAGCCTCTCAAAGCATTTGCTTATTATTGAGGTGAGTGTGACAGGACACCAGTCGTTCAGACATGTTACCTTGGTATTTTTTAGGTATTGGAACAATGGTGAATGTTTTGAAGCAGGAGGGCACTCTACACTCTACACCTGCTAATTGTGTCGCACAATGCTGAGTACTCACCCTGGAATGCCATCCGGTCCTGCAGCCTTGTGACTTGTCTATTAAATAGTGAAGTTAAAAATAAGTTGTGCAAAAAAAAACACAAAAAGTTGTGAGGTTGTGTTCATGGGTTCAATGTCCATTTAGGAATTGGATGGCAGAGGGGAAGAAGCTGTTCTTTATCGCTGAATTTGTGCCTTCCGGTTCCTGTACCTCCTTTCTGATGGTACAGGAGCCTGAAGGCACAAATTCAGCTGAGAAGAGGGTATGTCCTGGATAGTGGGCATCCTTAATGATGGATGCCACCTTCCTAAGGTACTGCTCCTTGAAGATGTTTTGGATACTTTGGAGGTTAGTACCCATAATGGAGCTGACTAATTTTATAAGTTTCTGCAACTTACTTCAATCTTGACCAGTAGCTCCCTCATATCAGACGATGACGCAGCCAGTCAGAATTCTCTCCTCAGTATATTTGTAGAAATTTTTGCTGTGTTTTAGCTAAGAAACCAAACCTTCTCAAACTTTGTAACTGCATTAATATGTTGTGTCCAGGTTAGGTCCTCTGAGATAATATCACTCAGGAACTTGAAATTGCTCACTCACTCCTCTTCTGATCCCTCTATGAGGATTGGTTCATGCTCCTTCGTCTTACCCTTTGTGAAGTCCACAATCAACTCTTTGGTCCTGCTAACACTGAGTGCAAGGTTGTTGCTATGACACCACTCAATTAACTGGTATATCTCATTCCTGTACGCCCTTTCATTAGCATCTGAAGTTCTGCCAACAATGATTGAATCATCAGCAAATTTATAGATGGCATTTGAGATATGCCTAGCCGCACAGAGATGGATGTAGAGAGAGTAGAGCAGTGGGCTAAACACACATCCCCACGGCACGCCAGTGTTGATTGTCAGCAAGGTGGAGATGTTATTTCCAATCTGCACAGATTGTGGTCTTCCAGTTAGGAAGCTGAGGATCCAGTTTCAGAGGGGGTTAGTAGCTTTCAATCAGGACCTTAGGAATGATGGTGTTAAGTGCTGAGCTGTAGTCAATAAGTAGCCTCCTGACATTGTACAGGTGATCCAAGGCCACATGGAGAGCCATTGAGATTGTGTCTGCTGTAAACCTAGTGGTGATAGGAAACTTGCAGTGGGTCCAGGAATTTCCTGAGAAGGGTGTTGATTGACCAACCTCTCAAAGCATTTCATCACCGTAAGTATGAGTGCAACTGGACAATTTTTGTTAAGGCAGCTCACACTGCTCTTCTTGGTATAATTATAATAATGGTATAAATATTTCCCATCTTACCTTAAATTTATTCCCCATAGCTTCAGACTTCCCTACCCTGGGGGAAAAAAGACTGGCCTTACCTATGCACCTCATGATTTTATATATCTCCAACATCCTAGGGGTAAAACACCCCAGCCTATCAAGTCTGTTATAACTTCAGATCTCTATCACTGTGAATCTTTTCTGTATCCTTGCCACTTTAGTGGCATTTTCCTTATAGCTGGATAACCACAATCACAAGTGTGGTCTCACCGATGTCTCATCCAGCTCTTGAACTCAGTGCCTCATCCAATGAAGACAAGCACGACAAAATCCTACTTTCACCACACTATTTACCACTTTCAGGGAACTATGTACTTGTAGGTACTTCTAGGTCACTCTCTGGGCCCTGCCATCTATTGTGTAAGACTTTACCTAACCAGAATGCAACACTTGGCATGTTTCTGAGATGTAGAATCATAGAAACGTGCAGCGCCAAACAGGCAATTTGGCCCATCTAGTCTGTGCCGAACCATTTAAACTGCCTCCTCTCATTAACCTGTAGCTGGACCATAGCCTGCCATCCATGTAGTTCTCCAAACCTCTCGTGTGTTGAAATCGAGCTTGCATGCACCATTTGTGACAGTAGCTCATTCCACACTCTCACAACCCTGTGAGTGAAGAAGTTTGCTCTCATGTTCCTCTTAAACATTTCACGTTTCACCCTTAAACTAGTTAACTTAACCTAGTTGTAGTCCCACCCAACATCTGTGGAAAAAGCCTGCTTGCATTTGCCATGTCTATATTCCATCTGCTGTTGGGCATTTTCTCAGTTGATCTAGATTCTGGAGGAAGGAGGATGAGAGGTGATTTGATAGAGGTGCATAAGAAGCATAGATTGAGATGAAAATAGCCAAAGACTATTTTCCCACGGCAGAAATGGCTAATATGAGGGTGATTGGAGGAAAGTATAGGGGGCCCTGCCAGATGTGTTGGTAGAGGCAAGTACATTAGGGACATTTAAAAAACTGTTAGATAGACACGTGGATGATAGAAAAATGGATGAAAGGGTTAAATTGATTTTAGAGTAGGCATATCATTGTGGGCTGTAGGACTTGTACTATGCTGTAACGCTTCGGGTTACCTCCTTTGCTATACACTATGTCATTAATTGTGGCATCATACACAAATTTATCATGCCAACTACATTCTCATCTTAGTCATTAACGTAGATGACAAGTAACAGACAACCCATCGCTGGTCTGACAAAATTCCACACTATGGCCACAAGTGGGACCTACCGGTGCTCAAATATTTTCATTCCCATTCCCATTTCTGTTCTGACATGTCCATGGCCTCTTTTGCCAAGATGAGGCCACCCTCAGGGTGGGGAGTAGCACCTTGTATTCCATCGGGGTAGCCTCCAACCTGATGGCATGAATATAGATTTCTGCTTCTGGCAATTGTTTTTCCCTCCCTTTCCTCTCTTCCTTTATTCCCCTCTCTGACCTTTTACTTCTTCTTACCTGCCTATCACTTTCCCCTGGCTCCCCTCCTCCCTCTTTTTCTCCTATGGTCCATTCTCCTCTCCTATCAGAAACCTACTTCACTAGAGCTTGACCTTTCCCACCCACCGAGCTTCAGCTATCATCTTCCAAATAGCCTTTTCCCTCCCCCTCCCCCACTACCTTTAGTTCTGGCCCGTTCCTCCTTCGAGCTGATCGTGGACTTCAGGAAGTGTAAGACGAAGGGACACATACCAATCCTCATAGAGGGATCAGAAGTGGAGAGAGTGAGCAGTTTCAAAATACAAAAATACAACTGCAGATGCTGTGGATCAAAGAACACGTACACGACGCTGGAAGAACTCAGCAGGTCAGGCAGCATCCGTGAGAAAAGAGTAGCTAACGTTTCGGACCGAGTTTCAACGTGAGCAGTTTCAAGTTCCTCGGTGTCAAGATCGCTTGAGGATTTAACCTGGTCCCAACATGTCGATGCAGTTGTAAAGAAGGCAAGACTTCATTAGGAGATTGAAGAGATCTGTTATGTCAACAAGTACACTCAAAAACCTCTACAGATGTACCATTCTGACAGGCTCTAGATGCTGCAGAGGGCTGTAAATCTAGTCAGCTCCATCTTGGGTACTAGCCTACAAAGTACCCAAGACATCTTCAAAGAGCAGTGTCTCAGAAAGGCAGCGTCCATTATTAAGGATCTCCAGCACCCAGGACATGCCCTTTTCTCACTGTTACCATCAGGTAGGAGGTACAGAAGCCTGAAGACACACACTCAGCGATTCAGGAACAGCTTCTTCCCCTCTACCATCCAATGGACATTGAACCTTGAACACTGCCTCACTCTTTAATATATATTATTTCTGTTTTTGCACAGTTTTAAAATCTATTCCATGTACGAATCCTGTAATCGATTTACTTATTTATTATTATTTTTCTCTTCTGTATTATGTATGGCATTGAACTGTTGCTGCTAAGTTAACAAAATTTCACGACACATGCCAGGCATAATAAACAAGATTCTGATTCGGATTCCTTCTTGGACCTGAAGGAGAGTCTCGGCCTGAAACGTCAACTATCTATTCATTTCTGCAGATGTTGCTTGACTTGCTGAGTTCTTCCAGCATTTTGTGTGTGTACTCCAGATTTCCAGCATCTGCAGACTTTTCTGCATTTAGGATTTGCTACGGCCTTCTGACTCCTACCACCAAGACAATACTCCACCCAAATGGTCAGCTCACCTTGCACCCCATGTGACCTAAACGTTTGGACCATCCGAAAGGCCTTGCTATGTCCATACAAATGGCCTCTGCCACATGACCTTGTCAATGCTCGTGGTTGTCTTATTTTTTATTTTTCTTATTTATAAATGCAACACTGAAACAGGCCCTTCAGGCCTGCACCACCCATACAAACACGCTGGATGAACTCTCGGGCAGCATCCGTTGAAACGAGCAGTCAACGTTTCGGGCCGAGACCCCGAGACCCTTTGTCAGCACCACCCATTCTGTCTAGGCCTTTTAATATTCAATAGGTTTCAATGAGATCCCCATCATTTTTCTAAACACCAGTGAATACAAGTCCAGAGCCTTCAAACACTCCCATGTGATAACCCTTTCATTCCCAGAATTATTCTTGTAAATCTCTGGACTCTGCCAACACCTCTTTTCTTAGATAAAGGGCAGAAACCTGCTCGCAGTTTTCCAAGTGCGGTTTGACCAGTGCCTTATAAAGGCTCAGGTCTTTATCGCTTTTGCATTCTAGTCCTCTCAAAATGACTGCTAACATTGCCGTTACCTTCCTCACCACTGACTCAACCTGCAAGTTAACCTTTGGGGAATCCTGCACATCCCTTTGCAGCCCTGACTTTTGAATTTTCTCCCCATTTAGAAAGTAGTCTGCAGCTTCTTTCCTTCTACCAAAAGTGCAGGAACATACACTTCCCTAAGTTTTTTGTCACTTCTTTGCCCATTCTCCTGATCTTTCTTCTGCAGAACCCTTGCATCCTGAACGCTACCTGCTCCTCCACCTGTCTTCGTATTGTCTGCAAACTTGGCCACAGAGCCATCAATTATGTTGTCCAAATCGTGGACACAAAACATGCATGTCAATGAGGTGTACACAACTGGGGGGTAACACAACTGGGGGGTAGAGATCGGGTAGGCTTTTTCCACTGAAGTTCTGTGGGACTGCAACTAGAGATCATGCATTAAGGGTGAAAGGTTGAAGGGGAACTTCTTCGCTCAGAGGGTCGTGAGAGTGTGGAAAGAGCTGCATGGTGCATGTGAACTTGATTTTGACATTGAAGAGAAGTTTGGATAGGTACATGGGTGGTAGGGGCATCAAGGGCTATTATCCCGGTGCAGGTCAATGGGAGTTGACAGGTTAAATAGTTCAGCACAGACTAGATGGGCCAAAGGGCCTGTTTCGGTGCTGTACTTTTCTGTGACTTTATGAAAAGAAGAATTCCCTGTAGTCATAGGCAGCCAGCCAGAAAAGGTCCCCACTATTCCCACTCTCTGCCTCCTGCCAGTCAGCCACTCTTCTATCAATGCTTATTACCTTCCCTGTAATATCACGCAGGCTGTTATTTTGTCAAGCAGCCTCGTGCGGCACCTTGTCAAAGGGCTGAAAATAATAAACAACATGCACTGGCTCTCCTTTGTCTCTCCTGCCTGTTATTTCCTGAGGCTGCTAATCCAGTAAAAGCATTCAATTGCCTGAGAAATCACACTCTTTCAATCAAGGTCACAGGGGCCACTTAGCTGAGTAGTAGGCTCTCCTTTAGGGTTTCTGCAACTGCGAAAGAATTATGCTTCTAAAGATTACAGAAATATCTTCCGCCTGATTTTTTTTTAAATAGTAAAAATATTTTAATCCTTAAGGGGCTACTGAGTCGGGCAAAGATGGAAAGAGAAGTGTGCTCAAAACATATTAAGACATCGGAGCAGAATAAAGCCATTTGGCCCATCGATTCTGCACCACCGAGGCTGATTTATTTTCCCTCTCAATGCAATTTTGTGCCTTTTTCTTGTAACCTTTGACACCCTGACTAATCAAGAGCCCATCAACCTCCACTTTAAATATACCCAGTGACTTGGCTGTCTTTGGCAATGAATTCCACAGATTCACTACCCTCTTGATTCTCATCTTCATTTCTACAGGGACGTCCTTCTATTCTGAGGCTGTGTCTTCTGGTCCCCGCTATAGGAAGCATCCTCTCCATGTAGCTGTGTGTTTAGGCCTCTCAATATTTGAAAGTTTCAATGCAATTTCCCCTCATTGTTCTAAACTCCAATGACTTGAGACCCAGAGCCTCATCTTTTCCTCAGTTTTTTCATCTTGGTGAGCATTTCTGAAATAATAATGTGGGAGGTATGCAATGTCATGTCAATTCGGAGAGGGAAGCAACACACACAAAATGCTGGAGGAACTCGTAAGACATAGCAGTAGACTTCAGCCAGTGGACCCATCGAGTCTGCACCCCCATTTAATCATGGCTGAATTATGTGATTTTTCTTCCTGTATTCAAACCCTCCCATATAAACATTCTCTCAGCATCTACATTGTTAAGCCTGATTAGGTTCTTACACCTTTAAAAGAGAAAGTCTCTCCTCCTCCTTTCTGTACTCGGTCTGCTCAACTATGTGATGGTAGAAGTGGGAATGAGCATTGTCCAGCTACCTTTGGCAGGACCCGAAGAGCTATGGCATCATACCGTTCACTGTGTGATCTACTGAAGCAGGGGTGAGCCTGACACAGACAATAGTGCTGTGCGTATGTTGTGAGTCAGGATAGGCTTGGATGTAAAGCAAAACCTCCAGCCTGAATCCTGTCACCTGCAGAATATTGTACTTTGAAACTTTAAACTGGGGGGTGGGGGGATTCCTCCTGTGTGGTATACCTGTCTGGACATGCCCCTCTGCTGACTGCTGTGGCTCCTCCCACAGACCCCTGTATAAAGGTGATTGGGGCACTGCTCCTCCCACAGTCATCCAACATGGTCATGCTCCATTTTCGCTGTTAGTAAAAGCCTATCGTTATTTACTCTACTTCCAGTCTCCTAGAGTTATTGATAGAGCATCACCCTGCTTGTTTTTCAATTCCTCCCAAAGATCTTAAAGATCAGCTTAACTTGTCACATGAATATGGAAACATACAGTAAAGTGTGTCATTTGCGTCAAATTATATCAGTGAGGACTGTGCTGGGGCAAGTGTTGCCAACGTAGCATGTCCAAAACTCACTAACCCTGATCCATATGCCTTTCAGTGTGGGAGTAAACCGGAGCATCAGGAGGAAACCCGCATGGTCACGGGGAGAATGAGCAAGCTCCTGACAGACAGCGGCAGGAATTGAACCCAGGTCGCGATCGGCGCTGTAAAGCATTGTGCAAACTGCTGTGCTACTGTGCCACCCCTAAAGTAAATGGGCGTCACTTCATTCAGAAAGTCAATGAGTTTACACTGCAGGCCCCTTATTCTACCTTGTCCATGCTGAACGTTGAGAGGAGGAATTTCTTTAGCCAGAGGGTGATGAATCTGTAGAACCTATTGCCACAGATGGTTGTGGTTACAGAGAGAAGGATGGAGAATGGAGCTGAGAGGTATAATAGATGACTTTAATCTTATTCTGACTTCTTTCCCCTTCCTTTCCAGTCCTGATAAAGTGTCTCAGCTTGAAACATCTACGGTTTATTTTCCTCTATTGATGCTACATGATCTGCTGGGTTTCTCCAGCACTTTAAGGCCATAAGACCATAAGTTGTAGGAGCTGAATTAGGCCATTTGGCCCACTGAGTCTGCTGCGCTGTTTCATCATGGCTGATCCACTTTGCCTCTCAACTCCACTCTCCCGCCTTCTCCCCATATCCCTTCAAGCCCTGACTAATCAAGAATCTATCAACCCTCTTCACAGCAACCTGGGGCACTGACTCCCATAGACTCACCACTGTAAGGAGTGTTGTGTGTGTTGCTCTGGATTTCCAGCATTTTCAGAATCTCTTCTGTTTATAATAAATCAGCCACGATCGAACTGGGAATCAGACTTGATGGGCTAGTTGGCGGAATTCTGTTCCTGTGCCTTATGAATGGGCTGACTGGGTTGTGGGGTCTTATAGGTATAACTTTATTTGAATGTAAGCGGAGAATGTTGCAAGCTCTCCGTCTACTGGGAATTAGGGCCCTGTGTAGATGCCATTACAAAAATGGTTATTGATGAGGAAGGAAATTAATTTACTGTTGAACATGCCTGTAATTAATTGTCTATTCGGGCACTGCTGGTGCTAGTTGGTGATGTTTTGTTGAGTAGTGGCTGCATTATTCATCAGCCTACGATTTTAAACACCGGTTCCAGCAGTATCCAGGGAATTCTCAGTTTATTTTGTGGGTCGGCTGCATCACAAGATCATCTGGGACACATTCCCTTCCTCTCTTCTTGAAACCCTAATTACTCAGCAGACGAATGAGTCAAATATCTGCTCTCTTCATTGTCTGGCCTGTTTAGGGTGTTTTTTTCCCCCCCATTAGATATCCATCTCACCTCATGGTCAGCTCTAGGCCATGTCTGAGACAGGCTTAAAATCAAACCCTACACTCCCAGTATAGTATGAGACTGACGGTTTACAATCAAACCATACACTCCCAGTATAGTCTGAGACTGACGGTTTACAATCAAACCATACACTCCCAGTATAGTCTGAGACTGACAGTTTACAACCAAACCCTACACTCCCAGTATAGTCTGAGACTGACGGTTTACAATCAAACCCTACACTCCCAGTATAGTCTGAGACTGACGATTTACAATCAAACCCTACACTCCCAGTATACTCCTGAGACTGACGGTTTACAATCAAACCCTACACTCCTAGTATACTCTGAGACTGACAGTTTACAACCAAGCCCTACACAAGATAATAGGCATAGATAGAATGGACAGCCAGAGACCGTTTCCCAGGGTGCAAATGGCTCATACCAGGGGGCATTATTTTAAGATGATCGTAGGGAAGCATATGGGGGTTGTCAGAGGTGAGCCCCCTACAGTGGGTGGTGATAGAGGCAGATAAAATGGGGGCATTTAAGAAACTCTTAGTTAAGCACGTGAATGATAGAGAAGTGGCGGACTATGTGGGAGATGGATCTTAGAGTAGGTTATAAGGTTGGCACAATATTGTTGGCCGATGTTGATTTTGTCCACAAGCCGGAAAAAGCGCAAAAAAATCATTCAGTATCTCTGCTGTATTAAAGTAAGTGGCATCAAGAGCTCATGAGATTAAGAAAGAACAAATTTCACGATATTTGTCAATGATAATAAACCTGATCCTGATTCAATTATTCCAGAGAGATTAAGAGGAAGCTGCTGTATGTAGAAACAATGAAGCAGTTGGTCTGTGAGGAGAAATTGAATTGCCTTGGACTGTGCCCGCTGGAGTTCGGTACAATGAGAAGGGATCTTATATAGAAACATATAATATTAAGAAAAGGATAGATAAGATCAAGACAAGAAAGTTGTTACCACTAACAGCACATTCCACAGTTATGAATGCCCAATTTATGAACACCATTACATATCAGCTGGCTCCCATAATATTATTCACAAGCCTAACATACACAGATAAGTTTAAGAACATCTGAATGAGGAGTAGGAGTCAGCCATCTGGTCCGTTGGGCCTGCTCCGTCATTCAGTAAGACCGTAGACTCAGTTCCACCTAACTGCTTTTCCTCATAACCCTGTTATGTAAAAATCTATCCAATGATGACTTAAATATAAGACCATGAGACACATTATCGTTTAATTCATTTTCCCTCTCAGCCCCATTTTCTTGCCTTCTCGCTGAAACTTTTGACGCCCCGATGAATATTTAGTGAGGTCGGCTCTACTGCTTCCCTGGTTAGAGAAATCCAGACTCACCACTCTCTGGGAAAAGCAGTTCCTCTTCATCTCTGTCCTAAATCTACTCCCCTGAATCTTGAGGCTGTGTCCCCTAGCTCTAGATAGATAGATACTTTATTGATTCCAAAGGAAATTTAGTATTACAATAGCATTACAAGTGCAAAGATATTCAAATATTAGAAGAGAAGTGAGAAAGAATAAAAAAAAGTAACCTCAAACAGTCTATCAGTCATCATTCCCATAATGAGGTTGACTCATTATAGAGCCTAATGGCGAGGGTAAGAATGACCTCATATAGCGCTCTTTGGAGCAGTGCAGTTGTCTTAGTCTTACTCACCACTGTTAGAGGGCTGTTGGTAGCATAGTGGTTAGCGCAGTTCAATTCCAGGCACTGCCTGTAAGGAGTTTGTACGCTCTCCCCATGACCGTGTGGGTTTCCTGCGGGTGCTCCGGTTTCCTCCCACAGTCCAAAGATCTACCGGTTGGTAGGTGAATTGGTCATTGTCAATTGTCCTGTGATTAAGCTAGAGTTAAATCAGGGATTTAACGCCATGTCTCAATCAATCGATACATAAGCACTGAGGGAGATTCGGGTTTTTTCTTATGCTGAAACATTCAGTGATGACCTCTTCTGCCTTTGGGGAAAAAAATCCTTGGACAAAGAGGGAGATCTCTCTGGTGGTAGGTAATTACAGGCAGTCCCCGGGTTACGTACGAGTTCCGTTCCTGAGAACGTCTTTAAGTCGGATTTGTACATAAGTCGGAACAAGTACATTCGGTACTATTTAGCATCACTTAGTCAAACGTTTGTCTTAGTACATAGTATATATTTTACTTCTCTATGCATATAAAACATTTAAGAAACGTATGTATTCCAACAATTAAACCGCTGCGTTGCTTAGTAATAATTGTAACTTTCATCGGGGCAGGGCCTTTCACATGCTCCATTATTCTCACTTTATCCGTTATCCTTTAAAATTGTTCCGATCGTTGACAGACTGTAGCCTAACGCTTTTCCAATGACCAATGGCGTTTCATCTCTTTCCAAATGCTTTATTATTTCCACTTTATTTTCAAACACGATTGCTTCCCGTCAATGGAACAGAAAAACTGCAGGCGGCGGGTCCTGACCTGTGCCAGCTCCCGAGGTCCACTGGGTCCTAAGGGCCACCGCACTGAATTCCCCGGGTGCTAAACTGCACCGCACTGAGACAGGTTAAATGGGACAAGTGGCGGCTGTGCTGGGTTTGGGTACTGTATTTGATCCTCCACAATATTCCGCGTGAGAATTTAAACTGAAGGTGGCAGCGTTTTTTTTTTACGAGGTCGAGTTGCGAGCTCGACATCAACCCGCATGGTACGGGAGTCACTGGATCGACATCAACCCGGCACAGGAGCTGTATGTCACTAAATCAAACTCGGGACCCTCCATTCTCCAGCCCGCCACTGATCTGACTGCGCCACCAGCCGACTGGAACGGTGGTGGGGGGGGGGGGGTGCAGGGTCAGGGTGAATCTTATTAAGAAAAATTTAAGCCAGATACAAAGTTAAACACTCAACATAGTGTCAACGGCAACAACTTAAAATGGTGGACGGCATCGCGATCCGACTTAAAATGGCAGACGTTGTTCTCCTTCCTCGGTTCGTAAGTTGTCCATAAGTTGGACGTTTGTAACTCGGCGACTGCCTGTATCCTCAACTATGACCAAATTAGGTTATTGACCTGGTTGTCATCCCTTTCATAATTCTTTTACAGCACCAACAGTCAGCAATCAGGGTTTGATTTCTGTTGCTGCCAGTAAGGAGTTTGTGTATCCCTCCTACAGCCGCATGGTGGGCCAAATGTCTAATTCTGCTCCTTTATCTTTTGGTATTATGATTCTTTTGTTACCACTTCACTCACTAGTTCGAAGATCAAAAGAGTTCAAAGTAAATTTTATTATCAAAGTATATCTACGTCACCATATACCACCTTGAGATTAATTTTCCTGTGGGAATTCTCAACTAATCTATAGAATAGTAACTATAACAAGATCAACCAGAGTGTAGAAGACAACAAACCGCGAATGCGAATGTAAATAAATAGCAATAAGTAACAAGAACATGAGATGAACAGTCCTTGAAAGTGAGTCCATTGGTTGTGGGAACATTTTGATGATGCAAGTGAAGTTGAGTGGAGTTAGCCCCTTTTGTTCAAGAGCCTAGCAGTTGAGGGATAGTATCTGTTCTTGAAGCTGGTGGTGTAGTCCTGAGGCTCTTGTACTTTCTACCTGATGGAAGCAGTGAGAAAACAGCCTGGCCTGGGTGATGGGGTTATCTGATGATGGATGCTGTTTATCTGGCCTGACAAGCCTGCTCCATCATTCAATAAAACTGTGGACTCAGCTCCACTTACCTGCCTTTTCCCCAGAACCCTGAGTTCCCCTGCTTTGCAAAAATCTGTCTGTGTCTTAAATATAGGGTAATAAGAGGGGCTCGGTGGTTGGGAGGGAAACCCCATATGGACAGAAGGAGAACGTGCATTCTCCACACACAGATAGCACTGAACCCAGGTCACTGGAATGATGGGGCAGCAGCATTACCCGCTGCTCCAATGCTCCGTTCAGTTTCAGCTGATTGGCTTCATTTGTCACCGGCATCAAATCAAATGAGTGAGGATTGTGCTGGGGGCAGCCCAGCCTGCAAGTGTTGCCACACTCCCGGTGCCAATGTACGGCTACAACGAACTCTAACCTGTACGTCCTTGGAGCGTGGGAGGGAAGCCGAGCACCCAGAGGAAGCACGCAGTCACGTGCAAACTTACAGACCGGCGGGGATTGAACCCTGATTGGTGATCGGTGTGTACTGAAATAGTGTCAAGCACACCACTAATGGCTGTCCCCGTCTGGGCTGCAGGTCTTTCATAGCTACGTTATTCGGGCCACTGCAATTTTATGCTCCTCTATTAAGTTAGAGTTAGTGAGTTGTGGGCACGCGGGCTGCCCTCAGCACCACCCATGGCGGTTAGCACGACACTATTACTGCTCGGGGTGTTGGGAGCTCAGAGTTCAATCCTGACATCCTAGAGCATAGAATAGTACAGCACAGGAACATTTGGCCCAAAATATTGTGCTGAACCAGCTAAAAAAAGATTAAAAACTTCGAAACATTAATCCTTCGTCCTACACCATGCCCATATCCCTCCATCTTCCTTACTTCCATATGCCTATCCAAATGTTTCAGAACAGTACAGCACAGGAATAGACCATTTGGCCCACAATTCAGTCCTCAGTACGTCCTCCCCGTGGGTTGCACGGGTTTCCTTTGGCTTCTCTTGTTTTTTTCGCACAGTCCAATTAATTGTTCGTTGTAAATTGTCCTGTGATTAGATTCGTGTTGAATTGGGGTTGTCATGAGTTGCTGGGCGGGGTATAGATCAAAGGGCCAGAAGGGTCAATTCTGCACTGTATCTCTAAATAAAAACAATACATTTGCTTATTTTGACTTGATGCAAGTTACCCATTTCACTGAATGATTTGACATGCTTGTGTGAAATAAAGCTAATCTTTATCTTTAATTGTGGGAGCCGCCGTGAGCAGTTGAACTATCGAATTATCTGTGCTGCAGTGGTGAGCTTGCTTCAGAGAAAGACTTCAACAGGCTTTGGGGAGATGTGAGGGTTGTGAGAGGCTCTGAGTTTCTCTTTAAAGTCAGACCATGCTGTAATCCAAGGAAGCCGAGGAGGTTAATCAAAATTGCAGAGTTGCTGAGTCTTTGGGATGGTTTCCTTTGGACCCAGGGAGGCTGAGGGAATATTTAATTTATCTGTGTAACATCAGTAGAAGGAAGGAATCATGTTAAAAGTTTAAACTACATTTATTTTCGAAGTATGTATACAGTTTACAACCCCGAGACTCGTCTTCCCCTCAGAGAGTCATGAAACAAAGAAAAACATGGAATCCGTTCAAAGCGAAACATCAGACCCTTCCACATGCAAAAAAAAAGAAATTGCACAAAAAGGAACGGAAGAAAAAACAAGCAAAAAACTACAGAATATAAAACACAAATATGAAAGCTTCTAGCCACATTCAATTCAGCTTGGTTCACAACCTGCAGGCCACCTTGAATCAAAATCGTCCAAAATAACAAAAGGAGCACTCAAAAACCAGGGAACGCATCGTAACGTGAACTCCAGAGTCCAATCCATATCGTACTTAATACCACTAACCAATGAGCAGAGTGAAAGAGCTAGAATTGAAGGTTAGTTGTCATCTAAAGATGGGTTTTTGTTTAAGAAAAAATGGATTAGAATTGGTTTATTGTTGTCACATGTACCAAGATACTGTTTATACAGATCAAATCATTTACAGTTCATCGAGCTGGAATAAGGTAAAACTACAATAATGCAGAATAAAGCATGAAAGCAGCTGAGAGTGCACTGCAGGTAATTAGTACAGTTCAAGATTGTAATGAGGAAGTTCATGGGGTCAGGAGTCCATCTTATCATACAAGAGGTCTGTTTAAGATAGGGTAGAAGCTGTCTTTGAGCGTAGCAGTACATGCTTTTAGCCTTTTACTTTTGCACCTTCTGCCCAGTGGGAGAGGGGGGAGAACAGAGAATGTTGGGGGTGGATGGGGTCTTTGATTATTACTAAGCAGTGAGAAGTGTCGGGAGGAGTCCACAGAGGGGAGACTGTTCCCTGTGATGTGTCCAGAACTCTGCAGCTTCCTGTGGTTAAGGGTTTAGCAGTTTGGTGCTGAGGTGAGAAGGAATTTATTTCTGCAGAGAGAGGTGGTCAATTTGTATGTACTTAAGGGATTTCCAGGCTCTGTGGCAGCTCTATAAAACCCCAGTTAGACCACACTTGGAGTATTGCGTTCAGTTCTGGCCACCTCATTATGTGGAAGTTTCAGAGATGGTGTATAGGCGATTTACCAGGATTAGAGAGCATGTCTTGTGAGGATAGGTTGAACAATCTTGGGCTTTTCATCTTGGAGAGAAGGATGAGGAGAGGCATAGATTCTCATTCTCGGGGAAGGTGGGTGGACCACTTGCAAATGGGCTGCAGTTTACCAAACGGAAAGCGGTAGGGATCTTCATTCTCTGCACAAGAGCAGCTTGTTACATGGTTTGTTTCTCCATTTAGGGAACAGATCAGGCCTGACAGCTCCTTCAAATATTTAAATACACCAGCTGTCCACAGCTGGGTGAAGCCCGAGGAGATCGCACGTCGAGCGGGACGACCCAAAACTGTCAAAAAATCATACCGCCACCTGACATTGCTGGCTGTGTGGAGCAAAGAAACTCTGCAACTGAATTGTTCTCCAGATAATAAACCTGTGAAACTGTACACACACTGCATCTCCTCCTCAGTAACACGTACAAAATGCTGGAGGAGCTCCTCAGGTCAGGCTGAGACCGGAAAGGAAGGGGAAGAGGCCAGGATTAGAAGGCGGGAGAGGGGCAGGAGTACAAACTGGCAGGTGATAGGAAATGGGGGGAGATGAAGTGAGAAGCTGGGAGGTGATAAGTGGAAGAGGTAAAGGGCTAAGTAAGAAGGAATCTGATCAGAGAGGAGAGTGGACCAGAGGAGGAAGGGAGGGAAGGGGAGAGAGGGGATGGGGGGGGGGGAGCAAAATTGGGGAATTGAAAAGAGAGAGAGGGAGGAAGTGGACACTGGACAACAAATCTTTTCAAAAATGTTGCTTGCTCAGAATTTTTTTTTGTTTTATGATGGACTGCTTGAAGATGAAGGCACAAATATAGTCTCAGAATACTTGTATCACGTAGCAATTTGGAGAAACAACAAATTAACTTTTATTGAATATAATGTGTTTAATTGCATAATGGTGCTGATGCTTTGCAATAGTTCAACTAAGTTAAAAATATTTTGTTAATGATATTCATTTGTACTCAGTGTCTGAGGCTTCTCACTGAAGTGTCCAACAATAATTCGCCAGCACGGATGAATTCCAGTTGCCCTGGTATCTTTTCTCCATGACCGCAATGCCCTGGTGAAACCTTTCACCACGCTCGTCACTAACAGCACCGAGATTTGCAGGGAAGAGGTCTAAATGGAAATGCAGAAAATGGATCTTTAGTGACATGTTGCATTTCATGCTTTTATATGCTTAAAGCATGCTTTCAACCAGCTGTGTGTATTTTGGTGCTCTGTAGATGCCGAGAAAAAATTCAACAACTTCCTTGAATGCCTTCCATGCGATTTTCTCCGGTCCCACTAGAAATTCTTCAAATTGCCTGTCATTGATGACCTGTTTGATTTGTGGACCAATAAAAGTGCTTTCCTTAATCTTGGCATCAGTTATTCTGGGAAGCATTTGTCTCAAATATCAAAATCCTTCATAGAAATTTTTGTGCTTGGTGATAGCAAATTCCATCCTTACAGTCCTGAACCCAATAATTATTACTCAAACGTGTCCTGCCATGCAGTAGCCTAAGCATGCCCAAGCATGCCTGGACAAGATAGGAAACTTTCCAGCTTACATTGTAGGTAACATTTTAATTGACTTGAATTATGAATTGAAATAATAAATATAAGCTTATTAAAATTGGTGCTT
This sequence comes from Hypanus sabinus, assembly GCF_030144855.1. Lineage (NCBI taxonomy): Eukaryota > Metazoa > Chordata > Chondrichthyes > Myliobatiformes > Dasyatidae > Hypanus > Hypanus sabinus. Next base: position 29,058,575 of record NC_082729.1, on the reverse strand, counting down.
GACAGGGAAATTTCATGGTGATTTTCATGATCAGTAGCCCAAAATTCCTAAGATACATCTAAAGGTATGCAGGAAGCAAAATCTTTGTTGTCCAGTGTTACTGGAAGCTACAGAAATCTATTTTCATGCCGTCAGATTGGAGGCTACCAATTGGAATTTGAGTTGTTGCCCTTCCGACTTGTGATTGAGCTCATTGTGGCAGGAGAGGCCATGAATAGAGATGTTGGAATGGGAATGGGGGATTGCGTTGAAATGGGTGGCCATTGGGGAAACCCATCTGTCGTGGCAGACTGAATGACAAAGCTGAAATTCTTTGTGTTGACATGTTTCTGCCAGTGACAGTGCTTTGTTTGGCTCAAAGGGGCTTTGCAGATTCTCTTACTGTTCGCTGCTGCAAGATAGCACCGAGCTGCAACCTTTGTTTCTCAGGTTCATTGTTTTTTTAAAATTGTTTTATTTGTAATTGACCTTTTTAGGTTTATAAAGTTGGCATTGGGGGCAGAAAGGGGAGTTAGAGGTAAGATTATGGTTTAGGGACGGAGATGTGGGGGAATTAGAGGTCGGATCAGAGTCTTTGCTCTGTATTCAAGGACCAGCAACATGGAGGCTGGACGTCCATGGTTGGGTGTCAGACAGGCAGAGAATGGACGAGCACCACCCTCCCACTCCCCAGATCGGTGAGTTGTTTGCAGGTTCTGGAGTCGGAGTTCTGTGCGGGTGGGAGGAACAAGCTCCAGCGACCCCCTGGGTTCACAGACCTGGAGTTCGAGGCCTTGTTTTCAGAGTCCCTAGTGTTCAGATTGGCAAGTTCAGTTCAAGGCCTAATGCTGGGTGATAAGCATTTCCTGGGATTGAGGCCTGGAGACTGAATCGGGTGTTGAGAAATCGAGCCCCATTAGCCGGAGCCGAGTTTGCAAATGTCTGCAAGTCCACCGGCAAGGTCATATCTTGTTGTCTGTAGGCCCGATTGTATGACAGCTGGAGGCATATCCAGGGGTTAAAGGACTCTTTATGTACTTGGGAGGGAGAAAGGGGGCTTGTTGTTGTTTGTTCTTGTTGCAGAGAGTTGTAAATTTAGTCAGCTCCATCATGGGCACTAGCCTCCTTAGTATCCAGGACATCTTCAAGGAGCAATGCCTCAAAAAGGTGGCGTCCATAATTAAAACCCCCCATTACCCAGGCCATGCTTTGTTCTCATTGTTACCTTCAGGAAGGAGGCACAGGAGCCTGAAGAGACACACTCAACAATTCAGGAACAGCTTATCCCCTCTGCCATCAGATTTCTGAATGACCATAAGATAGAGGAGCAGAAGTAAGGCCATTCGGCTCATCGAATCTGCTCCGCCATTCAGTCATGGGTTGATCCAATTCTTCCAGTCATCCCTTCTTCCCTACCTTTTCCCCATACCCTTTGATGCCCTGGCTAATCAAGAGCCTATCTATCTCTGCCTTAAATACGCCTTAAAAAGACTTGGCCTTCTCAGCTACCCATGGCAACAAGTTCCATAGATTTACCACCTGCTGACATTGAACTCATGAACACTACCTCACTACTTTTTTATTTCTATTTTTGTACTACTTATTTAACTATTTAATATTTGTATATACTTACTGTAATTCACATTTTCCTCTTTTGTTATGTATTGCATTGTACTGCTGCTGCAAAAACAACAAATTTCACAACGTACGCCGGTGACGTGGTTCTGCCGGATGTCATGGGCATGTGTGCCGACACTGCAGGCTGCCCCCAGCACAACCTCGAGCGTTTCGGTTGTTGATGCAAACTCTGCTTTGAACTGTATGTTTCGATGTAGATGTGACAATTAAATCTATTACTGAACAGGGTTGGGAGCAGTCAGCAGTGGCTGGAGGAGAAACCGTCCATCCAGTTCCTCCATCACGCTGTGAAATTCCACCCTGCCCTTGCTCCAAATTAGTAATAACTGGTGATTGGTGTCACTGTGTAACATCTGCTCCTCTCATTGATCCATGGCTCACACCGCCCCCTTCTCCTCTTCCAGTATAGAATATCGGGTCTCAGGGAGAGGCATGAAGGATGGCACAATTAGATTAAGGGTCATAAAGAAGATAAAGATGAAAGATTCTGCTTCTAAACCCTCCCTTTCCAATCATGATAAAGAATCTTGGCCCGAAGCCTTCGGTCCTCTCCTGACCTGCTGAGTTCCTCCGGTGGAAGGTGCCATTTGTAATGGGGATTGTGCTGGGGGCACAATGTGCCAACAAGTGCCACCATGCTCTGGCACCAACATAGCGTGCCCGCAGCTTACTGATCCAAGCCCGTACTTCCTTGGAACGTGGGAGGAAACCCATGCGGCCATGGAGAGAATGTAAGACTTCTCGCAGGGGGAATCAAACCCCTATCTCATAGTGTTCTGCTACTATGCCCCCTCCCCACTCCAATTAGGCTTGTCAGGGAAATATTTATCTACAGCACTGGCTCAGGTTAGCTTCAGACCTGTGTGTTTCAGGTCAAATCCCCGATGGTGGAGCCGGAGCCACCAGGGTCCGGACCAGTGCTGCCTCGGTGGCGTTTCCTCACCTCATCATCCTTCCACATCAAAAGTCACGTGCAAGTTGGCAGCTTCCTCAGGGCTGTGGATAACTTGATGACAAATATCAACACGAGAGAGTCTGCACACAACACAAAACGCTGGAGGAACTCAGCAGGTCAGACAGCACCCATGGAAGTGAATAGATAGTCGACGTTTCCTGCCTGTATCCTGCCTGACCTGCTAAGTTCCTCTAGCATTTTGTGTTATGTTGCTTACGTATCTCCACGTGTGTTTGATTAAGTTTTGGACACTGAGGGATATGGGGTCAGGGAAGAAAGCACCAAGATCTAATTAAATGGCCTAGCAAGCTCGGGAGGACAGGCAGCTGCTTCTGCTCCTGTTCAGCTGTAATTCGATTAATGGTGGAAGGAGGACCTCCGCCCCGCCCCTGCCTTTCTGTTCTTCTTTCCTCAGAGCCACCACTTGCATGTTCACCCCAGGCACTTTGTGAGGTGGGAGCTCCATGCTCTTCTGCGCTGCTGAATATTTCAGAGCTTCCATTTGGAAAGGGCTTATCTGCGGCCTGGGGCAGAGAAGTGCTCACGATGCTCTGTTCCAAATCCCTCGAGCGTCGTGGCTTGTGACAAAAAACACACATTGCATAAAGAGCATTCTGTCGAGTAAATCTGCTGCATGTCTGATTCTTTCTACTGCGTAAATCAGTCACTCCTGAGATACGTTGCTGGCAAGACACTCAACCCTAGTGTCCTGAAGATGCTGGGCCCTACTACCAAACTGGTGATCATAAACCACCTGAGTGATTTCACGCACTCAAACGCATCTCTCCCCTTTCACGCACTCGAACGCATCTCTCCCACTTCACGCACTCGAACGCATCTCTCCCACTTCACGCACTCGAACGCATCTCTCCCCTTTCACGCACTCGAACGCATCTCTCCCCTTTCACGCACTCGAACGCATCTCTCCCACTTCACACACTCAAACGCATCTCTCCCACTTCACGCACTCGAACGCATCTCTCCCACTTCACGCACTCGAACGCATCTCTCCCACTTCACACACTCAAACGCATCTCTCCCCTTTCACGCATTCGAACGCATCTCTCCCCTTTCACGCACTCGAACGCATCTCTCCCCTTTCACGCACTCGAACGCATCTCTCCCCTTTCACGCACTCGAACGCATCTCTCCCACTTCACGCACTCAAACGCATCTCTCCCACTTCACGCACTCAAACGCATCTCTCCCCTTTCACGCACTCGAACGCATCTCTCCCCTTTCACGCACTCGAACGCATCTCTCCCCTTTCACGCACTCGAACGCATCTCTCCCACTTCACACACTCAAACGCATCTCTCCCCTTTCATGCACTCGAACGCATCTCTCCCCTTTCACGCACTCGAACTCATCTCTCCCCTTTCATGCACTCGAACGCATCTCTCCCACTTCACGCACTCGAACGCATCTCCCCTTTCACGCACTCGAACGCATCTCTCCCATTTCACACACTCGAACGCATCTCTCCCCTTTCACGCACTCGAACACATCTCTCCCCTTTCACGCACTCGAACGCATCTCTCCCACTTCACACACTCGAACGCATCTCTCCCCTTTCACGCACTCGAACGCATCTCTCCCACTTCACGCACTCGAACGCATCTCTCCCCTTTCACGCACTCGAACGCATCTCTCCCCTTTCACGCACTCGAACGCATCTCTCCCACTTCACACACTCAAACGCATCTCTCCCACTTCACACACTCAAACGCATCTCTCCCACTTCACGCACTCGAACGCATCTCTCCCACTTCACGCACTCGAACACATCTCTCCCCTTTCACGCACTCGAACGCATCTCTCCCACTTCACACACTCGAACGCATCTCTCCCCTTTCACACACTCGAACGCATCTCTCCCACTTCACGCACTCGAACGCATCTCTCCCCTTTCACGCACTCGAACGCATCTCTCCCCTTTCACGCACTCGAACGCATCTCTCCCACTTCACACACTCAAACGCATCTCTCCCACTTCACACACTCAAACACATCTCTCCCACTTCACGCACTCGAACGCATCTCTCCCACTTCACGCACTCGAACGCATCTCTCCCCTTTCACGCACTCGAACGCATCTCTCCCCTTTCACGCACTCGAACGCATCTCTCCCCTTTCACGCACTCGAACGCATCTCTCCCACTTCACACACTCAAACGCATCTCTCCCACTTCACACACTCAAACGCATCTCTCCCCTTTCACGCACTCGAACGCATCTCTCCCACTTCACACACTCAAACGCATCTCTCCCCTTTCACGCATTCGAACGCATCTCTCCCCTTTCACGCATTCGAACTCATCTCTCCCCTTTCACGCACTCGAATGCATCTCTCCCACTTCACACACTCAAACGCATCTCTCCCCTTTCACGCATTGGAACGCATCTCTCCCCTTTCACGCATTCGAACTCATCTCTCCCCTTTCACGCACTCGAACGCATCTCTCCCACTTCACACACTCGAATGCATCTCTCCCCTTTCACGCACTCGAACGCATCTCTCCCACTTCACACACTTGAACGCATCTCTCCCACTTCACGCACTCGAACGCATCTCTCCCCTTTCACGCACTTGAACGCATCTCTCCCACTTTACACACTCAAACGCATCTCTCCCCTTTCACGCACTCGAACGCATCTCTCCCACTTCACGCACTCGAACGCATCTCTCCCCTTTCACGCACTCGAATGCATCTCTCCCACTTCACGCATTCGAACGCATCTCTCCCACTTCACGCACTCAAACGCATCTCTCCCACTTCACGCACTCAAACGCATCTCTCCCCTTTCACGCACTCGAACGCATCTCTCCCCTTTCACGCACTCGAACGCATCTTTCCCACTTCACACACTCAAACGCATCTCTCCCCTTTCACGCACTCGAACGCATCTCTCCCCTTTCACGCACTTGAACTCATCTCTCCCCTTTCACGCACTCGAACGCATCTCTCCCACTTCACGCACTCGAACGCATCTCCCCTTTCACGCACTCGAACGCATCTCTCCCATTTCACACACTCGAACGCATCTCTCCCCTTTCACGCACTCGAACACATCTCTCCCCTTTCACGCACTCGAACTCATCTCTCCCCTTTCACGCACTCGAACGCATCTCTCCCACTTCACGCACTCGAACGCATCTCTCCCCTTTCACGCACTCGAACGCATCTCTCCCACTTCACGCACTCGAACGCATCTCTTCCCCTTTCACGCACTCGAACGCATCTCTCCCCTTTCACGCACTCGAACGCATCTCTCCCCTTTCACGCACTCGAACTCATCTCTCCCCTTTCACGCACTCGAACGCATCTCTCCCACTTCACGCACTCGAACGCATCTCTTCCCCTTTCACGCACTCGAACGCATCTCTCCCCTTTCACGCACTCGAACGCATCTCTCCCCTTTCACGCACTCGAACTCATCTCTCCCCTTTCACGCACTCGAACGCATCTCTCCCACTTCACGCACTCGAACGCATCTCTCCCCTTTCACGCACTGGAACGCATCTCTCCCACTTCACGCACTCGAATGCATCTCTTCCCCTTTCACGCACTCGAACGCATCTCTTCTCCTTTCACGCACTCGAACGCATCTCTTCCCCTTTCACGCACTCGAACGCATCTCTCCCATTTCAAGCACTCGAACGCATCTCTCCCCTTTCACGCACTCGAACGCATCTCTTCCCCTTTCACGCACTCGAACGCATCTCTCCCACTTCACGCACTCGAACGCATCTCTCCCTCTTCACGCACTCGAACTCATCTCTACCACTTCATGCACTCGAACGCATCTCTCCCATTTCACACACATCTGCTCTCACCCCATCCTCCCACCACCCCACTAGAGATAGGGTTTCCCTTGTCCTCACCTACCACCCCACCAGCCTTTGGGCCCAACATATAATTCTCCGTATCTTCTGCCACCTCCAACGGGATCCCACCGCCAAGCACATCTTTCCCTCCCCCCTTCCTTCTGCTTTCTTCATGGATTGCTCCCTACATGACTCCCTTGTCCATTGGTCCCCCAAAATCCATCCCAACCAATCTCCCTCCTGGCACTTATCCTTGTAAGCCGAACAAGTGCTACACCTGCCCTTACACTTCCTCCCTCACCACCATTCAGGGCCCCTGACAGTCCTTCCAGGTGAGGCGACACCTCACCTGTGAGTTGGCTGGTGTGGTATACTGCGTCCGATGCTCCCAGCACGGCCTTCTATATATTGGTGAGACCTGACGCAGACTGGGAGACCGTTTCGCTGAACACCTACGCTCTGTCCGCCAGAGAAAGCAGGATCTCCCAGTGGCCACACATTTTAATTCCACATCCCATTCCCATTCTGATATGTCTATCCATGGCCTCCTCTACTGTCAAGGTGAGGCCACACTCAGGTTGGAGGAACAACACCTTATGCTCCGTCTGGGTAGCCTCCAACCTGATGGCATGAACTCTGATTTCTCTAACTTCCGTTAATGCCCCTCCTCCCCTTCTTACCCCATCCCTTATTTATTTACCTATTCTCCCCTTTTTTCCTCTCTCTGTCCCTCTCACAATCACTCCTTCCTGCTCTCCATTTTCCTCTGGTGCTCCCCTCCCTCTTTCCTTCTCCCTAGGCCTCCTGTCCCATGATCGTACCCCTTCTCCAGCTCTGTGTCCCTTTTGCCAATCACCTTTCCAGCTCTTAGCTTCATCCCACCCCCTCCGGTCTTCTCCTGTAATTTTGGATCTCCCCTCCCCCTCCCACTTTCAAATCTCTTACTATCTCTTCTTTCAGTTAGTCCCGAAGAAGGGTCTCAGCCCGAAACGTCAACTGTACTTCTTCCTATAGATGCTGCCTGGCCTGATGCGTTCTGCCAGCATTTTGTGTGTGGTGTCAGTGATGCAGGTTGTATTTCACCAAATAACCATTGAGGGAAACTAATCTGGAAGGACCACCCTTCCTTTCTTCCATCACCATACAGTGTGGTAAGGGGCTCTTGATTGCAGAATCACCCCTGCTTTTCTTCCAATAGCTCCTTTATCTCAAAGGATAAACAGGATTTCGATGAACCATAACCTAGCCTCATAAATCAAAGAAAGTATTGAGGACAGGAATTGGGATGTTATGTTGAAGTTGGTGTGGACTAATTTGGAGCTCTTTAAGAAAGATATCAATAAGACTGAAAGACTGCAGAGAAAATTCACAAGGATGTTGCCAGGACTTGAGTTACAGAGAAAGGTTGAATAGGTTAGAACTTTATTCCCTGGAATGTTGGAGAACGAGGGGAGATTATTGATAGAGGTATACAACATTTTGAGGGTAATAGGGTAAATCCAAGCAGGCTTTCCCCATATAGTTTAAGAGTGAAATGTTGAAGGGGAATATTTAAGAAAAGTTTGGACAGCTCCCCAGATGTGTGAGGCTGCATCAACAGTACTGCTCCGACACAGTGTCACATGGCATGGAAATCGTACATTCGGCCCACCACATCTGGGTTGGCCAGTGGGTTCTCCTCTTCCAGCGGTTGGCCCTTAGCCTTCTGTGTGCTAGGACTTAGTAATTCAATGATGAACTTTATTTACCTAATGCGTTTGCATATACAGTGGATTCTGGTTTATTGGGATACTTTTTATCCAATTAAACAGCTGCCCATACTAGCCGAAATTTCATGGGAGGAATTGAAAAGGTATGAAAAAGATAAACTACTGTTTAAGTAACAGATTTTGTATTTAAATGAGATAAAGATCAAATTAGAACACTACCAGTACTACTATAGTATTGTAAAACTGTATATTAGTTCCCAATAGTTACTGTCGGAGGAATTCATCCAGTAAACAGGGCTGTGTACTTTTGATTGTCTTTAAACAAACAAAATCAGAGCAGACACCTTTTGCAGATAATCAACTGTCTTCATACCCAAGAGAAAATCTGCAGATGCTGGAAATCCAAAGCATCACACACAAAATGCTGGGGGAGCTCAGCAGGCCAGGCAGCGTCTACGGAAGAGAGTACAGTCGGCGTTTCCGGTCGAGACCCTTCACCAGGATTGCCTTCATACAGTGCTTTCGATGATTGCGTCCTCCAAATCTGCATTTTCACTGTAACATTCAAGATAATTGTGGATAAATCCTTTTTGTAGGTCCTAACTTGTTGATTTAGTGAAATTGTTTTATCTTCACTCCTGGAGGGCCTGGCATTTCCAAGCCTGAATGCTTGAAACCGTGATGAGCAAAACAGTTCTGAGCAGTCTTCCTGCTTATTTCTCGCTAACTATCAGTGACAAAAAAAAATCACTGCTTTTTGAACACAAATTCACCACCTGACATTACTTTAAAATTGTTTGCTCCAAGTACGGTGTAGTGTCTAATGGGAATACAAGCGTACACAACTGACGCTAGTTATTGGCAACAGTCTCCTGTCCAAGTTAAGCGGTATAGTGTCCCAAATAAATGAAGGGAATTCTGGCTATTTTCTTGATTAGTTTTTGTTCTCCACTCGTCATCCCAAAATGTCAGCCCAAATGGTCTGTGCCAACCACAGCATCGTCCCTGCTAGTCCCAGCTACTCCCTCCCTGCTCAGCCCATGAACTTCCAAGATCCTCCCCTCTATGTGTACCTATTCAAATTCCTCTTAAATGTTGCAATTGTACCTGCCTCGATAACATCCTCTGGCAGCTCAATCCAGGTGCTCACTACCCTCTTTGCAGGTCTATTTTTAAATCTCTCCCCTCTGTTCATAAATCTGTACCTTTTAGCTTTTGACTCCCCAACACTGGGGAAAACACGATGACCATCTACCTTATCCTGATGATCAATCTGGTGCTCCCTCAGCATTGCCCCTCGGTCCTCAGAGAGTCCGTCATACTCTCAATGCCATTGTGGAACTCCTTCCCTCAACCCCTTAATGAAATGTTCCTTCTGCAGCCCTCCATCCTCACTGTCCCTCTTGTGCTGCCACACTCCGTCCTTGCCACCCTGTCAGCCTCACCATTTCCCATCTCACTGCTGCTCCCGTGGTGGCACTCGCTCCTCGAAGCATCTCCTGCCATGCTGTGCTCTCTCCTTGCCACTCCTTCTGCCACATTGCACTCCCTCCTCACTGCTCCACCTGCCAGATTGCTTTCCCATCTCACTGCTGCTCTCGTGTCGTGATGCTCCCTCCTCGAAGCTTCTTCCGCCACGCCGCACTCTCTCCTCGCTGCCCCTTTGGCTGTGTTCACTCCCTCCTGCCGTGCAGTGCTATTTTCTACCACCACACCACGCTCCCTCCTCACATATCAGGAGTCCTGGAAGGAAAAGAGGACAGCTGGAGAATGCTGGTACTCCAGTTTGACCCCTAAGAAATGACCCCTGCAAATGCTAAGCTCATCTTTGTGGGGCAAAGACTGATGGATAAATGTGACCCACCAGAGGCAATGATTCCTCACCCGGTTCAGGGTCAGATCAGTGAGTGAAGGTGATGCTGGGCTTCTAATTTTCCCCAAGGATCTGAATGCATCTGTGTGTGATCTGTGTGGAATCAGAATCTGTTTAATATCGCTGTCATTTATCGTGAGATTAGTTGCTTTGTGGTAGCAATGCATAATGGAAAAGAATTATGAATTGTAATAAGATTATTCAATTCAATAAATTAAATTCAGTATGTAGTGTAAAAGGTCACAAAAAGAAAAATTAATAGTGAGGTAAAGTTTATGGGTTCATTGTTCTTTCAGAAATCTGATGGCTGAGGGGAAGAAGCTGTTCCTAAAAGTGTGTGTCTTCAGCCTCCTGTAACTCCTCTCTGATGGTAGCAATGGGAAGAGGGCAAGTCCTGGGTGATGGGGGTTTTTAATGATGGATGATGCATTTTTGAAGCATCACCTTTTGAAGACGTCCTCGAAGCTGCAGGGGACTGGTGTCCATGACGAGTTTCCCGCTCTGCAGCTTTCTCCGATCCTTGGCTCCATGTCAGGTGGTGATTCAACCGGTTAGAATGCTCTCCATGATACATCCGTAGAAACTTGCGAAAGTCTTTAGTGACATGTCAATTTTACTCAATAGTCGTTGTTGTCCCTTCTTTGTAACTGCGTCAGTGTGTTGGACCCAGGATAGATCTTTAGAGATGTTGACACCCAGGAACTTGAAATTGCTCACCCTTTCCACTGCTGATCACTCAATGAGGACTGGAATGTGAACATTCAACTTCCCTTTCTGAAGTCTACAATCAATCATTTAGCCTTACTGACATTGAGTGCAAGGTTGTTGCTGAGACACCACTCAACCAGCTGATCTGTCTCGCTCCTGTACACCAACCCCCCCCCCCCCCCCCCCGGCACCATCTGAAACTCTGCCAACAGCAGTTGTGTCGTTAGTAAATTTAAAGATGGTTATGCCTAGCCACGCACGTGGGTGCAGAGAAAGCATGCATCCTTGAGGTGCACAATGTTGAGTGTCAGTGAGGGAGAGATGTTATTTCCAATCCACGCAGACTGTAGTCTCCTGATGAAGAAACCAAGGGTCCATATGCAGAGAGAGATACAGAGGCTCAGGTTTTGGTGCTTGTTGATTTGAACTGAGGGTACAGTTGTGTTGAACGCTGAGCTGTAATCAATAAACAGCAGCCTGACATAGGTTTTGCTGTTGTCCAGGAGGTCCAAAGCTGAGAGCCAGTGAGATTGCACCTGTTGTAGGTTTATTGTGGCGATTGGGTTCGGATCCTTGCTTAGCGGGTCCTGTTGTCCTGTTTTGCTGCTGCTTCTTTAACCCTTTACCTCTTCCACCTATCACTTGCCAGCTTCTCACTTCATCCCCCCCAACCCCATCCATCTACCTTCCCCCTCACCTGGTCTCACTTACCACCTTCCCCACTCCTCTGCCTCTTACCCTGGCTTCTTCCCCTTTCTTTTCCAGCCCTGATGAAGCATCTCGGCCTGAAATGCCAACTGTTTATTTCCATCGATAGATGCTGCCTGAGGTGCTGAGTTCCTCCAGCATTTTGTGTGTATTACTCAAGATTTCCAGTATCAGCAGAATTTCTTGTGTTTGTGTGTGTGTGTGTGTTTAAAATCCTCTCTGCCCCATCACAGCCAGCAATTATTAATTTTCACATATCTTCCAGTGTTTGTGGGGGGGGGGGAGGTGGTGGTTGTGGTTTGGATGCTGTTGAGCTGTGATAAGTCACTGTGAAAATGTAGATTGGTTTTCATTAGCACTTTCACGTATTTTCCCTATTTCGTTCTGTTCCTTCTCATTCCAGACTCTGTGCACCAGGGAACGTGGCAATCTCTTCAGCTCGGAAGCCTCTCCCCGCTTTCCCTGCGCCCACCCACCTCGGCCCCTCAGTGGATGTAATGTCACTCAGCTGATCAGGGAAGATGACCGTGAACCGAAGAGCCTCCCTGCCCCTGCTGCTGCTGTTCCTGCCCCTGCTGCTGCTGTCCGTCTGCCAACAGTGCAAGTCCATCAGCATCCCTCAACAGTGTGAGTGCCCCCAGAACCACGTCACGATGCCGGGGGTGGGGGGGGGGGGGTGGGTGGTGGGGTGGGGGGAGGTGTTGCGGAGATTCCTAGACAGGAAGGAGGATTCTTCCCAGGATTGCAGGCAGCATTCAGTAAAGCGGAAAGGGATCATTCCTTCAGTTCCTTTTGCTGTAAACCAGGTAAAAACATTCCAGCTGAATCCATAACTTCGGCACCGCAGTCCACCTGCCTGTCATAGAACACAGAACGCAGACACTACAGCACAGTCCAGGCACACTCCCTTTGGACCATGATGTTGTGCCGATATTTCAGACTAACCTTTCCCTCCCACACAGCACTCCATTTGTCTTTCTTCCTTCTGCCTATCTAAAAGTGTTCCAAATGCCCCTAAGGTATTTGCCTCTGCCACCATGCTGGCAGTGCATTCCAAGCATCCACCATCACTCTGTGTAAATAAACCTACCTCTAATATCCCCTCTGTATGTTCCTCCAATCACCTTAAATTGATTAGCCATTTCTGTCTCTGGCTGACCACTCGACCTATTGCCTCTTATCACCTTGTTCATGTGCCCCATGTCAATCTGTATAAAACGTTCCTGCAGGTTCTCGGATGTGTGGGACAGAACATACAGTGTTACTTTCGTGGGGTTTCTAGCTTGTTTCTTTATGGCGATGTCACCGGTGAGGTCGGCTTTTCTTCTGCAGTACTGACTGGCCCTGAACCTAAAAGCTTTTGCCAAAGCTGAGGGCAGTCAGGATTGGAAAGTGTGGCTGTGCGCCTGGAGTCATTGACCCGAGCGCTTTGCCAGGTGTGGTGAGGGGCGGCTATGCAAATGCAGGTAGCTTCCCAACAGGACATTGGAGATCCTGGTGGGTCATTAATGGCATTCTGTCAACTGCACAGTCACTGTAGCGGTGACTGGTGCTTTTTTTTTGTCTATCAGAATTTAATTAATTCTGGAATATTTAAAAAAAATCAAACATGGAGTATTGTGAGCAGTTTTGGATACCTTATCTAAGAAAGGATGTGCTGGCATTGGAGAGGGTCTAGAGTAGGGCTTCACAACCTGGGGTCCATGGACCCCTTGCTTGATTGTATTCATCCATGCTTAAAGAATGTTAGGAAGCACTGATTTAGAGGAAGTTCATGAGAAAGATCCTGGGGATGAAAGGGTTAACATATGAGGAATGTTTGATGGCTCTGGGCCTGTACTTGGGTGAAAAATGTGAGGGGATCTCTTTAAAACCTATCGAATATTGAAAGGCCTAAATAAAGTAGACTTGTTTCTGGGGGAGTCGAGGACCAGAAGGCACAGCCTCAGAATAGAATGTCCCATTAGAACAGAGGTGAGATTTTTTTCGCCAGAAGGTAGTGAATCTGTGGAATTCATTGCCACTGCTGGGGAGGCCAAGCCTTTGGGTATATTTAGAGTGGAGTTTGATAGGCTCTTGTTCAGTCAGGGAGAAGGCCCGAAAATGGTGTTGAGAGGGATAATAAATCAGCCATGATGAAATGGCTCAGCAGACCCAATGCTTCAGTAATTATGCTCCTATGTGTTTTGGTCTTGTGGTCTGATGATTTGAATTTATAGCTTATGTTTGCAATGGTGGGATTCAATCCATTATACCCATCTTAAAAGTCCAGGCCTCTGTATGTAAGTAACTTAACAACTACACAACTGCACCTCTTTTGAGAGGCAATAGGTGAGATGTCGGCTGGGTGTTCGTCTTGCAATCCATTCTGCAGAGTTCCCGAACCTGGTGATAGGGTGGTTAAGAAGGTGCATGATGTGTTGGCCTCCATTCATTGAGGAAAGAATTCAGGAGGTACAAGGTAATGTTGTAGCTCTATAAAACCTTGGATTAGACCACACATTGTCCTCATTTCTGGTCCCCTCATTATGGGAAGGATGTGGAAGCTTCTGAGAAGGTGCAAAAGAGATTTAACAGGAAGCTGTCTGGACTAGAGGCCATATCTTATGAGGATTGATTGATTGAGTTAGGACGTTTCTCTTTGGAGTGAAGAAGGATGAGAGGTGACTTGATAAAGGTGTACAAGATTATAAGAGGCATAGATCGAGTGGACAGCCAGAAACCTTTTACCAGAGCAGAATTGGCTGATACAATGAAGCATAATTCTGAGGTGATTGGAGGGCGAATGTTAGAGGTAGATTTTTTTTATGTACACAGAGAGTGGTGGGTGCATTGTCAGGGGTCACACTGGCAGGGGTGGTGGTAGAGCCAGATACATTAGGAAGATTTAAGAGGCACATGGATGACAGAAGAATGGAGGGCTTTGTGGGTAGGAAGTGTTAAGAGTTGGATAAAAGGTCAGCACAAATTTGTGGGCTGAAGGGTCTGTACCGTGCAGTACTGTTCTGTGTTGTTAATGCTTTAGATCTGCATTTGGATAGCACCCCAAATGTCATCACCATCTGCAATCTGTTCTCATTGTGCTGTCACTGGTGTTGTGGGCGTCCCATTCCATGGTCAAATAGCAGAGTAATAGGTCCTCTGGCCCACAGTTTGTGTGCTAACCATCCCATACCCATCTTCGTTCGTCCTATTTGACAGAGCTTCTACGTCTTGGCAACTCAAATGTTCCTAGAGACTTGTGAAAGTCATAGAGCTGTATGGTGCAGAAAAGAGTCTGCCAGACCAGGCTCATGTAGACCTTTCTGACCTTTGGTCCCATATTACATTGTATCTTTCTATGCCTTGCCTACTTAAGTGCCAATCTAAATGACTCTGAAACAAAATAAAATTTTCTTACTTAAATACAAAATCTTAAGTTTGGGCTGGCAGGTTAGCATAGCGGTTAGCATAACACTTTTACAGCGCTAGTAATCGGGGTTCAATTCCCGCTGAAACATCGACTGTACTTTTTTCCGTAGATGCTGCCTGGCCTGCTGAGTTCCTCCAGCACTTTGTGTGTGTTGCTCGGATTTCCAGCGTCTGCACATTTTTTCTTGTTTGCATGCGTTTTCTCTGGGTACTTTGGTCTCCTCCCATAGTTCAAAGACGTACTAGTTTGTAGTTAATTGTAGATCGTCCTGTGATTACTCTCTACTTCCCATAATGCCACTGGCTTTTAGATCAGCAATGTAGGTCCTCCATCTCTGGCAGTACTTAGGGCTTCCTTCATCCTGTCAGTAGCTTGCTTTTCACTACTGTCCGTCATGCAAATCCCCGTGGCACTCAGATGTAGAAGGATTCTTCATAGCTGTTTTCTTAACAGTTTTGTTTTACTAGTCAAGGTTGTTATCCCTGAGCTGAACTCCTGAACCTGGAGGAGCAGTGGACATCTTAGGTCTACCCATTGACCCTACCAAGAGTCAAAGCATAAAGCCCTGACTCCAGCCAATATAGTTCTCTGGATCCTTGAGGCGCACAAGCCTCTAAGCTCCAAGAAGGTTGTGGTTCTCTTGGAGATGTCCCATGATTGGGTTAGGGTTAAATTTGGTGGGGGTTGGGGGTTGCTGGGCTCAAAAGGGCTGGAGGGCCATTCTCTGCTGTATCTCAAAATAAATAGATATAAATCTTGTTAATCTACCTGCCTCAATCACTTCCTATTATGGCAGCTTGTTTCATATAAAGATCAGCTTTAAATGAACATCATAACATTGAAACGTACAGTGCCATTTCGGTCAAAGTCCGAGGATGCACTGTGGGTCGGCCCTCAAGTGTCGCCACGTTTTCGGGGCCAACCTAGCGTGCCCACAGCTAGCTAACACTAACCTGTACGCCTTCAGAACGTGGGAGGAAACTGGAACACCCCACGGTCACGGGGAGAAAATGCAAATTCCTTACCGACAGCAGTTGTGTTGAACCCCAGTTGGTGATGCTGGCGGTGTAACCTTTGATCAGCTCTTGACATTTAACACTTATTAATACAGTCCGACTGTAGATTATCCACGTACCCCTCTCTGAACGAGCTATCTCATACACTCTCCTCCTTGGTGAATTCAGATGAGAAGTATTCCTTTAGGACATTGCCCACATCATCGAGCTCCAAGCATGGATTACCTCTTTGATCCCTAAGGGCAACATCTCATTACCTAGCTGCTCATGTATTTGCAGAATGTCTTGGGATTCTTTTTAATTTTACTTGGAGGGCTTTACCTATGATGGACTGGGCTGTAGAGTTTTCTATTCCTGAGTGTTAGTGCTTCCATACCAGGCCATGATCCAGCCAGTCAGGATATTCTCCATTGTGCATCTGCAGACATCTGTGACATGGTGAATCTGTGCAAACTTCTAAGAAAGTGGAGTCACTGCTCGTGTTTATGGTCCCAGGATGGATGCTCTGATATGATAACACAGCGGAATTTAAAGTTATTGACCCCCTCCACCGCTGATTCCCTCATGAGGACAGGCTCATGGACCTCCAGCTTCTTCTTCCTGAAGTCAGTTATCAGCTCCTTGTTTTTTGCTGACATTGAGTGAGAGGTTGTTGTGGCACCATTCATCCAGCTTCGTCACCGATTCGTCACCACCTTTTATTTGGCCAACGACATTGTGTCATCAGCAACCTTAAATATGGCTTTGACACAGACATTTTATGTTCCTTTTTTGCCTTTCTAATTTTTTAAAAAGTATGTTCCTCAAGAGACTCCCTTGATCCCAGCTACCTGCCATATGTTACTTTATTTCTGTCCAGACCAAAGCTTTGATATTGTTTGTCATCCAAGATTCCCTGATTTTGCCGTCTTTGCCTGTCACTCTTACTGGAATGTGTGGCCCCTGAGCACTTGCTAACCCTCTTTTCCATCAGCTGTCGTTTCCCCACAAGCATCTGCTCCTAAATCAGCATTTGCCAAGTCCTCTCTCATGTTGCAGAAATTAACCTTCCAACATAACTTGAGGACAAAACCTCATCCCAATCTATAATTGTCTTGAAATTTTCAGAGTTGTGGTCACTGTTAGCAATGCAGTCGGAGGATGTTCTGGGGGCAGCCCGCCGAATGTCAGGAGTTTGCACATTCTCCCTGTGACCGCATGTGTTTCCTCTGGGTGCTCCAATTTCCTCCCACTTTCTAGAGACGTATAGGTTGGGGTTAGGGAATAGTGGGCATGCTATGTTGGTGCCTGAAGCGTGGTGACACTTGCAAGCTGCCCCGAGTACAATCCTCGGTCTGTGCTGTTTGTTGTTGCAAAACAACACATATAGATTCCTGGTCTTCTACTGATGTTGCCCATCCACTTCAAGGTTCAATGTGTTCTGCATTCGGAGGTACCCTTCTGCACACCACTGCCATAAAGCATGGTTATTTGAGTTACTACTGCCTTCTTGTCAACTTGAATCAGTCTGGCCATTCTCCTCTGATCTCTCTCATTAACAAGGCGTTTTTTCCCTCAGAACTACAGCTCACTAGATGTGTCTTGGTTTCCACACCATTCTCTGTAAACTCTGGAAACTATTATGCATGAAAATCCCAGGAGATCAGCAGTTTCTGAGATACTCAAACCACCCCGTCTGGCACCAACAATCATTCCATGGTCAAAATCACTTGGGTCACATATTTCCCCATTCTGATGTTTGGTCTGAACAACAACTGAGGCTTTTGACCAGGTCTGCATGCTTTTATGCATTGAGTTGCTGCCACATGATCGGCTGATTGGATACTTGTATTAATGCGCAGGTGTAAAGGTGTACCTAATAAAGGGGCCACTGGGTGTATTTCAATGGTCATGTGATAGCTTTCCGACATGGTGAGAGCTAACTCTTATTGAGTCAGTGTTCAGATTGTGCGAGACCTCCGCTAGGCACTACATGTGTTTCCACACATAGAGAGTGGGGGTCCCCCTCACGGTCTATCCTCTTGCTCAGTTTCAGTACCAGTGGATGGCCTGTCACCCCACAAAGTGTGAAGGAAGCACCTTGTGAGGTGGTGAGTCAAAAGAGATTAGAGTCATAGAGCACTGCAGCACAGAAACAAGCCCTTTGGCCCATCTAGTCCATGCCAAACCATTAATCTGCTTAGTCCCATTGACCTGCCATAGCCCTCCCATACCCTTCTCGTCCATGTATCTATCCAAGTTTCTCTTGTGTTGAAATCAACCCTGCATCCACCACTGGTAGCTTTACTTTACTTTATTGTCACCAAACAATTGATTCTAGAGCGTACAATCATCACAGTGATATTTTATTCTGTGCTTCGTGCTCCCTGAAGTACAAATTTAAGTAAATATAATAAAAATTTAAATTATGAATCATAATTAGAAAATAGAAAAGGGAAAGTAAGGTAGTGCAAATCAGGTCCGGATATTTGGAAGGTACGGCCCAGATCCGGGTCAGGATCCGTTCAGCAGTCATATCGCAGTTGGAAAGAAGCTGTCCCCAAATCTGGCCGTACGAATCTTCAAACTCCTGAACCTTGTCCTGGAGGGAAGAGGGACAAAAAGTGTGTTGGCTGGGTGGGTCTTGTCCTTGATTATCCTGGCAATACTGCTCTGACAGCGTGTCGTGTAAAGTGAGTCCAAGGATGGAAGATCAGTTTGTGTGATGTGCTGGGCTGTGTTCACAATCTTCTGCAACTTCTTCCGGTCTTGGACAGGACAACTTCCATACCAGGTTGTGATGCACCCTACGGTGCATCTATAAAAATTAGCTTGTTCCACACTCTCACCACTCTCTGAGTGAAGATTAAACATTTCACCTTTCACCCTTAATCGATGACTTCTCGTTGCAGTCCCACCCGATCTCAGTGAAAAATGCTTGCTTCCATTTTTTTTAATACCTCTATCAAATCTCCCCTCAGTTTTCTACATTCTAGGAAATGAAGTTCTAACCTATTCAACCTTTCCCTATAACTCAAGACCTGGCAACATCCTTGTAAATTTTCTGTGAATTCTTTCAACCTTATTTACAGCTTTCTTGTAGGTAGGTGACCAAAACTGCACACAATACTCCAAATTGGACCTCACCAGCGTCATATATAATTTCAAGATTACACCTCAACTCCTGTATTCAATACTTTGTCCCTCCAAACAATCTGGTGTCTCGACGTGACTGCGGCATACAAGATATGCAGACTACCCCCACTCACTTAGAACCATAGAACATTACAACACAGAAACAGGCCTTTTGGCCCTTCTTGGCTGTGCCGTACCATTTTTCTGCCTAGTCCCATTGATTTGCCCATATCCCACCATACACCTCTCATCCACGTACCTGTCCCAGTTTTTCTTAAACGTTAAAAGTGAGCCCACATTTACCACTTCATCTGGCAGCTCATTCCACACTCCCACCACTCTCTGTGTGAAGTAGCCCCTCCCCACACGATGTTCCCTTTAAACTTTCCTCCCTTCATCCTTAACCCATGTCCTCTGGTTTTTTTTCTCCCCTAGCCTCAGTGGAAAAAGCCTGCTTGCATTCACTCTATCTATACCCATCATAATTTTATATACCTCTATCAAATCTCCCCTCATTCTTCTATTCTCCAGGGAACTTCGGCCTCACCAATGCCTTATACAACCTCATCTTAACATTCCAACTCTTATACTCAGTACTTTGATTTATAAAAGCCAATGTACCAAAAGCTCCCTTTACTACCCTATCTACCTGTGATGCCACTTTTAGGGAATTTTGTATCTATATTCTCAGATCCCTTTGTTCTACTTCACTCCTCAGTGTCCTACCAATTACCTTGTATGCTCTACCTTGGTTTTTTCTTCCAAAGTGCAATACCTCACGCTTGTCTGTATTAAACTCCATCTGCCATTTCTCAGCCCATTTTTCCAGCTGGTCCAAATCCCTTTGCAAGCTTAGAAAACCCTCCTCGCTGTCCACTACACCTCCAATCTTTGTACCATCAGCACATTTGCTGATCCAATTTACCACATTATCATCCAGATCATTGATATAGATGATAAATAACAATGGACCCAGCACTGATCCCTGTGGCACACCACTAGTCACAGGCCTCCACTCAGAGAAGCAATCCTCCACTACCAATCTCTGACTTCTCCCATTGAGCCAATGTCTAATCCAGTTTACTACCTCTCCATTTATACCTAGCGACCGAATCTTCCTAACTAACCTCCCATGCGGGACCTTGCCAAAGGCCTTACTGAAGTCCATGTAGACAACATCCACTGGTCTTCCGTTCATCCATTTTCCTGGTAACCTCCTCGAAAAACTCTTAATAGATTTGTCAAAAATGATCTACCAAGCACAAAGCCGTGTTGACTCTCCCTAATAAATTCCTGTCTATCTAAATACTTGTAGATCCTATCTCTTAGTACACCTTCTAATAATTTACCTACTACTGACGTCAAACTTACCGGCCTATAATTTCCCGGATTACTTTTCGAGCCTTTTTTAAACTTCTTTTAAACTCGCTCTACCCTCCAAGCAAACTGGTGTCTCCTCAGGACTGTGCTGTGCAAAATGTTAGATTAGTTTTATTTGTCAGATGTACATTGAAACATGTAGTGAAAATGCTCATTTATGTCAATAGTCTGAGGATGTGCAGGGGCTGGCTGCAAGTGTTACCAGTGCTAATACAGTATGACCACAACTTCCAAATCCTAAGCCTAGCTCCAAAGTATGCTTTTACACTTCTGGAGGAAACTCACATAATCACCGGGAGAACATATAAGCTCTTTACAGATGGCGGTGGGAAAGGCACTATAAAGCGTTGTGCTAACTGCTGCCCGTCTCTACTCTTTGACATAATCAAAGAGGTCATTCGGCCCTACTCTGTACTGTTACTTGTGTTGTCCCACTTTTCCACAGTCCATCATTACATCCCTCTGCACCTTCCATCTCCACCAGTGACGGAGTTGTGGGTAGTGTGGAGGGTTATCATAGGTTGCAACCGGATACTGGTAGGATGCTACTGGGCTGAGAGGTACCAGGTAGAGCTCAACCCAGAGAAGTGTGAAGTGATTCATTAGTCAGGGGATTGAGCTTGAGAGCTGCCAGGTAATGTTAAAAGTCCTTGTTAGGCCGTACTTGGAATAATGTGTTCAGTTCTAGTCACTTCATTACAGGTTCACCAAGAAGAGATTCACCAAAATGCTGCTCGGATTACAGAGCATGTCTTATGAGAATGGGTTGAATGAGTCAGTGAGTGAGGGTGAGAGGTAACTTAGAGGTGTACAAGATCATAAGAGACATAGATCGAGAGGCTAGCCAGAGATATTTTTTTCCCAGGGCGAAAATGGCTAATATGAGGGGGCTTAATTTTAAGGTGATTGGAAGGAAGTATAGGGGATGTCAGAGGTAGGGCTTTTTAACAGAGACTGGTTGGTTGGTTCCCAGAATGAGCTGATAGAGGTGGTGGTAGAGGCAGATACACTGGGGACATCGAAGAAACTTTCAGATGGGTACATGGATGATAAAGAAATGGAGGGCTTATTTGGAGGGAAGGGTTAGATGGATGTTAGAGTACGTTGAAAGGTCAGCACATTGTGGGTCAAAGGTACTGTACTATAATGTCTTTGTTCTCTGTGACCAGTCCGTGTGCCTTTCCTGTTTTCCCCTCCTTTGATATAAACCTCATTCCCCAGTGCACTCAACGGTCTGTAGTGTGGATCCCCGAGCTGTTCTCTCTTTGTCAGGCTGCGTGTTATTAACAGGATGAATTCTGTAATAGCTCCTTAATTGAACAGATCTGTGCGAGACGCCAGATTGAAGAAGCAATTTGTGAAATCTGCTGGCTCAGTAATAGACTGCAGGTAGTGTGTGACTGCTAGAAGTGTGCTTCAGGCAGATGTGTGCATCACTAGTGAGATGCACGCTTTTCCTCCAGCTCATGGGCAGTTTAGAGGACTCTAGGGTGCAGTACCCCTGATCACACATTCCCCCGTGTTATCACTGACGTCTTTTCTCACACCAGCGCAACACCTACACCTTCCCTCCCTCTCACTCGAACCCCATCTGGTCCCTACACCCCACCCTATCTCTGTAACCCCATCTGGTCCCTACACCCCTCCCTATCTCTGTAACCCCATCTGGCCCCTCTGCCCCACCCTATCTCTGTAACCCGATCTGGCATCTACACCCCTCCCTATCTCAGTAACCCCATCTGGTCCCTATACCCCACCCTATCTCAGTAACCCCACCTGGCCCCTACACCCCTCCCTATCTCAGTAACCCCACCTGGCCCCTACACCCCTCCCTATCTCTGTAACCCCATCTGGCCCCTATACCCCACCCTATCTCAGTAACCCCACCTGGCCCCTACACCCCTCCCTATCTCAGTAACCCCACCTGGCCCCTACACCCCTCCCTATCTCAGTAACCCCATCTGGCCCCCACACTCCACCCTATCTCTGTAACCCCATCTGGCCCCTACACTCCACCCTATCTCTGTAACCCCATCTGGCCCCTATACCCCACCCTATCTCAGTAACCCCACCTGGCCCCTACACCCCTCCCTATCTCAGTAACCCCACCTGGCCCCTACACCCCTCCCTATCTCAGTAACCCCATCTGGCCCCTACACTCCACCCTATCTCTGTAACCCCATCTGGCCCCTATACCCCACCCTATCTCAGTAACCCCACCTGGCCCCTACACCCCTCCCTATCTCAGTAACCCCACCTGGTCCCTACACCCCTCCCTATCTCTGTAACCCCATCTGGCCCCTCTGCCCCACCCTATCTCAGTAACCCCACCTGGCCCCTACACCCCTCCCTATCTCAGTAACCCCATCTGGCCCCTCTGCCCCACCCTATCTCTGTAACCCGATCTGGCATCTACACCCCTCCCTATCTCTGTAAACCCATCTGGCATCTACACCCCTCCCTATCTCTGTAACCCCATCCTGCATCTACACCCCTCCCTATCTCTGTAACCCCACCTGGCCCCTACACCCCTCCCTATCTCAGTAACCCCACCTGGCCCCTACACCCCTCCCTATCTCAGTAACCCCATCTGGCCCCTATACCCCACCCTATCTCAGTAACCCCACCTGGCCCCTACACCCCTCCCTATCTCAGTAACCCCATCTGGCCCCTACACTCCACCCTATCTCTGTAACCCCATCTGGTCCCTACACTCCACCCCATCTCTGTAACCCCACCTGGCATCTGCACCCCACCCTATCTCAGTAACCCCATCTGGCCTACACCCCACCCTATGTCTGTAACCGCTTCCTGTCCTCACACCCCACCCTATCTCTGTAACCATCCTCAAACACCTATCTCTATAACTCACTCCAGCCCCAACACCTCTCCCTACCTGTGCAACTTGCTCCAGTCCCCACATCTTGACTGTCTCTGTAACTCTCTCCATATCACTATCTTATGCAGTTAAATTTGTTGTTTTGTCGAAGTAGTACAATGCAAGGCATAAAGATTAATACGTTACAATAAGAAATATAAAAAATAAATAGTTCAAAAAGAGCTAAATACGAGTTGATGCTTATGGGTTCATGAACCATTCAGAAATGTAATGGCAGAGGGTGAGACGTTGCTCCTAAAGTATTGAGTGTGCATCTTCAGGCTCTTGTACCTCCCCTGTGATGAAAGTCAAGAGAAGAGGGCATATCCTGGTTGGTGAGGGTCCTTTAAGGTGGATGCTGCCTTCCTGAAGCATCACTATTTGAAGATGTCCTCGATGGTGGGGTGGGTTGTGCCTATGATGGAACTGGCCAAGTCCACAACCCTCTGCAATCTCTTTCAATTCTGCCCCAACTTCTACATCTGTCTGGTGAGCCCTATCCCTGAGATCTCCTCAGTCATCTCCAGTCTTTTTTTTAACCACATTAGCAATGCTCTCATCAATCAGTCCTACGTCAGGCAAGAGGATGTTAGTGTGTTTGAGTATGGATGTCGCAAGTCAAGGTAGTCTTCATAGAAATGGAGCCCAGAAGCTGAAATACCGCCTGCACAGTGTTGAGAAGGGCCTCTCAGTGGTTCAATGTGTCACTGCCCCGAGACCCGAGTTTGATCCTGGCTTCGGGCGCTGTCTGAGTGGAGTTGGCATGTTCATTGTGGATTCCACCCCCAAATCCCAGACATGCGGTTAGTGGGGTAATTGACCATGGTAAGTTGCCCAGAGTGTGTGGTTGAGGCTTGGAAGGATGGGGATGTTGGAGGACAAAAACAATATTAATGTAGGATTGATGTTAGTGGGTGGGTCAAAGTTGAAGTAAATTTATTATCAAAGTGCATATAAGTCACCATATACTATCTTAAGATTCATTTTCAAAGATTCAAGATTTAAAGTACATTTATTATCAAAGCATGCAGTAAACAACCCTGAGGTCCATCTTCCCACAGACAGCCTCGGAATACAATAGAGTTCATGAACGAGCGAAGACTGTCAAACAACCTATGTGCAAAAGAGGCAAACCATGCAAATAATTTTTAAAAATCGGGGTTCTAACATTTTTCTGTCATTCATTTTTTTGGTGTTTTCTTTGTTTTGCGCATGTCTGCGAAGAGTAGGGATTTCATGTTATACACTATGCATTCTTTGACATTAAATTGAACCATTGAAATAATGCTGAGAGAGTGAGTTGCAGAGCCCTTGATAGTGAGTTATGGGTTGTGGAGTCAGTCGAGTGTTGAGGTGAGTGAAGTGATCCACACCAGTTCAGGAGTCTGATGATTGTAAGGTACTAACTGTCCCTAAACCTGGTGGTGTGGAACCAAAGGCTCCTGTATCTTCTCCCCATTGGTAGTAGCGAGAGGAGAGCATGGCCTGGATGGTGGGGGTCCTTGATGATAGATACTGCTTTCTTGTGGCTGCGCTCTTTGTAAATGTGCGCATCGCTGGTTGTCCCGGGCTTTGTGGGGCTGAGGTGCTTGTCTCTCTGCAGTATTTCAATATTTCTGTGTTTCTAGGACTGTCAGACACAATAATGTGACGTCTTGAAAGAATGTGAAAAAGTGATGGTGTACTAATCTTATAATGAAGTAACCCTCCTATGCTTTCCTCTTCCTTCTTGCTTGCTTTGTGTGGACCCGCAGACAATCTGCAACAGAAATGTAAGTAGCTTCCATTTTATCAACCCTCCCCACTCGGGCGAGGTAAATCGCTTCATTATTGGCACAGTGGAAAACTTGGTTTTGCATGCCAACAGTACAGATCATTTCATCGCATCAGGGAGTTGAGGTAGTACAAGGGAAAACAAGTATTAAGTGCTAAGTTACAGACAGTGTAGCTCAGGTTTCATAGAGTGGGCTGTTTTATTATCCCTCCTCCTGCCTTGTCCCTGTAACCTTTGACACCCTTACTAATCAAGAACCCATCACCCTCTGCTTTAAATATACCCGGTGACTTGATCTCCACGGTTGCCTGTGGCAATGAATTCTATAGACTCACTTCCCACTGGCTGAAGAAACTCCTCCTCATCTCCGTTCTAAAGGCACATCCTGAGGACCCCTGAGTGGCATTTTGTTATGACGAATATACTGGTATTGTACCCACCAGTGCTAAGGCGTTCCCACCATCAGGTGTATGGAAAGGCTTCACTCCAGCTGGGTAAGGGATGTATCTGTGCCAAGAGATGAGAATGGATGTGAACTGGATTGTTCACAGATGGTTCAAGTGGCGATGTGGAGGTACATCTCCACCAAAGGAGGTGTCAGGCGCTCTTTCCCTCCGCTAGCCTCCAGGTCACCCCTGGGCAAGGTGCAGCATCAACTAAGCCCCCAGTTAGAGTCATGTGAAGTCCTGGGAGCAGCTGGAGCATCTCACAAGCCCCGGTTATGCAACCACTGAAGAGTATTGATAATGGCTGGGGTCACCCGTCTTGTAAAGACACTGGCCCAGAAGAAGGCAATTGCAAACCACTTCTGTAGAAAGATTTACCAAGAACAATCGTGGTCATGGATAGAGAAAAGAATAAGAGCAACAGTGTGAAAGGGCAACGATCAGATTAAAGGCAGATGATCGCCCACATCATGCCCCCAAATGACACGGCACTTGATGATAAATGATGATGAAAGATGATTAAACACCAAAGTGTAATGTCAGTGCACAGTCATTGCTTGTAGGGATGGGTCTCAGTTGATATCTGACTGCTTGTGGAATCTGTAGTTCACTTGCTCACTCCTCTCTCTTGCAGTGCCAAAACCTCCAAAGGTCACCGAACAGACGCCAGAGAACTACACGGTCTTCCCGACTGACGACATTGTGCTCAAATGTGAAGCCACGGGTGATCCAACACTTGTGTGAGTATCATAGAGTCATACGGAGCAGCCTGACCAAGACACTCATCCAAGCTAGTCCCATATGCTCACCTTGGCCCATGCGATTTGAAACATCCACGTGCCTTTTAAATGTTGTTACTTCCCCTGCCTCAACTATTTCCTCTAACCGGAAGATATAGGAGTGTGATTCAGGGAGTGTAAGGTGTTGGGGTGGGGGCAGGTTGGTAAATGCTCTCAGCACCCAGGAGAATTTGCCTGCCATTCCCACTGCACCTCCCACACCACCGGTTTCAGGGCAGCTCCCCGATGTTGGATCTGATGATTAGGCTTAAGTCAGCACTATTTCCTAAAGGGGAAATCTTGCCTGACAAATCTTCTGGAATTCTTTGAGGAATTAACAGGCAGGATAGACAAATGAGAATCAGTAGATGTTGTTTACCTCGATTTTCAGAAGGCCTTTTGACAAGGTGCTACAAACAAGGCTGCTAAATAAGGTAAGAGCCCCTGGTGTTACAGGAAAGATACTAGTCTGGATAAAAGGTTGGCTGATTGGTAGGAGGCAAAGAGTGGGAATAAAGGGAGCCTTTTCTGATTGGCTGCTGGTAACCAGTGGAGTCCCACAGGATACATGGGACTGCTTCTTTTTGTGTGGAATGATGGAATGGATGACGTTGTGGCCAAGTTTGTGGACGAAACAAAGATAGGTGGAGGAGCAGGTAGTGTTGAGGAATTAGGGAGTCTACAAAGGAATAGGCAAAGAAGTGGCAGATGGAATACAGTGTAGGAAAGTGTATGGTCTTACACTTTTGTAGAAGAAATAAAGGCATAGATTAACTACTAAACAGGGAGTAAATTCAGAAATCTGAGCTGCAAAGGGGCTTGGGAGTGCTTGTGTGGGATTCCTTAAAGTTTAACTTGCAGTTTGAATTGGTGGTAAGGAAAGCAAATGCAATGTTAGCATACAGTTCGTGAAATATCTCATTGAAACCTATCGAATATTGAAAGACCTGGATCGACTGAGTGTGGAGAGTATAGGACCCGAGGGCTTAGCCTGAAAATCGAAGGACGTCCTTTTAGAACAGAGATGAGGAGGAATTTCTTTAGCCAGAGGGTAGTGAATCTGTGGAATTTATTGCCACAAAGACCAAGTCATTGGATGTATTTAAAGCAGAGGTTAATACGTCCTGATTATTAAGGGTGTCAAAGGTTGCGGGGCAAAGACAGGAGGATGAGGTTGAGAGTTAAAATGATGGAAAGGTGGTGCAGACTTGATGAGCTCCTATGTTTAGGACTTTTGTGACCCAAAAGCTTTTCGGAAGTCAAGAATGTGGCATAAAACTTGTTGCTTATGTTGAAATCCGGAGCCGGGGTCCCTAAGGCAGTTTGATGTTGTTTAAAAATTTACTCTGGCAGCCTCTGTGATGACACTAGTGCCAAGCTGTATTGGTGCTTACCCTTCCCTTGGACTACATCAGCGACATGGAGAGGGGGAACCCACTGCATGGGCAACCGCCGGTTTTACAAATCTTCCCACCCAGGCTTGCAACCTGGATAAGTGCCAGGAGGGAGATCTGTGGGAAGGGATGGGGGATAAATGGAAAAGGGAGTCGTGTAGGGAGCGATCCCTGCGGAAAGCAGAAAGAGGGGGGAGGGAAGATTTATATATTGGTGAGACCCGACGCAGACTGGGAGACTGTTTCACTGAACACCTACGCTCTATCCGCCAGAGAAAGCTCTAACGGGATCCCACTACCAAGCACATCTTTCCCTCCCCTCCCTACGGAACTCCCTTGTCCATTCGTCCCCCCCATCCCTTTCCATCGATCTCCCTCCTGATCCTTGCAAGCAGAACAAGTGCTACACCTGCCCTTACACTTCCTCCCTCACCACCATTCAGGGCCCCAGACAGTCCTTACAGGTGAGGCGACACTTCACCTGTGAGTCGGTTGGTGTGGTATACTGTGTCCGGTGTTCCCAGTGTGGCCTTTTATATATTGGTGAGACCCGACCCAGACTGGGAGACCGTTTCGCTGAACACCTACGCTCTGTCCGCCAGAGAAGGCAGGATCTCCCCGTGGCCACACATTTTAATTCCACATCCCATTCCCATTCTGATATGTCTATCCATGGCCTCCTCTACTGTCAAGATGAAGCCACACTCAGGTTGGAGGAACAACACCTTATATTCCATCTGGGTAGTCTCCAACCTGATGGCATGAACATTGACTTCTCTAACTTACGTTAATGCCCCTCCTCCCCTTCTTACCCCATCCCTGATGTATTTAGTTCTTTTTTTCTCTCTCTGCCCATCACTCTGCCTGTTCTCCATCTCCCTTTGGTGCTCTCCTCCCCCTTTCTTTCTCCCGAGGCCTCCCGTCCCATGATCCTTTCCCTTCTCCAGCTCTGTATCCCTTTTGCCAATCACCTTTCCTGCTCTCAGCTTCACCCCACCTCCTGCGGTCTTGTCCTACCATTTCGCATTTTCGCCTCCCCCTCCTACTTTCAAATCTCTTAGTATCTTTCCTTTCAGTGAATCCTGACGAAGGGGCTCGGCCCAAAAGGTCGACAGTGCTTCTTCCTATAGATGCCGCCTGGCCTGCTGCGTTCCACCAGCATTTTGTGTGTGTTGCTTGAATTTCCAGCATCTGCAGATTTCCTCGAGTTTGCCTAGAGTTAGCAAGTTTTCAATTAGAACAGTTAACCTACAAAACATCAGATTCAAGTGGTGTGACACCTGCTAACATACAGAGCAACTGTACCATAACTACTGGAAAATTCACATATACTGTATATGGGGGATTACATAAAAATACACACAAATATTGGAAAGTTAAGCTGCAAGAAAGAATAACAATTCTGCACCTCAATCCAACAATATGGACCACTAGTGGGTGAAATATTCGCCCCCTCAGGTTCCTATTAAATCTCACCTTAAACCTATTCTTGATTCCTCAACCGTGGGGAGAAAGGCTGTGCATTCATCCTCTCTCTGCCTTCATGATTTTATACACCCCTGTAAAATCAACACTCATTCTTCTACTCTCCAGTGAATAAAGTCCCAACTGCTCAACTTCTCCACATAACTCAGTCCCTCATTTCCCTGCAACAATCCTCACTTCACATTTTCCAGCTCAACGGTAGCTTTCCTGTAGTGGGGTGACCAGTGTGGTGATTCAGGTTCATTTACTTAACACACACACATCAAAGCATTCAGGAAAATGTGTTATTTGCATTAACAACCGAAGGCTGCACTGCAAGAAATGACTGATTAATCCTCAAGGGCGTCAGCCAGTCACCTTGAACGGTTTAGTGTCTTAACTATAAACTGGAGACTAGAGTTTTAGGGCTGTACAACAAAAGCTGTTCATTTTCACCGGGATTTGCATCGGAAAGATGGTGAGGTCAAAACCATAAATTGTTGACTCAGACAAGTCCCGCTTTCACACAATGGAATGCCACCCATCTTCAATCTATCAACACTCTGCTCTCCCCTTCTGCTCATTAATGGCTCAGTAAATGTGGTGACACAATTCTACTAATGCAGGCTGAGTCACTCCACCAATAAATTACAGGCATCTCGTCACAGTCGCTGCATTAAAGTAATTAATGCCCAGTGCCGTCAGATATCCATTTGAACCAAGTTGGTGCACTTCCCCAAAACGAGGTGATGTAAGCGTTCAAGATAACAGGCAGCTGGTTTCTGTTTCCAAGCCGGGTCTGCAGAGAGCATGGCTGAGAGGCGATGAGATGGTTATGCATGTTTGGATATCTCTTTTTCTTTAGATAGATTTGGTGTAGGATCAAGGATCAACTTTTATTCACCATCAGAAACAGGTTTAGTATCACTGATGTTTATCACGTAATTTTTTTTGCAGCAGTGCAGTCCAATACTTAAGATACAATTCATATATATATATTAAAACATTAAATAAGCAGTGCAAAAATAGTGAGTTTTTTTCATGGGTTTATTATCCATTCGGAAATCTAGTGGCTGAGGGGAAGAAGTTGTTCCTAAAGCATTGAGTCTGGGTTCAAGTCAAGTCTAGTCACTTTTATTGTCATTTCGACTATAACTGCTTGTATAATACATAGTAAAAATGAGACAACGTTTTTCAGGACCATGGTGTTACATGACACAGTACAAAAACTAGACTGAACTATATATAAAAAAAACAACACAGACAGAAAAAAACAACAACTACGCTCGACTACAGCCCTACCCAGGACTGCATAAAGTGCAAAAAAACAATGCAGGCATTGCAATAAATAATAAACAGGACAATAGGGCAGTAAGGTGTCAGTCCAGGCTTCAGGTATTGAGGAGTCTGATAGCTTGGGGGAAGAAACTGTTACATAGTCTGGTCCTGTACTTCCTCCCTGATGGTACTGATGGGAAAAGGGCATATCCTGGGTGTTGGGGGGCACCTTCATTAAGAATGCCACTTTCCTGAAACATCGCTATTTAAAGATGTCCTTGATAACGGGGAGGCTGCTGACTGTAATGGTGCTGGTTTCTGATCCTGTGCATTGACGCCAGGCAGTGGTGTAACCCGTCAGAATGCTACCCATGGACATAGGTAGAAATTTGCTAGTGTCTGGTGACGGACCAGAACTCCTCAAACCCCTGATGGAGTATAGCCACTCCTCATCACCATCTGAGATTCTGCTGATCTGGCAAATTTATGGACGGTGTTTATGCTGTGCCTAGCCACAGAGTCATGGATGTATCTTCCTGCACTAAATCAGCGGACTTACCTGAAATGGGGTGATGTAACGATCCGTGTTATCAGGCAGTTAGTTTCTGCCTCCTCGCCAGGAGTGGAGAGAGCACAGAACGAGAGGGGGTGTGATGGTTACAATAGGATGGAGGCCCTATTTCTTGAGAGTCCACTGGAAGCCCTGTCCTGGAGTTGGAGACCTGTCTGTCTGTCTGTGTGTGTGTGATGGGAAGAGACTTGTTCTGTTGCTGCTGTTGTGGTTCATGTTGCTTGTGTAGTTCTGCTGAACATTGTGGAGATGATGTATTGGCACCGAAATAGGTGGAGAGACTTGAGGGCTGTTTCCAGAACATTCTAAGTTAAAAGTGTATTTATTATCAAAGTATGTATACTTTATATAACCTTGAGATTCATCTCCTGAAGGCGCAGTCACAAACCCAAATGAACCTATTTAAAAAAGACTATCAGACGCCCAACGCGCAGAGAAAAAGCACAAACGCAAGCAATTAGCACTCTGAACTGAAGTCCACAGACCCTGAGTAAACCTCCCAGAGCAGCATGCTGAACCGGCCTGTCTCTTGCCTCAGGTCCCGACACCCTGACCTTTCAATCTTCACATTGTTGTCCAAGCATTGAGTTCTGTTGCTTTGATATGCTCTGGGGCCTGGACCCCGCCGCCTCAGTTTGGCCAAACTTTTTCTGGTTCGGCCTGGCGCTTAAATCGTTGTTCAAACATCGGGTTCAGTTGCTTGAATACACTGTGGGGCCTGGACCCCGCTGCGTTCTTAGATGTGTTGGTTGTCATGCAAGCAATGGATTTCATTGCACGTTTCAATATACAAGTGATAAATAAATCTGAATCTGCATCTGCATCTCCATGTTCGACATTTCTTCAGATAGATTATCTCTATTTGTCATGTGCACTTTGATACAGTGGATGCATTGTCTTGTGTCAGTAATCAACACAGCTGCCAGGGATTGTTCTGCAAATGTTGCCACACTTCCAGTGTTAATATGGCACTTCTGCAACTCACTAAACCCAACCGTACATCCACAGTGCGGAAATAGCTAATACAGGGAGGCATAATTTTAAAGTGATCGGTGGAAAGCATAGGCAGGAATTTCTGTGGTAAGCTTTTTATGAAGTTCATCAAACGAACATTACCATAAGATGTATTTCAGACATTGTACATATATATCATATAATCATATATGTCACAAATCTCCACAAAGTATTTATCTGGGGTATACACCTATAGAAAAGAGTGGAAAGAAAAAAACAAGCAAAAGGAAAGAGCTATGTACAAGTAGGGAGTGATCTTTTTTTTTACAACAGATTCATTGATTTATGAGAATAAAATCAGCCTATGAGGTGTTATGTAGTTAAACCATTTTTCCCGGTATGAATCAAATTGTTCCAGCTTATGTTTAACAGATGCTGTTATCATTCTCCATTTTGTAAATGCCCATTGTAATATCCATCCATGTACTTAAAGTTGGGCTCTCCTGTGATAACCGTTTCCTAGTAAGAGTCTTTTTACAAGCAGTATATGTCATTAAATATTTCTCTCTTTTCAACCATCCTTGAGGTATATAACAAAATATATGATCTTACTCTGCAATCTGAGGTAAGCTTTACATAGAGAGTGTTGGGTGTAGGACTTGCTGTGAAGGGTGGTGTAGAGGGAGATTGATTTGGGCATTTAAGAAACTCTTAGATAGGCACACGGTTGATAGAAAAATGGAGGGCTATATAGAATGGGAGGGTTAAAATGATCTTAGAATGGGTTGAAAGGTTAGCACAGCATTGTGGGCTGAAGGGCCTGTACGATACTATTCTATGTTCTATGCATGTCTTTGAAATGTGGGAGGAAACTGCAGCACCCAGAGGAAACTGTAACAGTCACAGGGAGAACATAGGAACTTCCTACAGAGGGAGGCAAGAATTGAACCCCTTAGTGATCGCTGGGGTTGTGAAGTGATCATGCTAACTGCTGCACTACCATGCCACCCACTTTTCGATGATGTCTGCATCAGCTTTAAGTGCAGTGGTAAGCGAAATGCTTTACAGTACAGGTTATCCAGGTTCAATCCCCACTGCTGCCTGTAAGGAGTTTGTACGTTCTCCCCTTGGCCGAACGGGTTTCCCCCAGGTGACCTGGTTTCCTCCCACAGTCGGAAGGTTAAATGGTCATTGTAAGTTGTCCTGTGATTAGGTTCGGATTAAATCTGGGGTTGCTGGGCGACGTGGTTCGAAAGGTCTGAAGGGCCTATTCTGTACGGTATCTCAATGAACAAACAAACAAACAAAACTAATAAATGAGCCACGTTCATTTGGATGGTTCGGCAGGCTCCAAGGCCCTAGTGAGTACATGAATCCACAGATTATCCATGGGGGTGTGTGCGCTTTCACGCATTGGTAAATAAGAATGTGATTGAGGCAGATGCTTGAAGAAATCTGGAATAAGGAACCAACAGAGGTCAAGCCGACCAAGTGTTAGTGTCTCAAGGGATAGGCCAAAGGTTGTGACACATGGTTATAGAGCTGTGTCTGGAGTGTGCTGTGCATTCTGTTATCAGCCTGTGAGATGGGGCCACTTAAACCTGTGGAGCTGAGAGTGAAACGATGAAGCTGTGCAACATCGGCCAGGGGTGGACTCGGATTAAAACTTCCACTTGGAACACACCGGCAGTAGCAGAGGGAGGCCACTCGTCCTCTCAATCCTGCCCCGCCATTCGTAACTGCTTTGTGGCCTACCTTTGCCTGTCCCAAGGTTGGGGGACTGTGTTTGTGCTTGTGCAGGAGGAAGGAAAGGGGCTTGCCAAGCTGTTGGAGCATCGTCAACATGCTATGTTGGCACCAGAATGTGTAGCAATACTTGCAGGCTGCCCCCAGCACACCCCCCGGGTGTCTTGGTTGTGAAAGCAAGTGACACATTTCAAAGTATGTTTTAATGTACACGTGATAAATAAATTTGAATCTTGAATCTCCTCCTTCCTTCATGGTGACTTTTGGGGTGCGTGGTGATGTAGCGGTAACCCAGTTTCAGTTCCGCCACTGCCTGTAAGGAGCTTGTATGTTCTCCCTTTAACCATCTGCTTTCCTCAGGGTACTCTGGATTATGCTGGTGCCAGAAGCATGGCGATTTTTGCAGGCTGCCCCCAGCACATCCTCAAACCATCTTGGTCATTTGCTACAACATCCCAAAGCCATACGAGTTAGAAGGTTAATTAGTTACATGGGCTAGTTAGACCGGAAGGGCCTGTTAAGCTGATATACAGTATATCTAAATAAAAATTAAAGACGTCAGGCTTAATGCCAGCTCTTCCTCCTTCACCATGTACGGGTGATTCCCCTGAACACCTGGGTTGAAGTTTTCTTTAGACATCATTCCCTAATCCCACACTTCAGCCAGCAAAAGTAGTTCTAACAGCAGCTGTAAGATCGGGGTTGGATATCCGCTGCTGTCCTCCGTGTGACCGTGTGGGGTTCATACGGGTGCTTTGGTTCCCTCTCACGTTCCAAAGAGGTACGAGTTAGGTGTTAGTGATTTACAGGCATGCGGTGTTGGTGCGAGAAGCATGGTGACAAGCACAGGCTGCTGACCCTCGCTGATCTGATTTGGTGGCAATGATGTATTTCACTTTATGTTTCAAAATACATGTGACAAATAAAGCTAATCTTTAAAAGGTCGTTAGTCTTTAATCAAATCACCCCAGATAAAGGATCTAGTGCTTTCCTGGCGTACATGACGAATAAGCTCTTCTCGAGCTTCAATTATTGATTATAACTCAAGTCAAGTCAAGTCAACTTTTATT
Source organism: Hypanus sabinus (assembly GCF_030144855.1). Classification (NCBI taxonomy): domain Eukaryota; kingdom Metazoa; phylum Chordata; class Chondrichthyes; order Myliobatiformes; family Dasyatidae; genus Hypanus; species Hypanus sabinus. The sequence continues at coordinate 29,023,900 of NC_082729.1, read as the reverse complement.
GTCATTTCGACCATAACTGCTGGTATAGTGCATTGTAAAAATGAGACAATGTTTTTCAGGACCATAGTGTTACATGACACAGTACATATAATTAGACTGAACTACGTAATAAAAAAAAACAGAAAAAGCTACACTAGACTACAGGCCTACACTGGACTGCATAAAGTGCACAAAAACAGTGCAGGCATTACAATAAATAATAATCAGGACAGTGGGGCAAGGTGTCAGTCCAGGTTTTTGGTATTGAGGAGTCTGATAGCTTGGGGGAAGAAACTGTTATATAGTCTGGTCGTGACAGCCCAAATGCTTCGGAGCCTTTTCCCAGACGGCAGGAGGGAGAAGAGTTTATATGAGGGGTGCATGAGGTCCTTCATAATTCTGTTTCCTTTGTGGATGCAGCGTGTGGTGTAAATGTCCATGATGGTGGGAAGAGAGACCCCGATGATCTCAGCTGACCTCACTATCTGTTGCAGGGTCTTGTGATCCGAGTTGGTGCAATTTCCAAACCAGACAGTGATGCAGCTGCTCAGGATGCTCTCAATACAACCCCTGTAGAATGTGATGAGGATGGGGGGGTGGGAGATGGACTTCCCTCAGCCTTCGCAGAAAGTAGAGACACTGCGGGGCTTTCTTTGCTATGGAGCTGGTGTTGAGGGACCAGGTGAGATTCTCCGCCAGGTGAACACCTAAAGATTTGGTGCTCTTTATGATCTCTACCGAGGAGCCGTCGATGTTCAGCGAGGAGTGGTCGCTCCGTGCCCTCCTGAAGTTAACAACCATCTCTTTTGTTCACATTAACTGACATTTTGATGGCAAAGTCTGCCACCTTCATCAGAGCTGATTCCTGGGCATGTCTAGTCTGGTGGTATTTATGCCCCTGTAGTCCGTCACCCCTTTTAGTTCGGAGCTGAGAGCATATCGAGGTTACAGGGCCTGGATCCGAGTGTGTAGAATGACCAAGGGTCGGTCCAAGACTGGGCCAGGTTGAAAAGATCAGGGTGTTAGAGTCGGAAGAGAGGAACAATCCGGTGTTCAGCTCGTGAGGTTTACTTGTCTCTGTGCTGGACTGAGGCTGTGATCTGCAATTACCGGACTCCTGGATCAGCTGCGGTGATGTGGTCGTGAACTCGCTTCCGTGGTGTTTGCTTACTTTTATTGTTTGCAGAATTTGTTTCTTTCCCTGCACATTGACAGTAATTTTTAAAATGAGTTCTGTTGGGTTTCTTTGTTTTGTGCCTGCCTAGTAATGAAATGTATCTCAAGGTTGTATATAGTATATATTATTTGATAATGTATGTACTTTGAACTTTAAATTCCTGGGAATAAGCCCTTTTTTGTGAAAGCTCTCCACTTAATTTAACCTTTGGCATCCAGGATACAGTATTTGTCACAAACATCAAAACAAATAGTGAAATACGTTGCTTGCATCAACTGAAATCAGCGAGGATTATGTTGGCAGCAGCCTGCAAGTGTCACTTTCGGCTTCCGGCACCAACGTGCTTACTTTCTGCCCGTTACGCCACTGGCATTTAGAGCAGCAATGGAGGTCCTCCATCTCTGCCGGTGTTCAGGGCTTCCTTCATCATGTCAGCAGCTTCCACTACTGTCTGTCGTGCGTGTTCAGGGACACCATTGTGCTCAGACGCAGAAGGAATCTGCATTGCTGTTTCCTGAACGGTTGTGTCTTACCTTTCAGGTTGTTAGCCATGAGCCGAACCCCTGGACCTGGAGAACCAGTGAGACAGTGTTAATCTGAACTCTACCCTTTGACCTGTTTCGCTTGGGTGACCTTGCCAAGTGCCAAAGCATAACATAACTCTCCGGGTCATTGAGGCTCGCAAGCCTCCAAACCCTATGACGAGATTGTGGTGCTCTTGGAGGGACACCAACATAGAATGCCTGCAACTCACTAATGCATGTGGGAGAAAGTGCAAACTTCTTATAGGCAGCAGCAAAAGTCAAACTTTGGTGATTACTGTAATGTGCATTACATTATCTGTTATGCTACCACTCTGCCCCTGCTAGTCTGTTAACCTATGTTGCACTCCCTCCGAGGCCTGTCCATATTTTGTAGTGTGTGGGTCCCAATGCTGCTAACGGGGGCTTTGTATTACTCTCACTTAACCTCACCCACCTTACACAGTGGATGTAAGAGCTGGCATTTCATTAACCTCTCTCATTATTATCTGCCCAGATCTGTGACATTTTAATGACTGCTGTGCACGACCCCGGAAATCTCTGAGGACGGACCCCGGCGTCCAGCGTTTACGATGTGCTCATCTGTTCATTTTAGGTTCCAAGTGATATATTTGTCATTCCTCGAGATTGATTTGCTGCACTTTCGCCTGTTCTCTTGAGGTATTGACCAGTCCCCGCATTTCGAGGGCAGCTCACTCAGAGGTCATCAGTGTAAGGCAGGCAGGTGACCTTGGGCATATGGCATTCTGAGTAGGAGTGGTTCCCACGGGGAGTGATCGAGGTGATCGGCAGAGACAGACTAAGGGAAGGTAGGGCAAGCGTATGTGTACGCGATGGAGAGAGGAAGGAGAGACTGTTATGGTGATGGCAAGAGACAGAGATGGGATGGGAGGAGGCTGGCATGAGGCAGAAACACTTCATTTAAAAATTAGCAAACTTTCTGCAGCTATATTCCTATTTGTTCCTGCATTGTTCCCTCAAATATTGAGTACCTACCTCAACTACTGTGCAAGATAACAAGAGGCATAGATCGACATGACAGCCTGAGACATTTTTCCAGGGCAGAAATGGCTTAATTTGAGGGGGCATAATTTTGAGGGGATTGGAGGAAAGTAACCTTTATCCTCTGTCAAACCTTCATTAAGTCACCACCTTCTCATTCACTCGAAAGCGTAAAGCTTTAGCTTGCTCCATCTGTCCTCGTAAGACGAGCTCTCTTGACCTGGTAGCGACCTGGCAAATCTCCTCTGTACCCTCTCTAAATATTCCAAGATGGCAGCACTATGCAGCTTGCAGCGGCCACTCCGGAGCTGATTATCTGCTATTTGTGAAGTGGGGTGCCATGCACTATCATAGTCGATTGAAAACGGATGTGGGAGCACGGAGGAACATCTGGAAATCTCCAGGAAGACCTTCTTCGTTGCTGCTGCAGCTATGAGGTTCAGGACTCTGCTGGGAAGAACAGGCCCCCAGTCCTCGGGGTTGCGTTCCCGATGGCCATTGGTGGGGCCGTCTTAATACGCTCGGCAGAGGATGGTGCTCGGAGAAGCTGTGCCGGAGGGGATGGTGCCACTGCGGTCAGGTTGCTTTCGGTGTGTTCTGTGTCGCGAGGAAGGTTTCGACAGAGCGAGGCTGAGTCGGGCGGCGCCGTGGAAGTCCACAGCGGGGGTATTCCCTTCTGCCACCATCGTGGGATGGCGAGTCTGTCGGGACCCTGGGGACTTGTGGAAACTGTGTGGTGATTTCTTTTGAACTTAGAATCTTTTAACATCTTTGGACTATTTTTACTGTGCCCATGGTCTGTTTTTTCTATCAATTATGCTATTGTTTGCACTGTTGTAACTATATGTTGTAATTGTGGTTTTGTGCAGGTCTTGTAGCTTTAGTTTTTGGTCTTGTTTTGTCTGGTGGTTTAGGAGCTTCATTCTTTGGAGCTTCTTTCTGGGGAACGCACTAAGACGGTAATGTGCTAAGACAGTAGCGTGATATTAATATGCAGCAGCCTCTCCGGACTCTGGATTGGGGATTACCAAATGTTATGTGGATTTTCTGGTGTGGTCTGTTTTGTCATATGCTTTTGTGATATCATTCTGGAGGAACGTTGTCTCATTTTTTAACTGCATTGCATTTGTGGTTTCTAAATGACAAATAAACTGAATCTGAATCTGAATAAAGCTTCCACATCCTTCCTATAATGAGGTGACCAGAACTGAACACAATACTTTAAGTGTGGTCAAGGTCAAAGTAGCATCTAGTAGATCTGAAACATGAACTCAATCCCCTGACAAATGATGGCCAACATACCATGTACCTTATTAACCACGCTATCAACTCGTGTGACAAGTTTGAGGGTCTGTGGATGTGAAAAGATCCCTCTGTGCCCCCACACTGCCAAGAATCCTGCCATTAACCCTGTATGCTGCCATCAAATTAGACCGTGCAAACTGAATCGCTTCACATTTTTCTGGGTTAAACTCCATCTGCCACTTCTCAGCCCAGCTCTGTATCCTGTCAATGTTCCACCACAACCTACAGGAACCCTCCACACGATCTCTGACAACACCAACCTTTGAGTCATCTGCAAACTTACTAACCCACCTATATATACCACATCCAGTCATCAGTGTGCTTTGTCACATCCTGGAAGAACTGAGTCAGGTTCTTGAGGCATGACCTGCTCCTCACAAAGCCATGATAACAGATTCAAACCCTTACTTTAAGGGGAATGCTCCGATAACCAGACAATACTGTTCACACAGAGCTCACACCCACAACGGTGTCACATTGCTGTTGCTTCCTTTCCAGGTTCCGTTGGACGAAGGATGGGACATTTTTCGACCCGTCGATGGATCCTCGCGTAACGATGAACAAGACATCAGGCACCATGGTGATTGCCACCTCCAACAATGGCGTGTCCTTCCGGGGCTATCAGGGGATGTACCGCTGCTATGTCAGCAACAACGGTGGCACCGCCATCTCCTCCAAGTCAACCTCAAAACAGAGAGTGAGTACATCCTTTGACCACTCCCTCCACACCGTCCCATCACACACTCCCGGGTTCAGACACAGATTGAAACCCCCCCCACACCGTCCCATCACACACTCCCGGGTTCAGACACAGATTGAAACCCCCCCCACACCGTCCCATCACACACTCGCGGGGTCAGAGACAGAGTGAATCTCCCTCCACACCGTCCCATCACACACTCCCGGGGTCAGACACAGAGTGAAACTCCCTCCACACCGTCCCATCACACCACTCCCGGGTTCAGACACACATTGAAACCCCCCCACACCATCCCATCACACACTCCCGGGGTCAGACAGAGTGAATCTCCCTCCACACCGTCCCATCACACACTCGCGGGGTCAGACACAGAGTGAAACTCCCTCCACACCGTCCCATCACACACTTGCGGGGTCAGACACAGAGTGAAACTCCCTCCACACTTGCGGGGTCAGACACAGAGTGAAACTCCCTCCACACCGTCCCATCACACACTCCCGGGGTCAGACACAGAGTGAAACTCCCTCCACACCGTCCCATCACACACTCCCGGGGTCAGACACAGAGTGAATCTCCCTCCACACCATCACATCACACACTCGCGGGGTCAGACACAGAGTGAAACTCCCTCCACACCGTCCCATCACACACTCGCGGGGTCAGACACAGAGTGAAGCTCCCTGCACACCGTCCCATCACACACTCCCGGGGTCAGACACAGAGTGAATCTCCCTCCACACCGTCCCATCACACACTCCCGGGGTCAGACACAGAGTGAAGCTCCCTGCACACCGTCCCATCACACACTCCCGGGGTCAGACACAGAGTGAAGCTCCCTCCACACCGTCCCATCACACACTCCCGGGGTCAGACACAGAGTGAATCTCCCTCCACACCGTCCCATCACACACTCCCGGGGTCAGACACAGAGTGAATCTCCCTCCACACCGTCCCATCACACACTCCCGGGGTCAGACACAGAGTGAATCTCCCTCCACACCGTCCCATCACACACTCCCGGGGTCAGACACAGAGTGAATCTCCCTCCACACCGTCCCATCACACACTCCCGGGGTCAGACACAGAGTGAATCTCCCTCCACACCGTCCCATCACACACTCCCGGGGTCAGACACAGAGTGAATCTCCCTCCACACCGTCCCATCACACACTCCCGGGGTCAGACACAGAGTGAATCTCCCTCCACACCGTCCCATCACACACTCCCGGGGTCAGACAGAGAGTCAATCTCCCTCCACAATGTCCCATCACACACTCCCGGGGTCAGACACAGAGTGAATCTCCCTCCACACCGTCCCATCACACACTCCCGGGGTCAGACACAGAGTGAATCTCCCTCCACACCGTCCCATCACACACTCCCGGGTCAGACAGAGAGTCAATCTCCCTCCACAACGTCCCATCACACACTCCCGGGGTCAGACACAGAGTGAATCTCCCTCCACACCGTCCCATCACACACTCCCGGGGTCAGACACAGAGTGAATCTCCCTCCACACCGTCCCATCACACACTCCCGGGGTCAGACACAGAGTGAATCTCCCTCCACACCGTCCCATCACACACTCCCGGGGTCAGACACAGAGTGAATCTCCCTCCACACCGTCCCATCACACACTCCCGGGGTCAGACACAGAGTGAATCTCCCTCCACACCGTCCCATCACACACTCCCGGGGTCAGACACAGAGTGAATCTCCCTCCACACCGTCCCATCACAGACTCCCGGGGTCAGACACAGAGTGAATCTCCCTCCACACCGTCCCATCACACACTCCCGGGGTCAGACAGAGAGTCAATCTCCCTCCACAATGTCCCATCACACACTCCCGGGGTCAGACACAGAGTGAATCTCCCTCCACACCGTCCCATCACACACTCCCGGGGTCAGACACAGAGTGAATCTCCCTCCACACCGTCCCATCACACATTCCCGGGGTCAGACAGAGAGTCAATCTCCCTCCACAACGTCCCATCACACACTCCCGGGGTCAGACACAGAGTGAATCTCCCTCCACACCGTCCCATCACACACTCCCGGGGTCAGACACAGAGTGAATCTCCCTCCACACTGTCCCATCACACACTCGTGGGGTCAGACACAGAGTGAAGCTCCCTGCACACCGTCCCATCACACACTCCCGGGGTCAGACACAGAGTGAATCTCCCTCCACACCGTCCCATCACACACTCCCGGGGTCAGACACAGAGTGAATCTCCCTCCACACCGTCCCATATCACTTTCCCGGGGTCAAACAAGGAATGAAGTTCCCCTTATACTGTTGAATCACACACTCACAGGGCACAGATGAGCACTGAGTGAAGCTTTCTCCTCACAGTCCCAACGCACGTTCCCAGGGCATCGTACAGAGTGTGTTATTCATTAATACCCTCTGTGTGTACAAAATAACAAGGATGGAGTCATGCTGTGAGAGACACATTTAATGTTGTTGAACAACAGCTTTCTCTTCCTCGTTACTTCACATGGTCCTTCAGGAATTCAAATGACGGTTTAAATTGGAATTGTGCTGCTGGTATAATTCTCTGGAAAGCAATTCTTTTTTGGAGAGCAATTGGGATTCTTAAATAAAAAATACATATAAGACATGATTTTGGTAAAATATGTGCATGAAGGAGTACAATGGGGCCCAGGTGTCTGTGTGTATCGGTGTTCGGCAGGTTCACTGATTGTAGTCAAGGTGCTGAGGGAGAGGAGACACTGAGGGACGGTGTGAGGGAGCTGGATTAACGTCAGTGGGGATATAGTCAGTGACACAGGGCGCTGGGGGAGAGGGGACACTGAGAGACGGTGTGAGGGAGCTGGATTAACGTCAGTGGGGATATAGTCAGTGACACAGGGCGCTGGGGGAGAGGGGACACTGACAGATGGTGTGAGGGAGCTGGATTAACGTCAGTGGGGATACAGTCAGTGACACGGCGATGGGGAGAGTGGTCTCTGAGGGACGGTGTGAGGGAGCTGGATACAGTCAGTGACACAGGACACTGAGGGAGAGGAGACACTGAGAGACGGTGTGAGGGAGCTGGATTAACGTCAGTGGGGATACAGTCAGTGACCCAGGGCACTGGGGGAGTGGGGTCACTGAGGGACGGTGTGAGGGAGATGGATTAACGTCAGTGGGGATACAGTCAGTGGCACAGGGCGCTGGGGGAGAGGGGACACTGACAGATGGTGTGAGGGAGCTGGATTAACGTCAGTGGGGATACAGTCAGTGACACAGGGCACTGAGGGAGAGGGGTCACTGAGGGACGGTGTGAGGGACCGGGATTAACGTCAGTGGGGATACAGTCAGTGGCACGGCACTGGGGAGAGGGACACTGACAGATGGTGTGAGTGAGCTGGATTAACATCAGTGGGGATACAGTCAGTGACACAGGGCGCTGGGGGAGAGGGGTCACTGAGAGACGGTGTGAGGGAGCTGGATTAACATCAGTGGGGATACAGTCAGTGACACAGGGCGATGGGGGAGAGGAGTCACTGAGGGACGGTGTGAGGGAGCTGGATTAACGTCAGTGGGGATACAGTCAGTGACACGGCACTGAGGGAGAGGGATCACTGAGGGACGGTGTGAGGGAGCTGGATTAACGTCAGTGGGGATACAGTCAGTGACACAGGGCGATGGGGGAGAGGAGTCACTGAGGGACGGTGTGAGGGAGCTGGATTAACGTCAATGGGGATACAGTCAGTGACGCAGGGCGCTGGGAGAGAGGGGTCACTGAGGGACGGTGTGAGGGAGCTGGATTAATGTCAGTGGGGATACAGTCAGTGACAGGACGATGGGGAGAGGGGTCACTGAGAGACGGTGTGAGGGAGCTGGATTAATGTCAGTGGGGATACAGTCAGTGACAGGACGATGGGGAGAGGGGTCACTGAGGGACGGTGTGAGGGAGCTGGATTAATGTCAGTGGGGATACAGTCAGTGACAGGACGTTGGGGAGAGGGGTCACTGAGGGACGGTGTGAGGGAGCTGGATTAATGTCAGTGGGGATGCAGTCAGTGACAGGACGATGGGGAGAGGGGTCACTGAGAGACAGTGTGAGGGAGCTGGATTAATGTCGATAGTTCCATTTAATATCAAAGAATGTATACAATATACAACCTGAAACTCATGTTCTTCACAGACATCCATGAAAACAGAAGAGTGCCCCTAATGAATGAGTGACAGTGAAAACGTTGGAACTCCAAAGCCCCCTACTCACCCCCCCCAGGCACAAGCAGCAGCAAAACTCCGACCCCCTTCCCCTGTGCACTTCAGCCCCCTCCACCCTCCAAACAAGCAATAGCAAAGCCCCCAAGAGAGACCATGATCTACAATATAACAAAACCTGATTGTTCACCCAAGAATTGGATATGCCACAGGTGCACTCCCTCTACCTCTCTCCTCTCTCCCTCTCCCTCCCCTCTCTCTCTCCCTCTCCCCCTCTCTCTCCCTCTCCCCCTCTCTCTCCCTCTCCCCCTCTCTCCCTCCCCTCTCTCCCCCTCTCTCCTCTCTCCTCCCCCTCTCCTCTCTCCCTCCCCCTCTCTCTCCTCTCTCCCCCTCTCTCTCCTCTCTCCCTCCCCCTCTCTCTCCTCTCTCCCTCTCCCCCCTCTTGCTCTCCCCCTCTCTCTCCCTCCCCCTCTCTCTCTCCCTCCCCCTCCCTCCCCCTCTCTCTCTCCCTCCCCTCTCCCTCCCCCCTCTCTCCCCTCTCTCTCACCTCCCTCCCCCTCTCTCTCCTCTCTCCCTCCCCCTCTCTCTCCTCTCTCCCTCTCCCCCTCTCTCTCCTCTCTCCCTCTCCCCCCTCTTGCTCTCCCCCTCTCTCTCCCTCCCCCTCTCTCTCCTCTCTCCCCCTCTCTCTCCTCTCTCCCTCCCCCTCTCTCTCCCTCCCCCTCTCTCCCTCCCCCTCTCTCCCCCTCTCTCCCTCTCCCCCTCTCTCTTCCTCTCCCCCCTCTCTCCCTCTCCCTCTCTCTCTTCCTCCCCTCTCCCTCCCCCTCTCTCCCCTCTCTCTCCCTCCCCCTCTCTCTCCTCTCTCCCTCCCCCTCTCTCTCCTCTCTCCCTCTCCCCCTCTTGCTCTCCCCTCTCTCTCCCTCCCCCTCTCTCTCTCCCTCCCCCCTCCCCCTCTCTCTCTCCCTCCCCTCTCCCTCCCCCCTCTCTCCCCTCTCTCTCACCTCCCTCCCCCTCTCTCTCCTCTCTCCCTCCCCCTCTCTCTCCTCTCTCCCTCTCCCCCTCTTGCTCTCCCCCTCTCTCTCCCTCCCCCTCTCTCTCTCCCTCCCCCTCCCTCCCCCTCTCTCTCCCTCCCCCCCTCTCTCTCCCTCCCCCCTCTGTCTCCTTTCTCCCTCCCCCTTCTCTCTCTCCTCTCTCCCCCTCTCTCTCCTCTCTCCCCCCCTCCTCTCCCCCTCTCTCTCCTGACTCCCTCCCCCCTCTGCCCCTCCCCCCTCTCTCCTCTCCTCCCTCTCTCTCTCTTCCCCCTCTCCCTCCCTCCCTCTCCCCCTCCCTCTCTCTCCTCCCTCTCTCTCTCTTCCCGCTCTCCCTCTCTCCCTCCCCCTCTCTCCCTCTCCTCTTTCTTTCCCCTCCCTCTCTCTTTCCCCTCCCTCTCCCCCTCTCCTCTCTCTCACCCCTCCCCCTCTTAATAAAGGGTCAGAGAGGTGTCACATAGTGAGAGGGGAGACTATCAAGGCAACAAAAATACTCGCTGATTTACCATGTTAAAGTCTGTTGTGTCACTTCCTCCCCAAGTTTTCCAAGTTCTCTGACTCAAGAGTCAACAACAAAATCTTCGCACCGATGTGAGAGAGAGAGTTCAATCCAGGTACAGAAGCCTCCGATGGCTGATCCGCTATTCCATTTTCCCAATATTCGGGACACTTCGGTCAGGCATAGCACTGGCTTGCCCTCATGGCCACAAAGCCTTGGAATCTCTTCTTGTAGTCTCGATATATCGGAAAATGGCTGGTCGGTGAGGGGGAACCGTCGTAGTAAAGGACTGAAGTTTGAGTGCAGTTGTCGACAGGGATTTCGACAGATCCAAGGAGGAATGGAATTTAGCTTTTTCCTTGTGGGTGTCTGGAATATGCTACTGGGGTGGTGGTTGAGGCAAATGTAATAGAGGTGTTTCAGAGGGTCTTAGGTGGGCAGAGGCTGAAGGGATGTGGACTACACACAGGCGGAGGGGATCAAGTCTCGCTGTTTTAATGGCACAACATTGTGGGCCAAAGGGCCTGTACCTCTGCTGTAGTGTGGTGGTCTCATCCATACCAGTCCATCTGCCTACCCGAGCGAGACTCATTTACCCACCTTAGACACACACCCTTTCCTGTTCATATACCTGTCAGAATGTGTCACTGCTTGGTGCGACAACTGCTGTGCTCGTGACTTCGCGAGAAACCGCAGAGAGGAGGAATCAAATTTCACTCTTTCCTTGCAACTTCTCAGGCACCCCTAAGTGGCCCAAGGAGAGCATCCAGCACTTGAAGAGAGAGGAGGGAGAGTCCTTGGCTCTCCAGTGCAACCCTCCGCCCAGCATGGCGTCCTCTATGATCATCTGGATGACGAGCAGTGAGTAACCCCTCCCGCCCGCCCGCCCGCGCCCTCATCCCGTGTGCTTCTTCAGGGATGAATCCTAAATGGGGCTTCCGGCTTTTACTGTCTCCCGCAGAGATGTTCAATATCAAGCGGAATGAGCGAATATCGCAGGGTCAGGATGGGAACCTGTACTTCTCCAACCTGCAGGTGGGTGATAGCCTGGAGGACTACACCTGCTACGCCCAGATCCCAGGCACACGCACCATTATCCAGAAGGAACCCATCGCACTTGAAGTCACCACGTGTGAGTAGCCCTTCTCTGACGAGATCTATTGTAGAGACTACCACTTCTCTCTGGTGCTCTTCCTCCCTCCACGCTCCCCTCCCATCAGATTACCTCCTCTTCGTCCCACCTTCTCCCTCATCTGCCAGCTTATACTCCTTATCTTAACCAAACCTCCTTATTCTGGCTTCTGCCCTCTTCCTTTCCAGTCCTGATTCAGGGTCTCTGACCAAAATGTCGACTGTTTATTCCCCTCCTTTCCTCCAGCATTTTGTGTGTGTGTTGCTCCCGTGTCTCCACACTGTAAAACTGCCCTTGTTGACCAGATTTCTGCACACCCGCTCAGCCACAACCCTCTCCTGCCCTTCAAGCAGTCTCAGCGGCGTCTGGTGAAGAGAGAATTGTTGTGGGTTCCGTGTGTCTGTCTGTCTCCCCCTGCTGTCTAGCCTGCGTCTGTGCAGCGTGGCAGACTGAACGACTGGGGCGATCTCTACTGCACACACACACACACACACACACACACACAAAACGCTTGGAGGAACTCGAGGGCACCTTCTGAGGGTCATGACCTGTCGACATTGCGAGCTGAAACCCTGATGAAGACTCTCAGCCTGATACGTCAACTGTTTATTCTCCAGAGATGCTGTTGGTCCAGTGTTTTATTTATTTGCAGATGCAGTGTGGAATAGGCCCTCATGGTCCTTAGAGCCACACCACTCCAGAACCCCTGCCAAACCCGATTTTACCCTAATCCCGGGACAATTTACAATTGCCCATTGACCTACTAACCGGTATGTCTTTGGACTGTGGGAGGAAACTGGAGAACCAAGAATGGGGCTGCCAGGAGTGAACTCTGAACTCTGACGCCCAGAGCTGCAATAGTGTCGTGCAAACTGCTACGCTACTGTGGCACTCTTTTGTGTGTGTTCCGCTGAATTACCAGCCTCTTGTGTGAGAAACTGAGAGGTTGCCCCCCCCACGCCCCACCTCCTCCCTTCCACCCTCTGCTGTCCTCCTCCCACTGTCCCTACGCTCTCCGCGCCCTCGCTTGCCCTGTCCCCTTGCTCACGCCTCCTGCCCCTGTCTTCCCTCTGCTCCCTCAATCTCCCCGTCCCTTGCTCCCCAGCCCCCTCTCCTCTCCGCTCCTCACTCCCTTTCTCTGCCATACTCTCACCACTCCCTCCGCCCCCACGACTCCTCCCTTGCTCATTCACCCCTCCCTCTTCCCCCTCAATCCCCCACCTCCCCTTGCTTTCCTGCCCCTCCTGTCTCCCCCCCCTCACTTGCCCCACTCGTACCCTGCTCGCCTGCTCACTAATCGCACCCCTCCCCACGTCTCCGCTGCCCGCTGGCTGCCCCTCACTGACGGTCTTCGTTCCCCTGCAGCAAACTCCGTGAAGCTCCGGAAGCCGCGGCTGCTGCATCCCAGGGGTTCCAGCAGCTCCCGGCTGGCTCTCCGAGGGCACCCGCTGTACCTGGAGTGCTTCGCAGAAGGGCTGTGAGTATCTTGATGGCAGTGCCCAGGGCTGGGGCACAGCACCAGAGCCGGTCTAGGGCAGGGAAGGGTGGGTGACAAGCGAGGGAGTTGAGTGTGGAGTAGGGCAGGAGTGGTGTTTTCGAAGGGCTGTTATGATCGCAGTGGCCGGGGCCCAGGCGGCTCTGGGGCAGGGAGGGTGGGAGCTGGTCTGAGTGACTGGATGTGGGGTGGGGTGAGAGTGAAGCTCTGCAGAGGGGCTGAGAGTATTTTGGGGCCAGGCCTGTGGAACGGTAGAATGATTTGGATGGCGGGGTGGTGGTCGGGGGGGAGCTGGATTTGGAGAGGACGGAATAGTTTGGATCACATCATATCATGGGAAACTTTTCTCTTTGAACCAGTTCTTCCCTCTGACGATACTTTAACTCAGACCCTGGGGTAACATCAGTAGAACGCTGCCTGGGACAACTGGAATCACCAGGAGCTAGCTGTCGTTGTGACAATCAGGGAAATCTGCAGATGAAAACTGGCAGTTCACAGATACCGGAGTTGACGTCTCCATAATGTGAGAGCGAACAGTGATTCAGAATCATATCACTGACTCACGTGAGGTGAAATTCATTGATTTTCAGCAGCAGCACAGTGCAGATAAATAAAAGTTACAAAAGATTTCGGAAGTAATTGGTGCAAACAAAAAGGAATAAAGAGGTGGTGTTCGTGGGTTCATGAACCACTCAGAAATCTGGTAGTGGAGGTGAAGACACCAGTGTGGACTCTTGTACACCTCACTGTTAGTAACAAGAGGAGATATGTACCCTCATGGTGAGGGTCCTTAGTGATGTTGTGCTCGTGATAGAGGTGGCTACATCTACACCTTCTGCACCCCCTTGTTCTGCTGTGCAGTGATGCCTCCGAGCATGGGATCATCGGAGGCTGCAGCCAGTAGAAAATTTACAGACTATCTGGTGACATAGTAACTCTCCTCAAAATTCTAACAAAGCGGTTTGTTGGATCCAGGATAGATCCTCTGAGATGTTGACACCCCCCCCCCCACCCCCCGGAACTTGAAGCTGCTCACCCCTTCCACTGCTGATGCGCTGATGAGGACCAGTGTGCGCTCTCCCAACCTCAGAGGAGATTGACCAGGATGTTGCCTGGAGTAGAGAGCATGTCTGTCGTTCACTGTGTAAGGCACCAGCTGCATGGTAGAAATCCCGAGTGTCGTGAAGTGTGTGAAGTTACCACTACTGGAGAGAAGGATCTTGGGAAACTGGAGGTTCTGAAGGTCACCTGGACCATGGTTCTGAAAAAGGTGGCTGAAGAGATTACGGAGGCATTAGGCATTAGTAATGATATTTCAAGAATCACTAGATTCTGGAATGGTTCTGGAAGACTGGAAAATTGCGAATGTCTCTCCACTTTTCAAGAAGGGAGAGGGGCAGAAGGAAGGAAGCTATGGGCTAGTCTCACCTCCGTGGCTGGGAAGGTGTTGGAGTCGATTTTTAAGGACGTGGTTTCGGGGTACTTGGAGGCCATAGTCAGAATGGCCTCAAGGGAATTTCCCTCGAGGGAAAATCTTGCCTGAAAAGCCTGTTGGAATTCTTTGAAGAAATTACAAGCAGGATAGACAAAAGAGAATCGGTACTTGGATTTTCAGAAGGCCTTTGACAAGGTGCCACACATGAGGCTGCTTAACAAGCTCCAAACACAAGATTCTAGCATGGATAAAGCAGAGGCTGACTAGCAGGAGGCAAAGAGTGGGGATAAAAGGGAGCCCTTTCTGGCTGGCTGCCAGTGACTAGCGGTGTTCCACAGGGGCCTGTGTCGGAACTGATTCTTTTTATGTTATATGTCAATGATTTGGATAATGGAATTGATGGCTTTGCTGCAAAGTTTGCAGACAACATGAAGATAGGAGGGAGGGGCAGGTAGTTTTGAGGAAGAAGCGAGGTTACAGAAGGACTTAGACCAATTAGGAGAATGGGCAAAGAAGTGGCAGATGGAATTCAGTGTCAGGAAGTGTATGGTCAGGCACTTTGGTAGAAGAAGTGATAAGGTTAACTATTTTCTAAATGAGAGAAAATGCAAAAAAACTGAGGTGCAAAGGGACTTGGGAGTGCTTGTTCAGATTTCCCTAAAGGCTGATTTGCAGGTCGAGCCTGTGGTGAGGAAGGCAAACGTGAGGTTAGAGTTTATCTCAAGAGGGCTGGAATATAAAAGCAAGACTTCATGAAGCTCTTGCCATGTCTTGCTCGGAGTACCGTGAGCGGTTTTGGGCCCCTGATCTGAGAAAGGATGTGCTGCTGAAACTGGACAGGGTTCAAAGGAGGCCCACAAAAATAATTCCCGGGTTTGAATACTTGTCATATGAAGAACGTTTAATTGCTCTGGGCCTGTGCTCACTGGAATTCAGAAAAATAAGAGGTGACCTCATTGAAACCTGTTGAATGGTGAAAGGCCTCGATAGAGTGGAAATGGAGAGGATGTTTCCTCTGGTGGGAGAGTCTGAAGAGCAGACGGCATGGCCTCAGAATGGAGGGAAGTCCTTTTAGAACGGAGCTGAGGAAGGATTTTGTTAGCCTGTGAGTGGAATTCACTGCCACATGCCAAGTCATTGGGTACGTTTAAGGCAGAGGATGATAGTTCCTTGATTGGTCAGGGCATGGAGGGATACGGGGAGAAGGCAGGAGATTTGGGCTGAGAGGAATATTGGATCATGATGAAATGGCAGAGCAGACTCGATGGGCCAAATAGCCTAATTCTGCTTCCAAGCTAGGGCTTTTCTCTTTGGAGCGAAGGAGGATGCAAGGTGACTTGAAAGAGGCATAAAATGGACAGATCGAGTGGACAGCCAGAGACCTTTTCCAAAAGGCAAATAGGAGGGAACATAATCTTCAGGTGATCAGAGGCAAACATGGGGAAGGGGGATGTCAGAGATAAGTTTTTTACATAGAATGCCCTGTTATAGGTGATTATAAAGCATTAGGAGCACTTAAGAACCTCTTAGAAAGGTGGGCAGCTATGTGGGAGGGAAGGATTAGATTCATCTTCTAGTAGGTTAAAGGTCAGCACATCATGGGCTGAAGGGCCTGGACTGTGCTGCAGTCTTCTCTGTTCAGTGAGCTGATCTGCCAGGAGGTGTCTGACTTGGCATACGTTGCTGGGATCAGAGAATCCTCTGTTCTCAGGACGAACGGAACGATTAGACAATGCTTCATTACATTGCTGCTCAGGATGAACACGGCCAAGAATCTTTCCATCCTTCCTGCGGTGCCAAATCCGCAGAGGGATGGAACTCGTCCCGTGAAAGATCTCTGGTTGTGATGGATGGGTCTGTCAGGGAGCACCCTCCCCACTGCCAGTTCAGCCGAGGTCTTGGTGCATGGTTCCGAAATCCCCTGCACCGTGGGATCAGGAGCGTGGCACTAAAGAACTTGAGGAGCAGGCTTTCAAACCCTTCCATAGTAAGCCTGGTACATGTACTCCTTCAGGCAGAGCCAACTTAGCAGTCCTGGTGCAGGGTAATTAAAGGTTAACTTGCAGGTTGAATCACAGTAAGGAAAGCGAATGCAATGTTATCATTCATTTTGAGAGGACTAGAATTTAAAAGCAAGGATGTAATGCTGAGGCTTTGAAAAAGCACTGGTCAGGCCGCATTTGGGGGGTTGGGAGCAGTATCTAAGAAAAAATGTGCTAGCATCAGAGAGGATCTAGAGGAGGTTCATGATAATGATTCTGGGAATAAAAGGGTTAACATATGAGGAACGTTTGATGGCTCAGGGCCTGTACTCACTGGGGTTTAGAAGAATGAGAGGGATCTCATTGATACCTATCGAATGTTAAAAGGCCTAGACAGAGTGAGTATTTCCTATAATGGGAGGGTCCAGGACCAGAGGGCACAGTCACAGAAAAGAGGGTTGTCTATCTAGAGTGTTAATGAGGAGGGGTTTCTTCAGCCCAAGGGTGGTGAATCTGTGGACTGTTGCCACAGGCAGCTGTGGAGGCCAGGTCATAGGGAGTATTTAAAGCGGAGGTTGGTAAGTTCTTGATTAGTCAGGGTATCAGTTATGGGGAGAAGACAGGAGAATGGGGATGAGAGAGATAATAAATCAGCCATGGCAAAGAAGACCTGATGGGCTGAAATGGCCTAATTCTGCTCCCATGGTTTGGTTATATGCTGCCTGCTCTATACAGTTGGGTCCTCAGGGTGACAGTGAGAGGAATCTCTAGCCAAGCCTTGTGTTGTCCATGCACAGCCCGACTCCCACCGTGCAATGGGACAGGCTTGACGGGATCCTTCCCAGCGGTCGCCTCAGCTACGAGAACTTCAACAAGACCCTGAAGATTGCGGAGGTGGTGGAGGAAGATCACGGGGAGTACCGCTGCATCGCCAGGAACGGGCAGGGTCAGGCCAAGCACACCTTCAGCGTCTCCGTGGAGGGTAAGTGGGGTTCCTCACCCTCACACGTCGCCTCGCACTCTAGCTCTTCACCAGCCCACATTCCCATAATCCTGCCCACCCACCTTCCCCTCTTCTTCTGCATCCTCCAGACCCTCCCATTCTCTCCCAGACCCTCCCATTCTCAACCAGACCCTCCCATTCTCTCCCAGACCCTCCCATTCTCCTCCAGACCCTCCCATTCTCCTCCAGACCCTCCCATTCTCCTCCAGACCCTCCCATACTCCTCCAGACCCTCCCTTTCTCCTCCAGACCCTCCCATTCTCCTCCAGACCCTCCCATTCTTCTCCAGACCCTCCCTTTCTCCTCCAGACCTTCCCATTCACCTCCAGACCCTCCCTTTCTCCTCCAGACCCTCCCATTCTCTCCCAGAACCTCCCATTCTCCTCCAGACCCTCCCATTCTCCTCCAGACCCTCCCATTCTCCTCCAGACCCTCCCTTTCTCCTCCAGACCCTCCCATTCTCTCCCAGACCCTCCCATTCTCCTCCAGACCCTCCCTTTCTCCTCCAGACCCTCCCATTCTCCCCCAGACCCTTCCATTCTCCTCCAGACCCTCCCTTTCTCCTCCAGACGCTCCCTTTCTAACCCAGACCCTCCCTTTCTCTCCCAGACCCTCCCTTTCTCTCCCAGACCCTCCCTTTCTCCTCCAGACTCTCCCCCAGACCCTCCTTCTACCCCAGACCCTCCCATTCTCCCCCAGACCCTCCCATTCTCCTCCAGACCCTCCCATTCTCCTCCAGACCCTCCCTTTCTCCTCCAGACCCTCCCATTCTACTCCAGACCCTCCCTTTCTCCTCCAGACCCTCCCATTCTCTCCCAGACCCTCCCATTCTCCTCCAGACCCTCCCATTCTCCCCCAGACCCTCCCTTTCTACCCCAGACCCTTCCATTCTCCTCCAGACCATCCCTTTCTCCTCCAGACCCTCCCTTTCTACCCCAGACCCTCCCTTTCTACCCCAGACCCTCCCTTTCTCAGACCCTCCCTTTCTCCTCCAGACCCTCCCATTCTCCCCCAGACCCTCCCATTCTCCTCCAGACCCTCCCATTCTCCTCCAGACACTCCCATTCTCCCCCAGACCCTCCCTTTTTACCCCAGACCCTCCCTTTCTCCCCCAGACCCTCCCTTTCTCTCCCAGACCCCCCCTTTCTCTCCCAGACCCTCCCTTTCTCCTCCAGACCCTCCCTTTCTCCCCAGACCCTCCCTTTCTACCCCAGACCCTCCCTTTCTCCCTCAGACCCTCCCTTTCTCCTCCAGACCCTCCCATTCTCCCCCAGACCCTCCCTTTCTACTCCACACCCTCCCTTTCTCCCCCAGACCCTCACTTTCTCCTCCAGACCCACCCATTCTCTCCCAGACCCTCCTATTCTCCTCCAGACCCTCCCTTTCTCCCCCAGACCCTCCCTTTCTCCCCCAGACCCTTCCTTTCTACCCCAGACTCTCCCTTTCTCCCCCAGACCCTCCCTTTCTCCCCACAGACGCTCCCTTTCTCCTCCAGACCCTGCCTTTCTCCTCCAGACCCACCCATTCTACTCCAGACCCTCCCATTCTCCTCCAGACCCTCCCATTCTCCCCCAGACCCTCCCTTTCTACCCCAGACCCTCCCTTTCTCCCCCAGAACCTCCCTTTCTCACCCAGACCCTCCCTTTCTCCCAGACCCTCCCTTTCTCCCAGACCCTCCCTTTCTCTCCCAGACCCTCCCTTTCTCTCCCAGACCCTCCCTTTCTCCTCCAGACCCTCCCTTTCTCCCCCAGACCCTCCCTTTCTACCCCAGACCCTCCTATTCTCTCCCAGACCCTCCTATTCTCTCCCAGACCCTCCCTTTCTCCTCCAGACCCTCCTATTCTCCTCCAGACACTCCTATTCTCCTCCAGACCCACCCTTTCTCCCCCAGACCCTCCCTTTCTACCCCAGACCCTCCTTTTCTCCCCAGACCCTCCCATTCTCCTCCAGACACTCCCTTTCTCCTCCAGACCCTCCCTTTATCCTCCAGACCCACCCATCCTCCAGACCCTCCCTTTCTCCTCCAGACCCTCCCTTTCTCCTCCAGACCCTCCCATTCTCCCCCAGACCCTCCCATTCTCCACCAGACTCTCCCTTTCTCCTCCAGACCCCCCCTTTCTACACCAGACCCTCCCATTCTCCCCCAGACCCTCCCATTCTCCCCGACCGCCCAGACCCTCCCTTTCTACCCCAGACCCTCCCTTTCTCCCCCAGACGCTCCCTTTCTCCCCCAGACCCTCCCTTTCTCTCCCAGACCCTCCTATTCTCTCCCAGACCCTCCTATTCTCTCTCAGACCCTCCCTTTCTCCTCCAGACCCTCCTATTCTCCTAAAGACCCTCCCTTTCTCCCCCAGACCTTCCCTTTCTACCCCAGATCCTCCCTTTCTCCCCCAGACCCTCCCTTTCTCCCCCAGACCCTCCCTTTCTCCCCCAGACCCTCCCTTTCTCCCCCAGGCCCTCCCTTTCTCCCCCAGACCATCCCTTTCTCCTCCAGACCCTCCCTTTCTCCTCCAGACCCACCCATTCTCCTCCAGACTCTCCCTTTCTCCTCCAGACCCTCCCTTTCTCCTCCAGACCCTCCCATTCTCCCCCAGACCCTCCCATTCTCCTCCAGACCCTCCCATTCTCCTCCAGACCCCCCCTTTCTACCCCAGACCCTCCCTTTCTACCCCAGACCCTCCCTTTCTCCCCCAGACCCTCCCATTCTCCCCCAGACCCTCCCTTTCTACCCCAGACCCTCCCTTTCTACCCCAGACCCTCCCTTTCTACCCCAGACCCTCCCTTTCTCCCCCAGACCCTCCCTTTCTCCTCCAGACCCTCCCATTCTCCCCCAGACCCTCCCTTTCTACCCCACACACTCCCTTTCTCCCCCAGACCCTCCCTTTCTCCTCCAGACCCACCCATTCTCTCCCAGACCCTCCCATTCTCCTCCAGACCCTCCCATTCTCTCCCAGACCCTCCCATTCTCTCCCAGACCCTCCCATTCTCTCCCAGACCCTCCTATTCTCCTCCAGACCCTCCCATTCTCCCCCAGACCCTCCCATTCTCCTCCAGACCCTCCCTTTCTCCTCCAGACCCCCCCTTTCTACCCCAGACCTTCCCTTTCTCCCCCAGACCCTCCCTTTCTCCCCCAGACCCTCCCATTCTCCCCCAGACCCTCCCTTTCTACCCCAGACCCTCCCTTTCTACCCCAGACCCTTTCTCCCCCAGACCCTCCCTTTCTCCTCCAGACCCTCCCATTCTCCCCCAGACCCTCCCTTTCTACCCCACACCCTCCCTTTCTCCCCCAGACCCTCCCTTTCTCCTCCAGACCCACCCATTCTCTCCCAGACCCTCCCATTCTCCTCCAGACCCTCCCATTCAATCCCAGACCCTCCCATTCTCTCCCAGACCCTCCCATTCTCTCCCAGACCCTCCTATTCTCCTCCAGACCATCCCATTCACCTCCAGAACCTCCCATTCTCCTCCAGACCCTCCCATTCTCTCCCAGACCCTCCCATTCTCTCCCAGACCCTCCTATTCTCCTCCAAACCCTCCCATTCTCCTCCAGACCCTCCCATTCTCCTCCAGACCCTCCCATTCTCCTCCAGACCCTCCCATTCTCCTCCAGACCCTCCCATTCTCCTCCAGACCCTCCCATTCTCCTCCAGACCCTCCCATTCTCTCCCAGACCCTACTATTCTCCTCCAGACCCTCCTATTCTCCTCCAGACCCTCCCATTCACCTCCAGACCCTCCCATTCTTCTCCAGACCCTCCCTTTCTCCTTCAGACCCTTCCATTTTCCTCCAGACCCTCCCATTCTCCCCAGACCCGCCCTTTCTCCAGAACCTCCCTTTTCCTGACCCTCCTGTTCTCCTTCAGACCCTCCCTTTCTCCTCCAGACCCTCCCTTTCTCCTTCAGACCCTTCCATTTTCCTCCAGACCCTCCCATTCTCCCCAGACCCGCCCTTTCTCCAGAACCTCCCTTTTCCTGACCCTCCTGTTCTCCTTCAGACCCTCCCTTTCTCCTCCAGACCCTCCCTTTCTCCTCCAGACCCTCCCTTTCTCCTCCAGACTCTCCCTTTCTCCAGACCCTCCCATTCTCTCCCAGACCCTCCAGACCCTTCCATTCTCCTTCAGACCCTCCCTTTCTCCAGACCCTCCCTTTCTCCTCCAGACCCTCCCTTTCTCCAGACCCTCCCATTTTCCTCCAGACCCTCCCGTTCTCCCCAGACCCTCCCTTTCTACCCCAGACCCTCCCTTTCTACCCCAGACCCTCCCTTTCTACCCCAGACCCTCCCTTTCTCCTCCAGACCCTCCCTTTCTCCTCCAGACCCTACCATTCTCCCCCAGACCCTCCCTTTCTCCTCCAGACCCTCCCATTCTCCAGACCCTCCCATTCTCCTCCAGACCCTCCCATTCTCCTCCAGACCCTCCCATTCTCCTTGAGACCCTCTCATTCCCCTTGAGACCCTCCCATTCTCCTCCAAACCCACCCATTCTCCTCCAGGCCCACCCATTCTCTCCCAGACCCTCCCATTCTCCTCCAGACCCTCCCATTCTCCCCCCGGACCCTCCCTTTCTCCTCCAGAACCTCCCTTTCTCCTCCAGACCCTCCCTTTCTCCTCCAGACCCTCCCTGTCTCCTCCAGACCCTCCTATTCTCCTCCAGACCCCCCCTTTCTCCAGACCCTCCCATTCTCCTCCAGACCCCCCCTTTCTCCTCCATACCCACCCATTCTCCTTCAGGCCCTCCCATTCTCCCCCCAGACCCTCCCATTCTCCCCCCAGACCCTCCCATTCTCCCCCCAGACCCTCCCTTTCTCCTCCAGACCCTCCCTTTCTCCTCCAGACCCTCCTATTCTCCTCCAGACCCTCCCATTCTCCTCCAGACCCTCCCATTCTCCTCCAGACACTCCCTTTCTCCTCCAGATCCTCCCATTCTCCTCCAGACCCCCCCATTCTCCTCCAGACCCCCCCTTTCTCCAGACCCTCCCATTCTCTCCCAGACCCTCCCATTCTCCTCCAGACCCTCCCATTCTCCTTCAGACCCTCCCTTTCTCCTCCAGACCCTCCCATTCTCTCCCAGACCCTCCCATTCTCTCCCAGACCCTCCCATTCTCCTCCAGACCCTCCCATTCTCCTCCAGACCCTCCCATTCTCCTCCAGACCCTCCCATTCTCCTCCAGACCCTCCCATTCTCCTCCAGACCCTCCCTTTCTCCTCCAGACCCTCCCATTCTCCTCCAGACCCTCCCTTTCTCCTCCAGACCCTCCCTTTCTCCTCCAGACCCACCCATTCTCCTCCAGACCCTCCCATTCTCCTCCAGACCCTCCCATTCTCCCCCAGACCCTCCCTTTCTACCCCAGACCCTCCCTTTCTCCCCCAGACCCTCCCTTTCTCTCCCAGACCCTCCCTTTCTCTCCCAGACCCTCCCTTTCTCCTCCAGACCCTCCCTTTCTCCCCCAGACCCTCCCTTTCTACCCCAGACCCTCCCTTTCTACCCCAGACCCTCCCTTTCTCCCTCAGACCCTCCCTTTCTCCTCCAGACCCTCCCATTCTCCTCCAGACCCTCCCATTCTCCTTGAGACTCTCCTCCAGACCCTCCCATTCTCCCCAGACCCACCCATTCTCCTCCAGACCCTCCCTTTCTCCTCCAGACCCTCCCTTTCTCCTCCAGACCCTCCCATTCTTCTCCAGACCCTCCCATTCTCCTCCAGACCCTCCTATTCTCTCCCAGACCCTCCTATTCTCTCCCAGACCCTCCCTTTCTCCTCCAGACCCTCCTATTCTCCTCCAGACCCTCCCTTTCTCCCCCAGACCCTCCCTTTCTACCCCAGACCATTTCTCCCCCAAACCCTCCCTTTCTCCCCCAGACCCTCCCTTTCTCCTCCAGACCCTCCCTTTATCCTCCAGACCCACCCATTCTCTTCCAGACCCTCCCTTTCTGCTCCAGACCCTCCCTTTCTCCTCCAGACCCTCCCATTCTCCCCCAGACCCTCCCATTCTCCTCCAGACCCTCCCTTTCTCCTCCAGACCCCCCCTTTCTACACCAGACCCTCCCATTGTCCCCCAGACCCTCCCATTCTCCCCATACCCCCCAGACCCTCCCTTTCTCCCCCAGACCCTCCCTTTCTCCCCCAGACCCTCCCTTTCTCCCCCAGACCCTCCCTTTCTCTCCCAGACCCTCCCTTTCTCTCCCAGACCCTCCCTTTCTCTCCCAGACTCTCCTCCAGACCCTCCCTTTCTCCCCCAGACCCTCCCTTTCTACCCCTGACCCTCCCTTTCTGCTCCAGACCCTCCCTTTCTCCTCCAGACACTCCCATTCTCCCCCAGACCCTCCCTTTCTCCTCCAGACCCTCCCTTTATCCTCCAGACCCACCCATTCTCCTCCAGACCCTCGCTTTCTGCTCCAGACCCTCCCTTTCTCCTCCAGACCCTCCCATTCTCCCCCAGACCCTCCCATTCTCCTCCAGACCCTCCCTTTCTCCTCCAGACCCCCCCTTTCTACACCAGACCCTCCCATTGTCCCCCAGACCCTCCC
The DNA here is from genome assembly GCF_030144855.1 of Hypanus sabinus. Lineage (NCBI taxonomy): Eukaryota > Metazoa > Chordata > Chondrichthyes > Myliobatiformes > Dasyatidae > Hypanus > Hypanus sabinus. Next base: position 28,999,916 of record NC_082729.1, on the reverse strand, counting down.
ATTCTCCCCCATACCCCCCAGACCCTCCCTTTCTACCCCAGACCCTCCCTTTCTCCCCCAGACCCTCCCTTTCTCCCCCAGACCCTCCCTTTCTCCCCCAGACCCTCCCTTTCTCTTCCAGACCCTCCCTTTCTCTCCCAGACCCTCCCTTTCTCTCCCAGACTCTCCTCCAGACCCTCCCTTTCTCCCCCAGACCCTCCCTTTCTACCCCTGACCCTCCCTTTCTACCCCAGACCCTCCCTTTCTCCCTCAGACCATCCCTTTCTCCCTCAGACCCTCCCTTTCTCCTCCAGACCCTCCGATTCTCCTCCAGACCCTCCCATTCTCCTCCTGACCCTCCCATTCTCCTCCAGACCCTCCCATTCTCCTCCAGAACCTCCCATTCTCCTTGAGACCCTCCTATTCTCCTCCAGACACTCCCATTCTCCTTGAGACTCTCCTCCAGACCCTCCCATTCTCCCCCAGACCCTCCCATTCTCCCCCAGACCCACCCATTCTCCTCCAGACCCACCCATTCTCCTCCAGACCCTCCCTTTCTCCTCCAGACCCTCCCTTTCTCCTCCAGACCCTCCCATTCTCCTCCAGACCCTCCTATTCTCTCCCAGACCCTCCCATTCTCCTGCAGACCCTCCCATTCTCCTCCAGACCCTCCGATTCTCCTCCAGACCCTCCCTTTCTCCTCCAGACCCTCCCTTTCTCCTCCAGACCCTCCCTTTCTCCTCCAGACCCACCCATTCTCCTCCAGACCCTCCCATTCTCCTCCAGACCCTCCCATTCTCCCCCAGACCCTCCCTTTCTACCCCAGACCCTCCCTTTCTCCCCCAGACCCTCCCTTTCTCCCCCAGACCCTCCCTTTCTCTCCCAGACCCTCCCTTTCTCTCCCAGACCCTCCCTTTCTCCTCCAGACCCTCCCTTTCTCCCCCAGACCCTCCCTTTCTACCCCAGACCCTCCCTTTCTACCCCAGACCCTCCCTTTCTCCCTCAGACCCTCCCTTTCTCCTCCAGACCCTCCCTTTCTCCTCCAGACCCTCCCATTCTCCTCCAGACCCTACCATTCTCCTTGAGACCCTCCCATTCTCCTCCAGACACTCCCATTCTCCTTGAGACTCTCCTCCAGACCCTCCCATTCTCCCCAGACCCACCCATTCTCCTCCAGACCCTCCCTTTCTCCTCCAGACCCTCCCTTTCTCCTCCAGACCCTCCCATTCTACTCCAGACCCTCCCATTCTCCTCCAGACCCTCCTATTCTCTCCCAGACCCTCCTATTCTCTCCCAGACCCTCCCTTTCTCCTCCAGACCCTCCTATTCTCCTCCAGACCCTCCTATTCTCCTCCAGACCCTCCCTTTCTCCCCCAGACCCTCCCTTTCTACCCCAGACCATTTCTCCCCCAGACCCTCCCTTTCTCCCCCAGACCCTCCCTTTCTCCTCCAGACCCTCCCTTTATCCTCCAGACCCACCCATTCTCCACCAGACCCTCCCTTTCTGCTCCAGACCCTCCCTTTCTCCTCCAGACCCTCCCATTCTCCCCCAGACCCTCCCATTCTCCTCCAGACCCTCCCTTTCTCCTCCAGACCCCCCCTTTCTGCACCAGACCCTCCCATTGTCCCCCAGACCCTCCCATTCTCCCCCATACCCCCCAGATCCTCCCTTTCTACCCCAGACCCTCCCGTTCTCCCCCAGACCCTCCCTTTCTCCCCCAGACCCTCCCTTTCTCCCCCAGACCCTCCCTTTCTCCCCCAGACCCTCCCTTTCTCTCCCAGACCCTCCCTTTCTCTCCCAGACTCTCCTCCAGACCCTCCCTTTCTCCCCCAGACCCTCCCTTTCTCCCCCAGACCCTCCCTTTCTAACCCTGACCCTCCCTTTCTACCCCAGACCCTCCCTTTCTCCCTCAGACCATCCCTTTCTCCCTCAGACCCTCCCTTTCTCCTCCAGACCCTCCCATTCTCCTCCAGACCCTCCCATTCTCCTCCTGACCCTCCCATTCTCCTCCAGACCCTCCCATTCTGCTCCAGAACCTCCCATTCTCCTTGAGACCCTCCCATTCTCCTCCAGACACTCCCATTCTCCTTGAGACTCTCCTCCAGACCCTCCCATTCTCCCCCAGGCCCACCCATTCTCCTCCCGACCCTCCCTTTCTCCTCCAGACCCTCCCTTTCTCCTCCAGACCCTCCCATTCTCCTCCAGACCCTCCTATTCTCTCCCAGACCTATTCTCTCTCAGACCCTCCCTTTCTCCTCCAGACCCTCCTATTCTCCTCCAGACCCTCCCTTTCTCCTCCAGACCCCCCCTTTCTACCCCAGACCCTCCCTTTCTCCCCCAGACCCTCCCATTCTCCCCCAGACCTTTCCTTTCTACCCCAGACCCTCCCTTTCTCCCCCAGACCCTCCCTTTCTACCCCAGACCCTCCCTTTCTCCCCCAGACCCTCCCATTCTCCCCCAGACCCTCCCTTTCTACCCCAGACCCTCCCTTTCTACCCCAGATCCTCCCTTTCTCCCCCAGACCCTCCCTTTCTCCTCCAGACCCTCCCATTCTCCCCCAGACACTCCCTTTCTACCCCACACCCTCCCTTTCTCCCCCAGACCCTCCCTTTCTCCTCCAGACCCACCCATTCTCTCCCAGACCCTCCCATTCTCCTCCAGACCCTCCCATTCTCTCCCAGACCCTCCCATTCTCTCCCAGACCCTCCCATTCTCTCCCAGACCCTCCTATTCTCCTCCAGACCCTCCCATTCACCTCCAGAACCTCCCATTCTCCTCCAGACCCTCCCATTCTCTCCCAGACCCTCCCATTCTCTCCCAGACCCTCCTATTCTCCTCCAAACCCTCCCATTCACCTCCAGACCCTCCCATTCTCCTCCAGACCCTCCCATTCTCCTCCAGACCCTCCCATTCTCCTCCAGACCCTCCCATTCTCCTCCAGACCCTCCCATTCTCCTCCAGACCCTCCTATTCTCCTCCAGACCCTCCTATTCTCCTCCAGACCCTCCCATTCACCTCCAGACCCTCCCATTCTCCTTTAGACCCTCCCTTTCTCCTCCAGACCCTCACTTTCTCCTCCAGACCCTCACTTTCTCCTCCAGACCCTCCCTTTCTCCTTCAGACCCTCCCTTTCTCCTCCAGACCCTCCCTTTCTCCTCCAGACCCTCCCTTTCTCCTCCAGACCCTACCATTCTCCCCCAGACCCTCCCTTTCTCCTCCAGACCCTCCCATTCTCCTCCAGACCCTCCCATTCTCCTCCAGACCCTCCCATTCTCCTTGAGACCCTCTCATTCCCCTTCTCCTCCAATCCCACCCTTTCTCCTCCAGACCCTCCCATTCTCCCCCCAGACCCTCCCTTTCTCCTCCAGACCCTCCCTTTCTCCTCCAGACCCTTCCGTTCTCCTCCAGACCCTCCTATTCTCCTCCAGACCCTCCCATTCGCCTCCAGACCCTCCCATTCTCCTCCAGACACTCCCTTTCTCCTCCAGACCCTCCCAATCTCCTCCAGACCCCCCCATTCTCCTCCAGACCCCCCCTTTCTCCAGACCCTCCCATTCTCTCCCAGACCCTCCCTTTCTCCTCCAGACCCTCCCATTCTCTCCCAGACCGTCCCATTCTCCTCCAGACCCTCCCATTCTCCTCCAGACCCTCCCATTCTCCTCCAGACCCTCCCTTTCTCCTCCAGACCCTCCCATTCTCCTCCAGACCCTCCCTTTCTCCTCCAGACCCTCCCTTTCTCCTCCAGACCCACCCATTCTCCTCCAGACCCTCCCATTCTCCTCCAGACCCTCCCATTCTCCCCCAGACCCTCCCTTTCTACCCCAGACCCTCCCTTTCTCCCCCAGACCCTCCCTTTCTCCCCCAGACCCTCCCTTTCTCTCCCAGACCCTCCCTTTCTCTCCCAGACCCTCCCTTTCTCCTCCAGACCCTCCCTTTCTCCCCCAGAGCCTCCCATTCTACCCCAGACCCTCCCTTTCTACCCCAGACCCTCCCTTTCTCCCTCAGACCCTCCCTTTCTCCTCCAGAACCTCCCTTTCTCCTCCAGACCCTCCCTTTCTTCTCCAGACCCTCCCATTCTCCTCCAGACACTCCCATTCTCCTTGAGACCCTCCCATTCTCCTCCAGACACTCCCATTCTCCTTGAGAGTCTCCTCCAGACCCTCCCATTCTCCCCCAGACCCACCCATTCTCCTCCAGACCCTCCCTTTCTCCTCCAGACCCTCCCTTTCTCCTCCAGACCCTCCCATTCTCCTCCAGACCCTCCTATTCTCTCCCAGACCCTCCTATTCTCTCCCAGACCCTCCTATTCTCTCCCAGACCCTCCCTTTCTCCTCCAGACCCTCCTATTCTCCTCCAGACCCTCCTATTCTCCTCCAGACCCTCCCTTTCTCCTCCAGACCCTCCCTTTATCCTCCAGACCCACCCATTCTCCTCCAGACCCTCCCTTTCTCCTCCAGACCCTCCCTTTCTCCTCCAGACCCTCCCATTCTCCCCCAAACCCTCCCATTCTCCTCCAGACTCTCCCTTTCTCCTCCAGACCCCCCCTTTCTACACCAGACCCTCCCATTGTCCCCCAGACCCTCCCATTCTCCCCCATTCCCCCCAGACCCTCCCTTTCTACCCCAGACCCTCCCTTTCTACCCCAGACCCTCCCTTTCTCCCCCAGACCCTCCCTTTCTCCCTCAGACCCTCCCTTTCTCCCCCAGACCCTCCCTTTCTCCCCCAGACCCTCCCTTTCTCTCCCAGACCCTCCCTTTCTCTCCCAGACTCTCCTCCAGACCCTCCCTTTATCCCCCAGACCCTCCCTTTCTACCCCTGACCCTCCCTTTCTACCCCAGACCCTCCCTTTCTCCCTCAGACCATCCCTTTCTCCCTCAGACCATCCCTTTCTCCTCCAGACCCTCCCATTCTCCTCCAGACCCTCCCATTCTCCTCCTGACCCTCCCATTCTCCTCCAGACCCTCCCATTCTCCTCCAGAACCTCCCATTCTCCTTGAGACCCTCCCATTCTCCTCCAGACACTCCCATTCTCCTTGAGACTCTCCTCCAGACCCTCCCATTCTCCCCCAGACCCACCCATTCTCCTCCAGACCCTCCCTTTCTCCTCCAGACCCTCCCTTTCTACCCCAGACCCTCCCTTTCTCCCTCAGACCCTCCCTTTCTCCTCCAGAACCTCCCTTTCTCCTCCAGACCCTCCCTTTCTCCTCCAGACCCTCCCATTCTCCTCCAGACACTCCCATTCTCCTTGAGACCCTCCCATTCTCCTCCAGACACTCCCATTCTCCTTGAGAGTCTCCTCCAGACCCTCCCATTCTCCCCCAGACCCACCCATTCTCCTCCAGACCCTCCCTTTCTCCTCCAGACCCTCCCTTTCTCCTCCAGACCCTCCCATTCTCCTCCAGACCCTCCTATTCTCTCCCAGACCCTCCTATTCTCTCCCAGACCCTCCTATTCTCTCCCAGACACTCCCTTTCTCCTCCAGACCCTCCTATTCTCCTCCAGACCCTCCTATTCTCCTCCAGACCCTCCCTTTCTCCTCCAGACCCTCCCTTTATCCTCCAGACCCACCCATTCTCCTCCAGACCCTCCCTTTCTCCTCCAGACCCTCCCTTTCTCCTCCAGACCCTCCCATTCTCCCCCAAACCCTCCCATTCTCCTCCAGACTCTCCCTTTCTCCTCCAGACCCCCCCTTTCTACACCAGACCCTCCCATTGTCCCCCAGACCCTCCCATTCTCCCCCATTCCCCCCAGACCCTCCCTTTCTACCCCAGACCCTCCCTTTCTACCCCAGACCCTCCCTTTCTCCCCCAGACCCTCCCTTTCTCCCTCAGACCCTCCCTTTCTCCCCCAGACCCTCCCTTTCTCCCCCAGACCCTCCCATTCTCCTCCAGACCCTCCCATTCTCCTCCAGACCCTCCCTTTCTCCTCCAGACCCTCCCATTCTCCTCCAGACCCTCCCTTTCTACCCCAGACCCTCCCTTTCTACCCCAGACCCTCCCTTTCTCCCTCAGACCCTCCCTTTCTCCTCCAGAACCTCCCTTTCTCCTCCAGACCCTCCCTTTCTCCTCCAGACCCTCCCTTTCTCCTCCAGACCCTCCCATTCTCCTCCAGACACTCCCATTCTCCTTGAGACCCTCCCATTCTCCTCCAGACACTCCCATTCTCCTTGAGACTCTCCTCCAGACCCTCCCATTCTCCCCCAGACCCACCCATTCTCCTCCAGACCCTCCCTTTCTCCTCCAGACCCTCCCTTTCTCCTCCAGACCCTCCCATTCTCCTCCAGACCCTCCCTTTCTCCTCCAGACCCTCCCTTTCTCCTCCAGACCCTCCCATTCTCCCCCAGACCCTCCCTTTCTCCCCCAGACCCTCCCTTTCTCCCCCAGACCCTCCCTTTCTCTCCCAGACCCTCCCTTTCTCTCCCAGACCATCCCTTTCTCCCTCAGACCATCCCTTTCTCCTCCAGACCCTCCCATTCTCCTCCAGACCCTCCCATTCTCCTCCTGACCCTCCCATTCTCCTCCAGACCCTCCCATTCTCCTCCAGAACCTCCCATTCTCCTTGAGACCCTCCCATTCTCCTCCAGACACTCCCATTCTCCTTGAGACTCTCCTCCAGACCCTCCCATTCTCCCCCAGACCCACCCATTCTCCTCCAGACCCTCCCTTTCTCCTCCAGACCCTCCCTTTCTCCTCCAGACCCTCCCATTCTCCTCCAGACCCTCCTATTCTCTCCCAGACCTATTCTCTCTCAGACCCTCCCTTTCTCCTCCAGACCCTCCTATTCTCCTCCAGACCCTCCCTTTCTCCTCCAGACCCCCCCTTTCTACCCCAGACCCTCCCTTTCTCCCCCAGACCCTCCCATTCTCCCCCAGACCTTCCCTTTCTACCCCAGACCCTCCGTTTCTCCCCCAGACCCTCCCTTTCTACCCCAGACCCTCCCTTTCTCCCCCAGACCCTCCCATTCTCCCCCAGACCCTCCCTTTCTACCCCAGACCCTCCCTTTCTACCCCAGACCCTCCCTTTCTCCCCCAGACCCTCCCTTTCTCCTCCAGACCCTCCCATTCTCCCCCAGACACTCCCTTTCTACCCCACACCCTCCCTTTCTCCTCCAGACCCACCCATTCTCTCCCAGACCCTCCCATTCTCCTCCAGACCCTCCCATTCTCTCCCAGACCCTCCCATTCTCTCCCAGACCCTCCCATTCTCTCCCAGACCCTCCTATTCTCCTCCAGACCCTCCCATTCACCTCCAGAACCTCCCATTCTCCTCCAGACCCTCCCATTCTCTCCCAGACCCTCCCATTCTCTCCCAGACCCTCCTATTCTCCTCCAAACCCTCCCATTCACCTCCAGACCCACCCATACTCCTCCAGACCCTCCCATTCTCCTCCAGACCCTCCCATTCTCCTCCAGACCCTCCCATTCTCCTCCAGACCCTCCTATTCTCCTCCAGACCCTCCCATTCACCTCCAGACCCTCCCATTCTCCTTCAGACCCTCCCTTTCTCCTCCAGACCCTCACTTTCTCCTCCAGACCCTCACTTTCTCCTCCAGACACTCCCTTTCTCCTTCAGACCCTCTCATTCTCCTCCAGACCCTCCCTTTCTCCAGAACCTCCCTTTTCCTGACCCTCCTGTTCTTCTTCAGACCCTCCCTTTCTCCTCCAGACCCTCCCTTTCTCCTTCAGACCCTTCCATTTTCCTCCAGACCCTCCCATTCTCCCCAGACCCTCCCTTTCTCCAGACCCTCCCTTTCTCCAGACCCTCCCTTTCTCCTCCAGACCCTCCAGACCCTTCCATTCTCCTTCAGACCCTCCCTTTCTCCAGACCCTCCCTTTCTCCTCCAGACCCTCCCTTTCTCCAGTCCCTCCCATTTTCCTCCAGACCCTTCCGTTCTCCCCAGACCCTCCCTTTCTACCCCAGCCCCTCCCTTTCTACCCCAGCCCCTTCCTTTCTACCCCAGACCCTCCCTTTCTCCTCCAGACCCTCCCTTTCTCCTCCAGACCCTACCATTCTCCCCCAGACCCTCCCTTTCTCCTCCAGACCCTCCCATTCTCCTCCAGACCCTCCCATTCTCCTTGAGACCCTCTCATTCCCCTTGAGACCCTCCCATTCTCCTCCAGACCCACCCATTCTCCTCCAGACCCACCCATTCTCCTCCAGACCCACCCATTCTCCTCCAGACCCACCCATTCTCCTCCAGACCCACCCATTCTCTCCCAGACCCTCCCATTCTCCTCCAGACCCTCCCATTCTCCCCCCGGACCCTCCCTTTCTCCTCCAGAACCTCCCTTTCTCCTCCAGACCCCCCCTTTCTCCAGACCCTCCCATTCTCCTCCAGACCCCCCCTTTCTCCTCCATACCCACCCATTCTCTCCCAGACCCTCTCATTCTCCTCCAGGCCCTCCCATTCTCCCCCCAGACCCTCCCATTCTCCCCCCAGACCCTCCCATTCTCCCCCCAGACCTTCCCATTCTCCCCCCAGACCCTCCCTTTCTCCTCCAGACCCTCCCTTTCTCCTCCAGACCCTCCTATTCTCCTCCAGACCCTCCCATTCTCCTCCAGACCCTCCCATTCTCCTCCAGACACTCCCTTTCTCCTCCAGACCCTCCCATTCTCCTCCAGACCCCCCCATTCTCCTCCAGAGACCCCTTTCTCCAGACCCTCCCATTCTCTCCCAGACCCTCCCATTCTCCTCCAGACCCTCCCATTCTCCTTCAGACCCTCCCTTTCTCCTCCAGACCCTCCCATTCTCTCGCAGACCCTCCCATTCTCCTCCAGACCCTCCCATTCTCCTCCAGACCCTCCCATTCTCCTCCAGACCCTCCCATTCTCCTCCAGACCCTCCCTTTCTCCTCCAGACCCTCCCATTCTCCTCCAGACCCTCCCTTTCTCCTCCAGACCCTCCCATTCTCTCCCAGACCCTCCCATTCTCCTCCAGACCCTCCCATTCTCCCCCAGACCCTCCCTTTCTACCCCAGACACTTCCATTCTCCTCCAGACCCTCCCATTCTCTCTCAGACCCTCCCATTCTCCCCCAGACCCTCCCATTCTCCCCCAGACCCTCCCATTCTCCCCCAGACCCACCCATTCTCCTCCAGACCCTCCCATTCTCCTCCAGACCCTCCCATTCTCCTACAGACCCTCCCTTTCTCCTCCAGACCCTCCCATTCTCCTCCAGACCCTCCCTTTCTCCTCCAGACCCTCCCATTCTCCCCCAGACCCTCCCTTTCTACCCCAGACCCTTCCATTCTCCTCCAGACCCTCCCTTTCTCCTCCAGACCCTCCCTTTCTCCTCCAGACCCTCCCTTTCTACCCCAGACCCTCCCTTTCTACCCCAGACCCTCCCTTTCTCCTCCAGACCCTCCCATTCTCCTCCAGACCCTCCCATTCTCCTCCAGACCCTCCCATTCTCCTCCAGACCCTCCCATTCTCCCCCAGACCCTCCCTTTCTACCCCAGACCCTCCCATTCTCCCCAGACCCTCCCTTTCTACCTCAGACCCTTTCTCTCCCAGACCCTCCCTTTCTCCTCCAGACTCTCCCCCAGACCCTCCTTCTACCCCAGACCCTCCCATTCTCCCAGACCCTCCCATTCTCCTCCAGACCCTCCCATTCTCCTCCAGACCCTCCCATTCTCCTCCAGACCCTCCCATTCTCCTCCAGACCCTCCCATTCTCCTCCAGACCCTCCCTTTCTCCTCCAGACCCTCCCATTCTCTCCCAGACCCCCCCATTCTCCTCCAGAACCTCCCTTTCTCCTCCAGACCCCCCCTTTCTCCAGACCCTCCCATTCTCCTCCAGACCCCCCCTTTCTCCAGACCCTCCCATTCTCCTCCAGACCCCCCCTTTCTCCTCCATACCCACCCATTCTCTCCCAGACCCTCTCATTCTCCTCCAGGCCCTCCCATTCTCCCCCCAGACCCTCCCATTCTCCCCCCAGACCCTCCCATTCTCCCCCCAGACCTTCCCATTCTCCCCCCAGACCCTCCCTTTCTCCTCCAGACCCTCCCTTTCTCCTCAGACCCTCCTATTCTCCTCCAGACCCTCCCATTCTCCTCCAGACCCTCCCATTCTCCTCCAGACACTCCCTTTCTCCTCCAGACCCTCCCATTCTCCTCCAGACCACCCCATTCTCCTCCAGACACCCCTTTCTCCAGACCCTCCCATTCTCTCCCAGACCCTCCCATTCTCCTCCAGACCCTCCCATTCTCCTTCAGACCCTCCCTTTCTCCTCCAGACCCTCCCATTCTCTCCCAGACCCTCCCATTCTCCTCCAGACCCTCCCATTCTCCTCCAGACCCTCCCATTCTCCTCCAGACCCTCCCTTTCTCCTCCAGACCCTCCCATTCTCCTCCAGACCCTCCCTTTCTCCTCCAGACCCTCCCATTCTGTCCCAGACCCTCCCATTCTCCTCCAGACCCTCCCATTCTCCCCCAGACCCTCCCTTTCTACCCCAGACACTTCCATTCTCCTCCAGACCCTCCCATTCTCTCTCAGACCCTCCCATTCTCCCCCAGACCCTCCCATTCTGCCCCAGACCCTCCCATTCTTCCCCAGACCCACCCATTCTCCTCCAGACCCTCCCATTCTCCTCCAGACCCTCCCATTCTCCTACAGACCCTCCCTTTCTCCTCCAGACCCTCCCATTCTCCTCCAGACCCTCCCTTTCTCCTCCTGACCCTCCCATTCTCCCCCAGACCCTCCCTTTCTACCCCAGACCCTTCCATTCTCCTCCAGACCCTCCCTTTCTCCTCCAGACCCTCCCTTTCTCCTCCAGACCCTGCCTTTCTACCCCAGACCCTCCCTTTCTACCCCAGACCCTCCCTTTCTCCTCCAGACCCTCCCATTCTCCTCCAGACCCTCCCATTCTCCTCCAGACCCTCCCATTCTCCCCCAGACCCTCCCTTTCTACCCCAGACCCTCCCATTCTCCCCAGACCCTCCCTTTCTTCCTCAGACCCTTTCTCTCCCAGACCCTCCCATTCTCCTCCAGACCCTCCCATTCTCCTCCAGACCCTCCCATTCTCCTCCAGACCCTCCCTTTCTCCTCCAGACCCTCCCATTCTCTCCCAGACCCTCCCATTCTCCTCCAGACCCTCCCATTCTCCCCCAGACCCTCCCTTTCTACCCCAGACCCTTCCATTCTCCTCCAGACCCTCCCATTCTCTCTCAGACCCTCCCATTCTCCCCCAGACCCTCCCATTCTCCCCCAGACCCTCCCATTCTCCCCCAGACCCACCCATTCTCCTCCAGACCCTCCCATTCAACTCCAGACCCTCCCATTCTCCTCCAGACCCTCCCTTTCTCCTCCAGACCCTCCCATTCTCCCCCAGACCCTCCCTTTCTACCCCAGACCCTTCCATTCTCCTCCAGACCCTCCCTTCCTCCTCCAGACCCTCCCTTCCTCCTCCAGACCTTCCCTTTCTACCCCAGACCCTCCCTTTCTACCCCAGACCCTCCCTTTCTCCTCCAGACCCTCCCATTCTCCTCCAGACCCTCCCATTCTCCTCCAGACCCTCCCATTCTCCCCCAGACCCTCCCTTTCTACCCCAGACCCTCCCATTCTCCCCAGACCCTCCCTTTCCACCCCAGACCCTTTCTCTCCCAGACCCTCCCATTCTCCCAGACCCTCCCATTCTCCTCCAGACCCTCCCATTCTCCTCCAGACCCTCCCTTTCTCCTCCAGACCCTCCCATTCTCCCCCAGACCCTCCCTTTTTACCCCAGACCCTCCCTTTCTACCCCAGACCCTCCCTTTCTCTCCCAGACCCTCCCTTTCTCTCCCAGACCCTCCCTTTCTCTCCCAGACCCTCCCTTTCTCCTCCAGACCCTCCCTTTCTCCCCAGACCCTCCCTTTCTACCCCAGACCCTCCCTTTCTCCCTCAGACCCTCCCTTTCTCCTCCAGACCCTCCCATTCTCCCCCAGTCCCACCCTTTCTACTCCACACCCTCCCTTTCTCCCCCAGACCCTCCCTTTCTCCTCCAGACCCACCCATTCTCTCCCAGACCCTCCTATTCTCCTCCAGACCCTCCCTTTCTCCCCCAGACCCTCCCTTTCTCCCCCAGTCCCTTTCTACCCCAGACTCTCCCTTTCTCCCCCAGACCCTCCCTTGCTCCCCCAGAACCTCCCTTGCTCCCCCAGACCCTCCCTTTCTCCTCCAGACCCTCCCTTTCTCCTCCAGACCCACCCATTCTCCTCTAGACCCTCCCATTCTCCTCCAGACCCTCCCATTCTCCTCCAGACCCTCCCATTCTCCCCCAGACCCTCCCTTTCTACCGCAGACCCTCCCTTTCTCCCCCAGACCCTCCCATTCTCCCCCAGACCCTCCCTTTCTCTTCCAGACCCTCCCTTTCTCTCCCAGACCCTCCATTTCTCCTCCAGACACTCCCTTTCTCCCCCAGACCCTCCCTTTCTACCCCAGACCCTCCCTTTCTATCCCAGACCCTCCCTTTCTCCCTCAGACCCTCCCTTTCTCCCTCAGTCCCTCCCTTTCTCCCCTCAGACCCTCCCTTTCTCCTCCAGACCCTCCCATTCTCCTCCAAACCCTCCCATTCTCCTCCTGACCCTCCCATTCTCCTCCAGACCTTCCCATTATCCTCCAGACCCTCCCATTCTCCTTAAGACCCTCCCATTCTCCTCCAGACACTCCCATTCTCCTCCAGACCCTCCCTTTCTCCTCCAGACCCTCCCATTCTCCCCCAGACCCTCCCTTTCTACCCCAGACCCTCCCATTCTCCTCCAGACCCTCCCATTCTCCCCCAGACCCTCCCTTTCTACCCCAGACCCTTCCATTCTCCTCCAGACCCTCCCATTCTCTCTCAGAACCTCCCATTCTCCCCCAGACCCTCCCATTCTCCCCCAGACCCTCCCATTCTCCCCCAGACCCACCCATTCTCCTCCAGACCCTCCCATTCAACTCCAGACCCTCCCATTCTCCTCCAGACCCTCCCTTTCTCCTCCAGACCCTCCCATTCTCCCCCAGACCCTCCCTTTCTACCGCAGACCCTTCCATTCTCCTCCAGACCCTCCCTTTCTCCTCCAGACCCTCCCTTCCTCCTCCAGACCCTCCCTTTCTACCCCAGACCCTCCCTTTCTACCCCAGACCCTCCCTTTCTGCTCCAGACCCTCCCATTCTCCTCCAGACCCTCCCATTCTCCTCCAGACCCTCCCATTCTCCCCCAGACCCTCCCTTTCTACCCCAGACCCTCCCATTCTCCCCAGACCCTCCCTTTCTACCCCAGACCCTTTCTCTCCCAGACCCTCCCATTCTCCCAGACCCTCCCATTCTCCTCCAGACCCTCCCATTCTCCTCCAGACCCTCCCTTTCTCCTCCAGACCCTCCCTTTCTCCTCCAGACCCTCCCTTTCTCCTCCAGACCCTCCCTTTCTCCTCCAGACCCTCCCTTCCTCCAGACCCTCGTATTCTCCTCCAGACCCCCCCTTTCTCCAGACCCTCCCATTCTACTCCAGAACCCCCCTTTCTCCTCCATACCCACCCATTCTCTCCCAGACCCTCCCATTCTCCTCCAGACCCTCCCATTCTCCCCCCAGACCCTCCCATTCTCCCCCCAGACCCTCCCATTCTCCCCCCAGACCCTCCCTTTCTCCCCCCAGACCCTCCCATTCTCCCCCCAGACCCTCCCATTCTCCCCCCAGACCCTCCCATTCTCCCCCCAGACCCTCCCATTCTCCTCCAGACCCTCCCTTTCTCCTCCAGACCCTCCTATTCTCCTCCAGACCCTCCCATTCTCCTCCAGACCCTCCCATTCTCCTCCAGACCCTCCCTTTCTCCTCCAGACCCTCCCATTCTCCTCCAGACCCCCCCATTCTCATCCAGACCCTCCCTTTCTCCTCCAGACCCTCCCTTTCTCCTCCAGACCCTCCCTTTCTCCAGACCCTCCCTTTCTCCTCCAGACCCTCCCTTTCTCCAGACCCTCCCTTTCTCCTCCAGACCCTCCCTTTCTCCTCCAGACCCTCCCATTCTCCCCCAGACCCTCCCTTTCTACCCCAGATCCTCCCATTCTCCTCCAGACCCTCCCATTCTCCCCCAGACCCTCCCTTTCTACCCCAGACCCTTCCATTCTCCTCCAGACCCTCCCATTCTCTCTCAGAACCTCCCATTCTCCCCCAGACCCTCCCATTCTCCCCCAGACCCTCCCATTCTCCCCCAGACCAACCCATTCTCCTCCAGACCCTCCCATTAAACTCCAGACCCTCCCATTCTCCTCCAGACCCTCCCTTTCTCCTCCAGACCCTCCCATTCTCCCCCAGACCCTCCCTTTCTACCCCAGACCCTTCCATTCTCCTCCAGACCCTCCCATTCTCCTCCAGACCCTCCCATTCTCCTCCAGACCCTCCCTTTCTCCTCCAGACCCTCCCTTTCTCCTCCAGACCCTCCCTTTCTCCTCCAGACCCTCCCTTTCTCCTCCAGACCCTCGTATTCTCCTCCAGACCCCCCCTTTCTCCAGACCCTCCCATTCTACTCCAGAACCCCCCTTTCTCCTCCATACCCACCCATTCTCTCCCAGACCCTCCCATTCACCTCCAGACCCTCCCATTCTCCCCCCAGACCCTCCCATTCTCCCCCAGACCCTCCCATTCTCCCCCCAGACCCTCCCATTCTCCCCCCAGACCCTCCCATTCTCCCCCCAGACCCTCCCATTCTCCCCCCAGACCCTCCCATTCTCCTCCAGACCCTCCCTTTCTCCTCCAGACCCTCCTATTCTCCTCCAGACCCTCCCATTCTCCTCCAGACCCTCCCATTCTCCTCCAGACCCTCCCATTCTCCTCCAGACCCTCCCTTTCTCCTCCAGACCCTCCCATTCTCCTCGACCCTCCCATTCTCCTCCAGACCCTCCCTTTCTCCTCCAGACCCTCCCATTCTCCCCCAGACCCTCCCATTCTCCTCCAGACCCTCCCTTTCTCCTCCAGACCCTCCCTTTCTCCTCCAGACCCTCCCTTTCTCCTCCAGATCCTCCATTCTCCTCCAGACCCTCCCTTTCTCCTCCAGACCCTCCCATTCTCCTCCAGACCCTCCCTTTCTCCTCCAGACCCTCCCATTCTCCTCCAGACCCTCCCTTTCTCCTCCAGACCCTCCCTTTCTCCTCCAGACCCTCCCATTCTCCTCCAGACCTTCCCATTCTCCTCCAGAACCCCCCTTTCTCCTCCAGACCCCCCCTTTCTCCTCCAGACCCTCCTATTGTCCTCGACCCCCCTTTATCCTCCAGACCTCCCTTTCTCCTCCAGACCCTCCCATTCTCCTCGACCCTCCCATTCTCCTCCAGACCCTCCCTTTCTCCTCCAGACCCTCCCTTTCTCCTCCAGACCCTCCCTTTCTCCTCCAGACCCTCCCATTCTCCTCCAGAACCTCCCATTCTCCTCCAGACCCTCCCTTTCTCCTCCAGACCCTCCCTTTCTCCTCCAGACCCTCCCATTCTCCTCCAGAACCCCCCTTTCTCCTCCAGACCCCCCCTTTCTCCTCCAGACCCTCCTATTCTCCTCGACCCCCCTTTATCCTCCAGACCCCCCTTTCTCCTCCAGACCCCCCCTTTCTCCTCCAGACCCCCCTTTCTCCTGCAGACCCCCCCTTTCTCCAGACCCTCCCATTCTCTCCCAGACCCTCCCTTTCTCCTCCATACCCTCCCGTTCTCCTCCAGACCCTCCCGTTCTCCTCCAGGCTCTCCCATCTTCCTCCAGACCCTCCCATCCTCCCCCAGACCCTCCCTTTCTCCCCCAGACCCTCCCTTTCTCCCCCAGACCCTCCCTTTCTCCTCCAGACCCTCCCTTTCTCCTCCAGACCCTCCTATTCTCCTCCAGACCCTCCCATTCTTCTCCAGACCCTCCCGTTCTCCTCCAGACCCTCCCTTTCTCCTCCAGACCCTCCCATTCTCCTCCAGACCCCCCCATTCTCATCCAGACCCTCCCTTTCTCCTCCAGACCCTCCCTTTCTCCTCCAGACCCTCCCTTTCTCCTCCAGACCCTCCCTTTCTCCAGACCCTCCCTTTCTCCTCCAGACCCTCCCTTTCTCCAGACCCTCCCTTTCTCCTCCAGACCCTCCCTTTCTCCTCCAGACCCTCCCATTCTCCCCCAGACCCTCCCTTTCTACCCCAGATCCTCCCATTCTCCTCCAGACCCTCCCATTCTCCCCCAGACCCTCCCTTTCTACCCCAGACCCTTCCATTCTCCTCCAGACCCTCCCATTCTCTCTCAGAACCTCCCATTCTCCCCCAGACCCTCCCATTCTCCCCCAGACCCTCCCATTCTCCCCCAGACCCTCCCATTCTCCCCCAGACCCACCCATTCTCCTCCAGACCCTCCCATTCAACTCCAGACCCTCCCATTCTCCTCCAGACCCTCCCTTTCTCCTCCAGACCCTCCCATTCTCCCCCAGACCCTCCCTTTCTACCCCAGACCCTTCCATTCTCCTCCAGACCCTCCCTTTCTCCTCCAGGCCCTCCCTTCCTCCTCCAGACCCTCCCTTTCTACCCCAGACCCTCCCTTTCTACCCCAGACCCTCCCTTTCTCCTCCAGACCCTCCCTTTCTCCTCCAGACCCTCCCATTCTCCTCCAGACCCTCCCATTCTCCTCCAGACCCTCCCATTCTCCCCCAGACCCTCCCTTTCTACCCCAGACCCTCCCATTCTCCCCAGACCCTCCCTTTCTACCCCAGACCCTTTCTCTCCCAGACCCTCCCATTCTCCCAGACCCTCCCATTCTCCTCCAGACCCTCCCATTCTCCTCCAGACCCTCCCTTTCTCCTCCAGACCCTCCCTTTCTCCTCCAGACCCTCCCTTTCTCCTCCAGACCCTCGTATTCTCCTCCAGACCCCCCCTTTCTCCAGACCCTCCCATTCTGCTCCAGAACCCCCCTTTCTCCTCCATACCCACCCATTCTCTCCCAGACCCTCCCATTCACCTCCAGACCCTCCCATTCTCCCCCCAGACCCTCCCATTCTCCCCCCAGACCCTCCCATTCTCCCCCCAGACCCTCCCATTCTCCCCCCAGACCCTCCCATTCTCCCCCCAGTCCCTCCCATTCTCCCCCCAGACCCTCCCATTCTCCCCCCAGACCCTCCCATTCTCCCCCCAGACCCTCCCATTCTCCCCCCAGACCCATTCTCCTCCAGACCCTCCCTTTCTCCTCCAGACCCTCCTATTCTCCTCCAGACCCTCCCATTCTCCTCCAGACCCTCCGATTCTCCTCCAGACCCTCCCTTTCTCCTCCAGACCCTCCCATTCTCCTCCAGACCCCCCCATTCTCATCCAGACCCTCCCTTTCTCCTCCAGACCCTCCCTTTCTCCTCCAGACCCTCCCTTTCTCCTCCAGACCCTCCCTTTCTCCAGACCCTCCCTTTCTCCTCCAGACCCTCCCTTTCTCCAGACCCTCCCTTTCTCCTCCAGACCCTGCCTTTCTCCTACAGACCCTCCCTTTCTCCCCCAGACCCTCCCTTTCTCCTCCAGACCCTCCCTTTCTCCTCCAGACCCTCCCATTCTCCTCCGGACCCTCCCTTTCTCCTCCAGACCCATTCTCCTCGACCCTCCCATTCTCCTCCAGACCCTCCCTTTCTCCTCCAGACCCTCCCATTCTCCCCCAGACCCTCCCATTCTCCTCCAGACCCTCCCTTTCTCCTCCAGACCCTCCCTTTCTCCTCCAGACCCTCCCTTTCTCCTCCAGATCCTCCATTCTCCTCCAGACCCTCCCTTTCTCCTCCAGACCCTCCCATTCTCCTCCAGACCCTCCCTTTCTCCTCCAGACCCTCCCATTCTCCTCCAGACCCTCCCTTTCTCCTCCAGACCCTCCCTTTCTCCTCCAGACCCTCCCATTCTCCTCCAGACCTTCCCATTCTCCTCCAGAACCCCCCTTTCTCCTCCAGACCCCCCCTTTCTCCTCCAGACCCTCCTATTCTCCTCGACCCCCCTTTATCCTCCAGACCTCCCTTTCTCCTCCAGACCCTCCCATTCTCCTCGACCCTCCCATTCTCCTCCAGACCCTCCCTTTCTCCTCCAGACCCTCCCTTTCTCCTCCAGACCCTCCCTTTCTCCTCCAGACCCTCCCATTCTCCTCCAGAACCTCCGATTCTCCTCCAGACCCTCCCTTTCTCCTCCAGACCCTCCCTTTCTCCTCCAGACCCTCCCTTTCTCCTCCAGATCCTCCATTCTCCTCCAGACCCTCCCATTCTCCTCCAGAACCCCCCTTTCTCCTCCAGACCCCCCCTTTCTCCTCCAGACCCTCCTATTCTCCTCGACCCCCCTTTATCCTCCAGACCCCCCTTTCTCCTCCAGACCCCCCCTTTCTCCTCCAGACCCCCCTTTCTCCTGCAGACCCCCCCTTTCTCCAGACCCTCCCATTCTCTCCCAGACCCTCCCTTTCTCCTCCATACCCTCCCGTTCTCCTCCAGACCCTCCCGTTCTCCTCCAGGCTCTCCCATCTTCCTCCAGACCCTCCCATCCTCCCCCAGACCCTCCCTTTCTCCCCCAGACCCTCCCTTTCTCCCCCAGACCCTCCCTTTCTCCCCCAGACCCTCCCATCCTCCCCCAGACCCTCCCTTTCTCCCCCAGACCCTCCCTTTCTCCCCCAGACCCTCCCTTTCTACCCCAGACCCTCCCTTTCTACCCCAGACCCTCCCTTTCTCCCCCAGACCAACACTGCCCAAGGCCGTGCTAGGCTTCCATTGCCATAACTCACTGATGTGAACCTGTACGTCTGTGGACTATGGGAGACATAAAAGCACCCGGAGGAAACCCTCACGGCCATGGGGAGAATACACAAACTCCTCACAGGCAGCAGGAGGGATCGAACCCCATTCCGTTCACTGCTCCGCCACACGAGCAGCGTGAGATCCTGATCGTGCCTCTCCTGTCTCCATGCAGCTGCTCCCTACTGGGTGAAGAAGTCCGAGGACGGCGTCTACGGCCCGGGGGAGAACGTGCTGCTGGACTGCGACGTGGAGGCGAAGCCGAAGGCAGTGATACGCTGGAGCATGAACGGGGTGCCTCTGAACGGTGAGCAGAGGGGCCGTGGCCCTTCGGCCCGACGGGTCCCTGCCGTCCAACCAACTGTAAGAGTTGGAATGTTATGGTGAGGCCGAATAAGGCGTTGGTGAGGCCAAATTTGGAGTATCGTGTGCAGTTTTGGTCACCAAATTACAGGAGGGAAATTAATAAGGTTGAAAGAGTGCAGAGAAGGTTTACAAGGATGTTACCAGGACTTGAGAAACTGAGTTACAGAGAAAGGTTGAACAGGTTAGAACATTATTCCCTGGAGCGTAGAAGAATGAGGGGAGACTTGATAGAGGTATATAAAATTATGATGGGTACAGATAGAGTGAATGCAAGCAGGCTTTTTCCACTGAAGCTAGGGAAGGAAAAAACCAGAGGACATGGGTTAAGGGTGAAGGGGGAAAAGTTTAAAGGGAACATTGGAGGGGGCTTCTTCACACAGAGAGTGGTGGGAGTGTGGAATGAGCTGCCAGATGAAGTGGTAAATGCGGGCTCTCTTTTAACATTTAAGAAAAACTGGGGTACATGGTTGAGAGGTGTATGGAGGGATCTGGTCCAGGTGCAGGTCAATGGTTAGTGGCAGAAAAATGGTTCGGCACAGCCAAGAAGGGCCAAAAGGCCTGTTTCTGTGCTGTAATGTTCTTATGGTTCTATGAGCCTGATACAGTAGGGTAACAACTGCTCCTGAACCTGGTGACATTGGACCTAAGGCTCCTGTACCTCCTGCCCGATGGTAGTAATGAGGAGAGAGCATGGTCCTTAAGGATAGAAGCTGCTTTTTGTGACAGCGATCCCTATGAATACACTTAGTGGTGGAGAGGAATTCACTAGTGATGGTCTGGCCAATATCCACCACTTCTTACAGACACTTTCATTCTTGGGAATTGGTGTTTCCATACCAGGCTGTGATGTAACCAGTCAGGAAACTTTCCATTGTGCATCTATCTAAGTTTGTCTGAGCAAACTTTTAGGAAAGCAGAGATCTGTCATGCCTTCTTTGCGATGGCACTCACATGCTGGTACCAGGACTGACCCTCTGATATGATAGTGCCAAAGGATTTAAAGTTACTGACTCCAATCTCCTAATGGCAGAGACAGACCCGGATCCACGGAGAAAGATATCGGGCAGCAGGGTCATCCTGACAGCAGTGAAGAAAGAGGACTCCGCCATCTATCAGTGTGAGGCAGAGAACAAGCACGGCACCCTGCTAGCAAACATCATCGTACAGGTCGTTGGTAAGCCAGGGCATCCAGTAAGCTCGCACATCTTTCCTGCATGCCATGCACTCCCCGTCTTCTGCAGACCCTTTTCAATCCATATCAGATACTCACAACCGAGTCATTCCCCGTCTCTCACTGAGACCCTGTCACTCCCTCTCCGTTACCCACACACCGAGTCTCTCCCCGTTTCTCACTGAGACCCTGTCTCTCCCTGTCTGTTACCCACACACCGAGTCACTCCCCGTCACTCACTGAGACCCTGTCACTCCCTCTCTGTTACCCACACACCCGTCTCTCACTGAGACCCTGTCTCTCCCTCTCTGTTACCCACACACCGAGTCAC